>NC_088709.1:38677721-39000471 GCF_963576615.1 Watersipora subatra
ATTGTTTGATTCATGACATATAGCCTCAGTATTTGATTCATGACATATAGCCTCACAGTATTTGATTCATGACATATAGCCTCAGTATTTGATTCATGACATATAGCCTCAGTATTTGATTCATGACATATAGCCTCAGTATTTGATTCATGACATATAGCCTCAGTATTTGATTCATGACATATAGCCTCAGTATTTGATTCATGACACATAGCCTCAGTATTTGATTCATGACATATAGCCTCAGTATTTGATTCATGACATATAGCCTCAGTATTTGATTCATGACATATAGCCACAGTATTTTTGTACTTGGCTGTTTCAGTGTAAAGGTAGAGTCGTTGAGTAATGAAAGCGGCACAAATGCTATTCGTATCACAAATTAGTAATAATAAATATATTGACTGCACTTCCAAAACATAAGTGAAAAATCCAGCAAAGACATCATGGCCTTCACACGATTGAGACCAATTCTCATTGGTTTATCTATATGTCATCCATATACGTGATACATCACTTAGTAGTGTCGGTTTATCTATATGTCATGGTGATACATCACTTAGTAGTGTCGGTTTATCTATATGTCATGGTGATACATCACTTAGTAGTGTCGGTTTATCTATGTCTATCTATACGTTACGCATCGGTTAAGCATTTCGTCGGTCTGTGTGGCCAGGCCTTAAAACTAATAGCAATCCTGGTTGTTCTGGAAATAGACAAATTTGACTCGCTGTTATTGACACAGTTGCTTCATCTCCTTCAGAAAGAGTGTTGAAGACAATCACTATATATATATATATCCGTGATGCGACTAATCCGAAGTTTGTGTCATCAATAATATTGAAACGGCAAAAACCCTCAAGTCCAGCCTGTCTTGTTACTGAGGAATGCTTATCAAGTGTTGCATGCTTGCCAAAGATGGAAACAGCACTCGCAAATGATGTGCAAGAAAATGCCTTGCAAGCTATTCCATTTTAAACATTATTCCACATTTCAGTAGTTCTTATTTTTTGATTTGAGCAGTTTCAAAATTGCTGCTATGACCTCAAATGGAGAAATTCTGGTCTTTGTTAACAAAGCGCCCACGTTAATTTACAACATCTGCATGTACATTGAAACACTTAACGCGCAGTAACTCAATGTGTGCACAACTCCAACTCTGCATCATCTGCATCGTCCACATAATGGAAACAGTGTTTGAAAGGCTTACCCAACGTAGCTTTGCTTACTGGCAGCCACTGAGACATAATGGCTTTAACAACATGCTTGCTGTCAGAGCTCTGCAAGTCTCTCCGTGAGACCTTAATGCTAAGAGCAGCTGTCACTTTCTCTAATTGAGCCAGGTCCCTGCAACAGAGATCCTTACCGGTGCCAAGAGAGGACAACTACACAAACTTTAATTGGCGAGAGTTGTTGGTTATGACATGACAGAGCTAAATCCGATGCATTAAAAATCTAACAAAATAAAAGATTGTTATAACGCAAGACCATAGATGTATATGATGAATCAATTTACATGGACTCCAAAGTGAGCAGTTGAAAAAGCTGTTTTTATAAACCAAAACAAGGAGTTCATTTAATATAATTAACTCTATGCATGTACCCTGGTAGTTGAGTGCACCATTATAATTAACTCTATGTATGTACCCTGGTAGTTAAGTGCACCATTATAATTAACTCTATGTATGTACCTTAGTAGTTGAGTGCACCATTATAATTAACTCTATGTATGTACTCTGGTAGTTGAGTGCACCATCATAATTAACTCTATGTATGTACTCTGGTAGTTGAGTGCACCATTATAATTAACTCTATATATGTACCATGGTAGTTGAGTGCACCATTATAATTAACTCTATGTATGTGCCCTGGTAGTTGAGTGCACCATTATAATTAACTCTATGTATGTACCCTGGTAGTTGAGTGCACCATTATAATTAACTCTATGTATGTACCCTGGTAGTTGAGTGCACCATTATAATTAACTCTATGTATGTACCTTAGTAGTTGAGTGCACCATTATAATTAACTCTATGTATGTACCCTGGTAGTTGAGTGTACCTTTATAATTAACTGAGTGCACCATTTTTATGTACCAAAAAAATAGGTGACTAGCTAGTGAGCTATGTGTACTCCTGTGCCTCATTGTTTACAAACACACAGATGAGTTGGTCACATGCCTGCCTTATGTTTACTGATAATACACAGATGAGTTGGTCACACACCTACCTTATGTTTACTGATAACACACAGATGAGTTGGTCACACACCTACCTTATGTTTACTAATAATACATAGATGAGTTGGTCACATACCTACCTTATTTTTACTGATAATACACAGATGAGTTGGTCACATACCTGCCTTATGTTTACTGATAATACACAGATGAGTTGATCACATACCTGCCTTATGTTTACTGATAATACACAGATGAGTTGGTCACATACCTACCTTATGTTTACTGATAATACACAGATGAGTTGGTCACACACCTGCCTCATGTTTACTGATAATACACATTTGAGTTGGTCACATGCCTGCCTTATGTTTACTGTTAACACACAGATGAGTTGGTCACACACCTACCTTATGTTTACTGATAATACACAGATGAGTTGGTCACATACCTGCCTCATGTTTACTGATAATACACATATGAGTTGGTCACATGCCTGCCTTATGTTTACTGTTAACACACAGATGAGTTGGTCACACACCTACCTTATGTTTACTGATAATACACAGATGAGTTGGTCACATACCTGCCTCATGTTTACTGATAATACACATATGAGTTGGTCACATGCCTGCCTTATGTTTACTGTTAACACACAGATGAGTTGGTCACACACCTACCTTATGTTTACTGATAATACATAGATGAGTTGGTCACACACCTACCTTATGTTTACTAACCACACACAGATGAGTTGGTCACATATCTGCCTTATGTTTACTGATAACACACAGATGAGTTGGTCACATACCTGCCTTATGTTTACTGATAACACACAGATGAGTTGGTCGCATGCCTGCCTTATGTTTACTGATAATACACAGATGAGTTGGTCACACACCTACCTTATGTTTAGTGATAATACACAGATGAGTTGGTCACACACCTACCTTATGTTTACGACATTCATATAAAACTGATGGCTGAATTGCTCAGCTATTCAATAAAGCTAGAGTGTATCAGGTGAAGGAGTCTGTGTGTGAGTTTAGGTAGTAGGGAGATTGGATGTTGGCACTTCTAGCGCACTTTGAATTATCAGCCTCTTTAGATGGGGTCAATGTCAAGGTAGAAAACAAAAAAGATCCCGAAAATTTGATGTCAATCAGAGTCCAAAAGAATAACTGAACATACAAGTAATAAATCTACCTGAATATATGTGTGATAAATCTATCTGAATATATGTGTGATAAATCTATCTGAATATATGTGTGATAAATCTATCTGAATATATGTGTGATAAATCTATCTGAATAAATGTGTGCTAAATCTATCTGAATATATGTGTGATATATCTATCTGAATATATGTGTGATAAATCTATCTGAATATATGTGTGATAAATCTATCTGAATATATGTGTGAAAGATCTATCTGAATATATGTGTGTTAAATCTATCTGAATATATGTGTGATAAATCTATCTGAATATATGTGTGATAAATCTATCTGAATATATGTGTGAGCATCCCTTGAAAATCTAGTGTGATGCCTGCTTAGCTTACTGCAAGCAGAGGTTGTGCATGTCTTTAAAGACATTGTTGTACGAACAATGGCCTTGTGATCTTGGCTGGACATATCTGAGTCCAGTGGCAAGAAAGCCTCGACAACAGGAGATATACCCAGTTGTAGAAAGCAATTGAAGGTTGAACGTCACTTCTGTTACCACCAGTTGCCTTTTCTGGAAATGGAAGCACGACCTGTTGTTTGTAGGTCAAGCATTCCAAACCACTAGGCCATGGCTGCTCTGAATATATATCTGAGCAAGTTAAGTGATGTCAGTGAGTTGGCAGACAACTCTTAAGAGAGTGAAAAATAAACCTTTATGGTAGCAAAAGACTTGGTTCACTCGAGAGAGAAAGAGAGGACAGACTGGCGATACCTGTGTGAGATGCAGATTTTACAATCATCGACATAGTGAACTTGATCATATACCAGGTGAATTGAGGTTGCGTTATCGAGAAGCAGGCAAACACTAAACTGAATTCACTCGATTCAGCCAACCTCTTTAGTTAGCTCTACTATCCAGCTTACGGATGAAAACATTGGTCATGTCTCTCGCTTGTTTCGCTATATCATTGCACGCAGTTGTTATTGACTGCTACAAGGCAATAATTAGTCCATAAATAGATTGTGATTAGTTAAAGGCAGGATCACACTGTAACGCCATTTGTTCATATGTCGGCATTCTCCTCTCAGCGATTATTTGTCAACTAAGTGCACCGTAAATCAATGGCATCGCTGAGGCAATACAGATATGCCGGGAATGATTACAGCACGTAAATCAATATTCCTTGCCACTATCGTAGCAAGATTTAGATTCCTGTTTATTAAAAAGAAATAAACTTCTTTTTATTTTAGTTGGCATGAACTCCAACAAATAAAGTTGGCATGGCTATGTTAGTCATAAGTGAAGCAGTTCATTCCTGAGAAATACTCTTAAAGAATAGAGAAAGCATAATATCATTATGCTTTATTAGTTATCTTGAGGTGTTGACTGATGTTCTAAAAAAAGAATCAAGGAGATTGACCCACTAGAAGCTGAGTTATAGCCAGCCAAACACAGGTCTACCTAATAAAGAATCAAAGGAAAACCCTTCGAAAATCCCGAGAACTGTGACGTATGAAATCGACTTAATGGTCATGTGCTGGAGTTGCGCACCCTTACCGCCGTTACGTATAATGATTGTTTTGGCTGCGAGATGTGAAACGCTTCTCGCGATAGTAATTAATTTACAGACTAGCTCTGGTTTCTCAGAAAAATGAACCAAGCATTGTGTGATAAAGGCATTTGCCCACAACCCCTCACCATGATTTTTCGAAGCAGAAGAGCAGATTTTGACTATTGTGCTTCAAATTTTAACTCGATCTCCACGGATATGCTCCAAGGATCATCTGTTCAACGAACGGCGCGTGTATAGTCTATATGCGACATGTGCGAGTTGCAGTTTGTTTAGAATAAGAAATGGGAATGTGACTTTTTGTTCATTCATCATTTTTCTACTGTGTATCTACTGCAGCATTCAGTTGATTTTCATGATTATTGTCACTATTAACAGACTGTAAGTTCACTACAGCCATAATCTTAATAAGACTAACTTGACCGTGCTGCTCTTGCTGTAAGAAAAGAAAACGATAACTTTTGATTTGATTTTTTTATTGATCTATTATCTTATCTATGATTATTTTTTTATGATTAATATAATAATCATAATGCATATTATACAAAATAATAATATAACTGCGTATAGAATAAATGATGTAACTAATATAATTTGTAGAAAATTCCAATTGATAACCGAGATTGATGATTGATTTAATTGATTCCATTTATTAGCTATAGTTAAAAAAATCTGAACAACGCTAAAGACGAGTCTGAATAGGGAAGCTAAGTAGGAGAACAACAAAACTGAGCTGAACTAGCAAGATAGCGAAATGTTGCAAAATAATAGATGCGTGTAATTATTTTATGCTAAAACTAATCTACACGTCAGAGGGACTGGTTCGGAATTCTCAGAGCAATGATTGTTAGGCCCAATTTGATTGTTCTATACTTCTAGAGATTACACAAATTAAAACGCCGTGATTGTTATAGGAAAGCGTATTAGTTGGCTTAATTGACCAATGGCACACAAGTCGATTTCATACGTCATATATTGATGATTACCAAAACACTTATGTTTTTTGGTAGACCTGTGTTTGGCTGGCTGTATCTCAGCTTCTGGTTGGTCAATCTCCTTGATTCTTTTTTTAGAACATCAGTCAACACCTCAAGATAAATAATAAAGCATAATAAAATTATGCTTTCTCTATTCTTTAACCACACTATTTCTTCAGCCAACAAACCTGGGAGTCTGCGTTGCCGCTTCGTACATCTTCCAAATGTTGTCTAAGACCATCTGTACAAACAATGGCTTCTTGCCGGCATTCTGAAAGAGCAGAAGTACGGCACTAAGTGTACGCAAGCGTAATGAACAATTCTGGAAGCTTCTCTACATTCTCTAAGTCTACTCGCTACATTCTCCAAGTTTACTCGCTACATTCTCCAAGTTTATCGTTACATTCTCCAAGTTTACTCGCTACATTCTCCAAGTTTACCCGCTACACTCTCCAAGTTTACCAGCTACATTCTCCAAGTTTACCCGCTACATTCTCCAAGTTTACCCGCTACATTCTCCAAGTTTACCAGCTACATTCTCCAAGTTTACCCGCTACATTCTCCAAGTTTACTCGCTACATTCTCCAAGTTTACCCGCTACATTCTCCAAGTTTACTCGCTACATTCTCCAAGTTTACCCGCTACATTCTCCAAGTTTACCCGCTACATTCTTCAAGTTTACTCGCTACATTCTCCAAGTTTACTCGCTACATTCTCCAAGTTTACCCGCTACATTCTTCAAGTTTACTCGCTACATTCTCCAAGTTTGTCCGCTACATTCTCCAAGTTTACCCGCTACACTCTCCAAGTTTACCAGCTACATTCTCCAAGTTTACCCGCTACATTCTCCAAGTTTACCCGCTACACTCTCCAAGTTTACCAGCTACATTCTCCAAGTTTACCCGCTACATTCTCCAAGTTTACCCGCAACATTCTCCAAGTTTACTCGCTACATTCTCCAAGTTTACTCGCTACATTCTCCAAGTTTGTCCGCTACATTCTCTAAGTTTAACCGGTACATTCTCCAAGTTTACCCGCTACACTCTCCAAGTTTAACTGGTACACTCTCGAGTCCTCAAGGTAATGCTTACTTGAGCTCCAATTAAAACTTTTTTGTTTTTGTTGCTAAAGTAATAATCTCCCCATAATGTCTTCGCAAGAACCTTCTTGTTGAGTCCAAGCTTCTGTGAATAAATCTTGGCAAAATCTTTTATTCTAAAATAATAAATGTGCTGAAATTATCTATCAAAACTTGAACCTGTGAAAGCTAACCTAAAACTCTTGCGAGAGACACAGCTGTGTCTTCGACTGTTTGAAACGAGCAGTAGTTATATCCGTGTAGTACAACTCTATAGACAGTAAGTATAAGCTATACATACCCAAAACCCCAGCCATCGATGGCACTACCAAAGACAACATTGCCCATCACAGGGGAGAAATACAGGTGAGAATCATCATTTTCATCTGCATGTAAGCCTGAGTCCCAATCGTATATATCTTCCACAGCTTCCCCTTTTCCTTCCTCCACATCCTTCTATGAGGAATTAAACTAATGCTGCAGTTTGACTGAACAGCAGTTTACAAAAACAAATTACAATTGGCAATGAAACACAGAACTCCGATGGTTGAATATTACACTGTTTACATACTGTCTACATACCGTTTACATACCGTTTACATATAGTTTACATACCGTTTACATACCATTTACATGCCGTTTACATACCGCTTACATACCGTTTACATATTGTCTATATAACATTTGCATACAGCATACACGTCATTTACATACCGAGTACCTACTGTTTTCATGACATTTACATATCGTTTACATACCACGCACATGCCATTTACATACTGTTTACGTCTTATTTGCGTACCCTGTTCGATGCACAAGATGGACAGAGAAGCTGCCATTACATGTCAGCAATAACCAAAACAACATGAGGCCGAGTGGATATTAGAGACCATAGAGCTAATGTAAGGCCGAGTGAATAGGAGAGACCATAGAGCTAACCTGAGTACGCCTCGCAGACTTCTTGAGGATGTCGCTGGATATGAGCTGAGCCATAATAGCATTGACTTGTTCGAGCAGCTGTTGCAAGTGGAGATAACATTCCTTTGAGGTCAGTTGCAGCTCAGTAATCAGTCTGTCCATCTTGTTAAAGAAGAGCACAGGCTGGAGGTTCTCTATCCATGCCTGCCTCAGCACAGCATGAGTCTGCCAATATATAAAAGGTATTTCTCACAGTAGAGATGGTATATAAACAGTTGGTTCGTATCACATTTGTAGAGCTATTTTTCAACAGATTCGTGGCATAAGAATTTTATAAACTACAAACATAATCAACTTTTTTAGAGGCTGATTTAAGAGCAAACTTAATAGCGAATTGACTCATGTTATGATCCTGCCTATGCAGCAGAACATAGAACAAATTGGACTGACTTCAACTATTTTTAGTGAAGCTAAAAACAAGAGATGGTGGAAGCTCTTTTACACTAGATAAGCCTACGAATAACCGAAATACTAAGTGGATCAGCATCAAAATATATGGATTTCCAAATTAATCCAACAGCACTGTAACATAGATCAAATAATCAGTGATACAAGATCCGACGCCAATGAGGAATTCCTAGCATAGAGACACTCTTAATCAAGAACAAATCGAGATGGACAGGTCACGTTATCTGGATGCAAGAACAGACTGAGATGGACAGGTCACGTGATCTGGATGAAAGACCATGGACTTTAGTATAGAGAAACAGAAAGGCCAGAAAACATTTCAAAGATAGCTTGATCCATACTATGAAACGATGTTCTTTGACCCCCAACAAATGGGAGTATCTTGCATAAGATATAGTTAGATGAGAACTCAAGTCCATCAGGATATGGGAAGGTTTGAAAATAAAATGCTGCGGCTTTTCGAAGAGCTGAGAACTGTTCAAAAATGGCAGCAGACTTGAAATACAGATGAAAGTCACAACAATAAGTGGTAATATGAGACAGGAATCATTAAAATATGAGAGAAAATGCAGAATATAGTGACCTGTGGTGAGATGCCTTCAACAGCATCTACTACAATGATAGCAGCATCACAGAGGCGTACAGCTGTGGAGACCTCACTCGCGAAGTCAATGTGTCCAGGTGAGTCAATCAGGTTGATCAAGTAATGCTCATTATCTGCAAGCAGTCCAAGGTGAGAATTGGATAAACGCTGATACATTATCAAAATACTGCAGAACAATTTGCTAAGCCTATCCTTTATAATAACGTGATACCCACCTGGTGATATAGAACGCATAAGCTAAAGTTTAAGGGTTGTTTGCTCGCACTATTCACAAGAAATATGCAATACAATCTGTACAAATCGTGGGTATAATATTATATTATTATTAATATTATATTCCTCACTTATATTTGATCCGTAACAAATTAAATATGACACATAAAGCTTGTTCAGTTGCTACGATATTACAATATGATAAAACTTGGTGTCTAGTTTACTAGAAAGGAACTTCCAAGCAGATTCATTTTAATCTTCAATACCTGGTGAAAATTTCAGGCATTGTTATGGTACTAAAACTAGTGGGGGGTTTAAAGGAAATACATCACCATGAGTTTCTGATTATTACAGTTTGTTCGCAAAAAATAAAAAAGACAAAATCAAAACTACGTGAATAATAATAGAAAGGAATGAAAACTGTGAAACGTTTGTCTATCAAACACTTGCGCATCAATGGTCCTTTTTGTCATGGACAACAAGCTTGAAAATGGGCAAATTTTAAGTTTAGCTGAGCAAACAGTCAAGAATAGATGCAGAGATTGCCTTAAGATCTAAACTTAAAGTTTGAACAAAAAAGTAGAAACTAAATAATTTTATAGTTGATCAATTATGTTACTAACCATCGGCAAAGCAGAGGGAAATCGCGCTCGATTTCATTGTAATACCACGCAACTGTTCCTCTTCGGAATCGTCCATATATCGCAGCTAAAATGAAACCGACAAGCATGATAGAATAAATATATTGAGAGAGCCAACTTGCCAAACAAAATTAATTTTAAGAAGATTATGGCAGAAAGGATGTTTTTAATTACCAAGCCAGACATTGAACTTCACTAACACCCGACACTAACACTGACGCTAACAAGCATCATACACTAACATATTATAGATAAATATCATACACTATTACTAACTAACTTGATACGCTACTCAGAAACATGCGCGGAATACCCTCACCTTTCCCGCCATTTTGTGAGAGATAATCCCGTTGCTAGCAACCAGATTATCAGCAAGAGTTGTTTTACCTGAAAAGACATAAGAGAAGATTATAAGTTAACTTAACAACTCTATGTTTCGTTAACTCAAGTTAAGATACGAGTTAACTTGACTTAACAACTCTGTTTCGTTAAGTCAAGTTAAGTTATGAGTTAACTTGACTTAACGAAACAGAATGGATGCATCTGAGTGTGCACATTTTAAGCTATAAACATACAATTGTACCTATTTCCTACCTACTAGCTGTTCAAGTGTAACAAAATTGGTGGCAAGAAGCTCTCTCTAAGCATTTCAAAACTTAGATGAAGAATATAATCACCAGACAGGAATGCACAACGGATGCACAATGTAATATGTCAACATGCGTTGAGATATGGCCATGTTGCTGAGCATAAAACACATTTTGCCTATAGTCACACCTCCACATACAAGTGTTCCAACATATGAGAAATTTGAAATACGAAGAAAACCACAAGCAAACTTTTGCCTTTACATACGAGACAATTTTGAGATGCGAGCATGAGACGGGTAGCGATGCGGTCGTATGGTGGCAGAACGGTGGCAGTGTACGAGAGAGGTCGTTTATGAAAACAGCATCATTCGGTCTTTTATGTCGAATGTGAAGGTGAAGTGAAAGTGAGTCAAAAAGGAAAAAAGGAAAAAGATAATAACAAAATTAAAATGAAAACGAAATTAAAATTAAGTTTAGTGTAAGACTAAAACTTATTTCTAAGTGTGTGAATAGTAAGTTAAATTCACGTAAGTTAAATTTAAAGTTTGTTGTGTCAAACGCATGCTACAAGCTGTTTGTAGCGCACCAAACGCAATGCTACAAGTCTCTCACATCGCTGTTAACCACTACCATCTGTCTCCCAGGTAAGAACTCCATACAGAATAATGTCACATTTTATTGCAGATCATAACGACCGTATATGTAGCTTTTAATTTGTAAGCGTAGGTAGTAGGTAGGTAAAAAGTAGCGTAAGTAGGAAAAACCCATTTTTTCATCATAAAACCCTGTTATAGGTGGTTTTTCAGAGGTTAAGAATGAATTAATTTGTATTTAGGTATTTTGTATAGAAAAAATGATTTGAGATACGAGAGAATTGACATATAAGCTCCATGACAGACTGCATTAAGCTCGTATGACGAGATCTGGCCGTACAAGAACACCCATTCTAAAAAGAATTTACGATTACTTCTGAAGAGCTTCAAAAAGCAGACAGAATGGTAAAATGAAACGTTCATAACTAAAGACTAACACCATCACCAACATAGCTGAGTCAATGAGATGTGAGGGGCTGCGTAGTACAGAACAGAATAGACATCTTTGGCATACAAAATACGGAATGCAAACACTACTACTTCCATAGGTTAGATTGGTCAGAAGGAATATTAAGTTGGGACTGCATAAATGATACCATGATCCACGTGGGCCAGGATACATATGTTCCTTATGTGTTGCCCTCTCTTCTGCAACTTGGTAAGCAAATCTGCTGGCACTGCCTTCATTCTTGTGAAAATGCTCTAAAATATATGACAGAAGATATGTTTAATATCAGTAATTCAGTTGAATATGATCTATGTAAATTGTCTTGCTGCCTGTGAACAGCCTTAAAATCAAAAAAATAGTGACAGATCATATTTATAAATAAAAAATAATTTGATTTCATTTTACGCACTGCACTTGACTGGCCATAATCAATGGATGCTAAAATAAAAATGTGTGAATGGGTTAGAAACTGTTACAAATGATATTATGTTAGACACAAACATCACTAATACTGATTTTCTGATCATGATTTTATGAAAGTTTGTGTAGTTAAGCGATGTTAATTATATTTGTAACTAGGTAAATGCCCGGTGTTGCACAAATAAAAAAAGGTTTTTGCACAGAAAATTTATTTTTAATCAACATATACAACTTTGAAATGAAGGTGTTAGTTTATTTCTGTGTGTGCTATAAGTTTAATTAAGTTTATGCTATATATACATGTACATAGTTATATTTATAGCATTTTGGGGAAGTCAGGCCATGAATTTTTCTCTTAGTAAAATTTTTGTTCTAGTAAATTAGGTTAGTTAGCTGAAGCATGAATGTTTTAACCAATCGCTAGTAAAGATTGGCAGGTGTAATAAGTATGTTGTATACAATTATTCCATTGTATAGCAATGTATGGCCTATGGGATAGCGCGCCTTTCTGCAGATGTGGAGGTTCCGAGTTCAAATCCAGTGCGAAGCAAGTTTTTTGATTCTATAACTTTATCTCTATAACCGGACATACGGTTGGCAAATGACAAACACTGAGGTTTATATATATATATGGAAAATAAGTTAGGTCAATGGTTGTGCATTATGGTTCGCAATGCTATCTTTACAACAACTAAAATTAAATGTATGTAATTATAAAGCAGTCTAGAGGAGGAGTTTGAAGAAGGCTACTGCAGGATGCTTGGTTTAAACTGCACGAAGAGCACCTCTTTCATGCAAGAGGTTTCTACCGACCAAATTTTAGCCTAATAGAGCTGTGCAAGTTTTCCTTTCACACTAATGCACATAAAAGTAACGGGGCACTGTGAGTCAGCCAAACACATGAGCAAATACAAAAGCGGTGCATACGACCACTACTATTAAATGAAGGATGTCAGCAATGGTTCTGGACAATATGGATTTACATGGACAAAGGTTCCTATCATGGTACAAAGGTTGCAGAGTAAATCATAAATTCTCTTCAGACACTTTAGTTTAGGCAGACCAGAGTTTATCCTAGTTAGTAGCAAATGTTGGCATAAAACTGCTCTACAATTTAAATCTTCTTTATTATTCATGTTACAGATTTGAGTCTTCAGCCCCTAGCGAGATGGGTTCACCAAAACCCTTTTTAATAAACAGCTTCGGCTTGTGTAAAGAGTCTTTTAGCTGAAATTGCGATAAACAGTTTCTAATACTATTGTGTACCTTTGCGAACAATGTTTCTATGCGTAAAAAGTCGTATACATAGGAAGCTTTCAAGACTTTTCATAAGCAAACTCTTTTCTTGTTACCATGAGCTGCGTAGTGAGGCTCGACAAAGCATTTGTGTATGGGCAAGAGCCGCATGGTGCAGCTTTAATAGGCTGCATAAAACATTTTTCTTGCTAGAGAGTAGTTAATTGATTGGCCTATCGTGTCTGTACATAAATGAAAGGAAACAAATGTCTGCATGCTTTGAGCAAATAGAAATTATGTTTACATCCCATCCTGAGCTTAGTTTCACTTTGTGAAAACTTTTATTTTTTATTACTGTTTCTTCTTAGCAATGGTCAGTCGTATCAGATGCATTACAGCTACAAAGGTTTCTCCAACTTTAGATCTATGGACTTTGGATGATTTGTATTGAACAATAGAACTAGAGAAAGTGATTATTTTTAGCAGTAGTAATAATTCTGTAGGCGCTAGTAATATTGATAAATCATCTGACTAGAACAGGCTCACAACTGTAGCAAAAATGGTCAAAAGTGTCCGAGCTCATTCTGCAAAACACCTGTGGCATTTTTATGGCATCAGCTGATGTAAAAGTTTACACTGATTAATTTGGTATCAAAACATTTTTTTATAGACCATGTAATCAAAAAGTTATGACAACTTATTTGTGCCCTAATCAGATATTATGTTTTGACGAATATGTAATTATGTCCCGGTAAAGAAATGAATTTGGTAGCAAAAGAGTTAGGGTTGTTCAGCGATAGTACCAATGATGCCGGTAATGATCATATGCTACAACATTAAGTCATGGAGACACAGCACATAAAAGGTGAATTTACATCATTGAAGTTATGCAAATGAAAAAATACAAAGCTAAGATACCAAGCTTCAAATTGATGTAATTTTTGTCTTTGTAGACCTACCCAGTCTAGAGATAAAATGATTTTAATGAGATCCTTTCTTGGATCACTCAGATTCAAGCAAATGTGCTATTATGACATTTATAGTTGCGCTTTGGCAGAGGCTGACAGAATAGAGACGCGTAATGCTGCAGCGTGAACAAGCAATAGCCAATCTTTATTATATTAAGCGCAGTGTTTGTTTGAAGCCACTGTAAGAGCGTTAAGAAAAAAATATTTCCTGACTTTGCAATCGAACCTGAGGCATCAGATTCATAAGCAAGCATGCTACCACAACACCACTCAGTCACCTTAACGCTTCATGCATTAACTCTTTACCTTTACGAGCCGCATAGCCTAAACAAAGCGTTTCTGTATGGTCACGAGCCATGATGCGGCTCTTGGCCATACAGAAACGCTTGTTATGCAAGCGTTAACAAGAGCCATATGATGCGGCTTTAACAGGCTTCGTACAAATCGTTTCTGATTAGTGAGTAGTTAATAAATTACTCTGTTGTATCTGTACTTAAACGGAAGGAAACAATTATTCGCATGCGTTTAGCCGATAGAAAATAGGTTTACAACTCATCAGCAGAGTAGTTTCACTTTGCAAAAACCTTTTATTTTTTATCGCAATTTATTGTTAGCAATGACCAGTCATGCTAGATGCATTACAGCTACGAACTTTTACCAATTTTAGATTGATGCACTTGGGTGATTTTTATTGAACAATAGTACTACTGAGAGTGATTATTTCTATTTTATCAGTAATAATAATGCCGTAAGCTACTAACTGTAAAAATATTGATAAATCGTCCGACTCAGACATGCTCACAGTATTTTAGAAAATGACCGAAAGAGTGTTCGTCCTCATTCTACAACGCATTTGTGGTATTTTTCATGGCATCAGCTGATGTAAAACTTCATCATTAAATTGGTACAAAATTATTTTTTATAGGTCGTGTA
This sequence comes from Watersipora subatra, assembly GCF_963576615.1. Lineage (NCBI taxonomy): Eukaryota > Metazoa > Bryozoa > Gymnolaemata > Cheilostomatida > Watersiporidae > Watersipora > Watersipora subatra. Next base: position 38,692,726 of record NC_088709.1, read on the forward strand.
GTTCAAAAGTTATGATGATATATACGCGCCTCTGTAAAATATTAGGTTTTACCAAATACGTAATTATGTCCTGGTAAAGAATTGAATAGCGAAAAAAGTAATTTGGTAACAAAAAAGTTAATCACGCACATACTGATTACTCATGACAATCTCTCATGGTGCACGGGACTGCTGATTGTACTAGTTGCAATAACGATGGAGACAGGCAGCCGCGCAACTAGTGACATCATTTTGCAGGTGTTTCTATTTATTTCGAGTGTTTTAATCAGGATAAAGTTTTGTCGATTTTGATCTTGAAACATCCTAGCAGTCAGATCACCTCAAAGGCTCAAACATCCTAGCAGTCAGATCACCTCAAAGGCTCAAACATCCTGGCAGTCAGATCACCTCAAAGGCTCAAACCTCCTAGCAGTCAGATCAACTCAAAGGCTCAAACATCCTAGCAGTCAGATCACCTCTAAGGCTCAAACATCCTGGCAGTCAGATCACCTCAAAGGCTCAAACATCCTAGCAGTCAGATCACCTCAAAGGCTCAAACATCCTAGCAGTCAGATCACCTCAAAGGTTCAAACATCCTAGCAGTCAGATCACCTCAAAGGCTCAAACATCAAAAACAATCTCAAACGATAGTAAAATACTAAAACCTTGTTTAGCCACCTCAGCATACATTTCTTTGGTGCTGCAGCATAGTCAATTCTAAAGATAATCATCGTTCATTTTGGAGAATTGACCGATGTATCCTTCTATTGCTTCACTATACAAATATGTTCTTTCAGGGTGAAGTGCCCAATCTTGGTTTGATATGCTTAGATTACATTATTATGCTTTGGCTGTGCCATATTGAAGGGCACTTTAAAAGCTCATATAATGTTACATGTTAACTCTATAATTATATAAAGTTCAATCAGTTAATATATGATAGGCTTAAAATTTTCCAGTTGAGCTGCATTATTAATCTCAGGAATAAAGCTCAGCTTGCGGCTACTTGAAATAAATACAGTATTTTCAAGCAAGTGCAATTTTCTGTGCGTTCAATTTTGGTGGAAGTGATGGATGCTTTCTACTTAGCATTGCCTTTTTAGTTTCAAAGACTGATATAATGATAGCGGAGTTTGCAGATTTTTGACAAAATGAATTCCTAGCATCATTACTGAACCACATGAACTATTTCACTTCTGTGTATCAGAATCAGTATTTTCATTGCAAACCAACTTAACGAAAACCATGACATTTCCAGTCATGATTCTTACAAAAAAAAAAACTTCTATTTGAATGCAGCATAATTCAGTTAACGATCACCATCCTCACACTTCTACAAATCTAAAGAGATATGAATGCCATAAAAATAGACAATGTCCTGAACACTATCCTTAGAACATCACACTCAGAGATAAATTTAGAGTGATGGTACTTTAGCAATGACAAAGGAGACTGCAGACTTGACACCATTAGCGGCCCAACAGCGATCCCGAGTGGCAACAATTGAAGAATATTTATCATCACAAATTAAGAATTTTGAAAACCAGGCCTTAGTTATCTGCCAGAGCCAACCAACTATAATTATAGCAATAGAACAGCAGGAGGCCTACACAGAAGTGAACATACTAGAGGAAATGTCTATAAAAAATGTTATTTTTTCTTCTGATTTTTAATCATCCATAAAATTCAAAGCCCTGAAGACGTGCTGAACTTGAATGCTCTAATGCACAATTGGAGTAATTTTTATAGAAACAAGTCGATCTACAAGAGACCGTCAACTATATTTATTGTCAGTTTACTTACATTATTTTACTAACTTGTGGTACTGCTCAGCCAGAGTGCTTGACTTCATTTGCTTATACAGTAGTTTGAATAAAAGAAAGGCTGGCGCTGTTATATGGGATTAGGGAGAAGATATGTTTTACACAATTATTCCGCATCCATACATACTGTACATCAGTGTTGAATTTTCTTTGTCCTCTTGTTCTATTTTGACTGTTTAATTTGTGCGCTTTTGCTTAGGTTGTGGGGAGTAATTTGATTATTATTTGTTCAGACACTAGTGAAGGTGTCAAGCTTTATAAGCAATACCACTATTTACCAAAACAAGATACTGCTTTATTCTATAAGTTCAACAATAAAAATTCTAAAACAATAATACTAAGGACAAGGTAAAAATTGCCTTTGAACGTCACACCCTTACGCGTATGGTTGTCCATGTTCTCTCACTCAGAACTGTATGTCTACAAGTATCGACAGTCATGCAAGAGCCATGATAGTCCATATATATATATATATATATATATATATATATATATATATATATATATATATATATATATATATATATATATATATATATATATATAGAACTATATTTCCCAACTAGGAGGCTTCTATCAATATATAATCCATGTTAGGAGGCTCTGAAAAATTAGGAGGCGTCCAGGGAGCCTCCTAATTCTAGCAGTGTTTATAGTGCTTAACAACCCTATAGAAGTATTTTAAACATGATTCCCATAATCGCCTTATATATCTATATTCATATATATGGAAAAGAGGAGACAACTCCAACAAAAATGTGTAATTTTTTATCAATAAATTATAAACCCTAGGAGGCTCTGATATATGGAACTAGGAGGCATATATCAATTTTAAAACATTCTTACTTTTAACTGTTTTTGTATCGTTTCAGTTAATAGCACAATCTATTTAAAAACATATTGCAATAAGTTTATGACTAAGCATCAGCAAATACAAAGAATTAGCAGCTATGTCGGATACAGTCAGTTTTGCTAATATTCATGATAGCTTTATTAGATTTGAGAAATAAAGTTGTATATTAACAAACTACAATACATTACAATTTATTTGCTGACCCTCTTTATAGTTTTCAAGACTGCCATTTAAGCATTCCCTTTTTTTGCAAGGTTTCTCATTGATCTGCTCTTTTTTGTGAGAATTCACAATAATTGCACATTATGGTTTCAACTGATGTTTAAGCATGGCTGTAGTAAAAGTTTAAATAAGTCTATAATCAGTACAATTCATACTTTCGATGCCGTTGCATCCAGCCACAAAATAAATCTTTTTTTGAAACTTTGCATCCAAACGCAATACCTGAGAGATGGTTTTTTAGTCGAAGAATTGATTTTTTAAATTTATTGAAGTAAAGTGGCAAAAGTATAACCACAGTATAAAACAGCTAGAGAGATGTGGCTGTTATAATGTTGCTGTGGCTGTTAGGACTATTAGTTCTTCACCCATGTAGTCTACTAGAGCTTGGTAGCAGCAGAATAACTACATGTAAGGGAGCACGTCACATTTGGTAAGTTGTTCATGTTATTTTAGTCAATTTACAGTTTATTTACTTGAAACATACAGTTGTAGAAAAGCAGTATAAATTTTATTTAATATTGAAAAAGGACTAGCGTGAAAATAGTATGTTTCAATTATTATAATTTTTAAGGAATGTAGCACAGAACACGTTTGATATTTTTTTTACATCCGTTTATGTCATCCAACTGCTGATATTGTTCTGCATAGAAAAGTCAAGAAAGGTCAGCGTTATAATACCATAAAGGAAAAAATCAAAACTTTTTGTAAAGTCCTAATTTTTGACTTTATTATTGTTACACGAATGTTCAGTTTTGTAACATCAACACAGACACGCCAGCAGACAATTAATAGTTATTTTAGTGAATCAGTTAATTCTCCAACTTTAATCTATTTTCAGTTATTATTATTATAATTTTTGATGTTTTTTATAATGATAAGTAACGTTATTAATGTGGTTCTACCAACAGTCAAAACTGTTATTAGAATAACATGATCATAAAGTAATTGTATTATTGTTATCATGAATAGTGAGAGTTTGCGTATTTCAGTTATGATTTTGTAAGTAATAGTAGTACATGCATAGGCATAAGCAAGTAAGTGGGTATATGCAGCCTTTCAATTTTGAAACTTTTAGTATTTAGTTTGAATCTTGTGTAGTAATTGTGTAGTAATTAAGAGCTTAGCTGTTTTATAGAGCTTCAGTAGTAGGAGGCAGACATTCAAGTTTGCCAAAAAAAACCTAACCAGTGAACTAAAATGTGTATTTTGCATTTATTTTAGTTTGTATATCTGTTTATGCTACTTGAATTATCTTTTCATTTTTGTAGAAACTTGGTAAGCATTATTGCCAAGATGGCATATTTATCAGATGGCAGAGAGTATTAGACAAAGTTGGATGTTCTTTTCTAGAAAAGGTATGTTGCTAATTACACGTTGGTTTGCATAAAAAATATGTCAAAATAATCAAGGTTTCATCTACCGAAATTTATAATATTTTTTAACATATACATAATTATAGATTACAAACTATAAAACATTATATCAGTAAGGTTGTATTTTGAAATGTAGTAAAGTTTGACGTTTTGGCAAAGTCACTATGATAAGCAAAACTTTAAATTCACCAACACAAAATATACTGTACAAAGTTTTACTGTAACTAGCAAATGTATAACTGACATAAGAATGTAACAGCATGCCCAAAAGTAGTTTTTCTTTGTATAGTTGCAAATAATCAATGACGCTTTAGTTATAGATAACTGCTGGATGAGAAGCATTGATGGCCCACACCAAAGACTGATTTGCAGACATCAAATTAAAGGTATGCGATATTGCAATAAGTTGCTGTAAAATAGCACATTATACATGCGAGCCAAAAATTAGTGTAATAATTTGATATAGCCATAGCTTCAGTAAGAAAAGTTGTTAATTTTTACAGGCATTGTATTATTTAAACGCTTACATAAACCATTATGCCACTTTTGTGTTCTATTCATCTATTATTGGCAGATTACATAATATAAATAGCGCAAACCAATCAAAGGAATGTAGCATAGCAAAGAGATTTAGTATTGCTCTTCTTAGTCTTTATGAGTCATGGTTGCAATTGCTGAGCAATTGCATAATTATATAAAATGAATAGTTTTCCATGGTTACTCATTACCACTTTTAGTTACTCAGTCAACACTGAGAGTAATTATCAGATTTGAGATATCATGTTTAGAGGCAGGAGATTGACAAATATTTTGTTGGTTTTTACTCTTACCCTACCATATGCGAATTTATGCTAAATCTATCAGCAACTGCCGTATGCACATTTTTGCGAATTTTCCAACAATTGCGTGGTCACCTAATTTTATTATCCATTAAAAACATAACGGATAATTTTAAAACTTTGATGGTATTGTCAGTGTGGTTCGAATATTTCTCTAATAGATTAGTCTAAGATAACCAAGCAGTTTCAAATTTTTTTTTGAGAATTTCCAAAATAAAAATGGACATTTTTTGTGTAAGTTTTGTTAAGTATCGCGCAAGTCAGAAAACATATAATTACTTACATGTATGTTGATGACACTATAGTCAATTCAAATTCAGATTTTTGTGATTACACAGATAATTAAATTAGCAGCAGTGACTCTGATGATAGTGAAAATAATAGTTTTTTAAGTGTAAGGGACATTGTAGAGCATCGTTTTAGCTTCGTAGCGATTGTAGCTTCACATAGCTTTAGCAATGCACAAAGTGAAGGTACATTGATTTTTGCATAGCACTATATGTTAACATTTTAGCAAAATAAAATATATTACAAAAAGTTTATAGATAAACTTTGAAGTTGAAACAAAATTGTATACATGCTTCATGTACATATCATAAAGCTAAATTGGCAATTTTCGGTGAAATGGCTGGCGGTAGGCCGGTAGCTTAATTTGTACATGGGTGGCAGTAAAAGGGTAAAGCTATAAAAGAATTAGAGATACAAGTGTATGTATTTCCTTTTGAATGATTTAGTGAACTTTGATGATTCAAGACAATGAGTTTGGCGAATGATATATATATAAGATGCTGCTGAAGTTGCGCAATTCAACTCATGGCTTTTAATTATTACCTCAAAATGTTGAAAACACGCGATAGGAAGGGCCAGAACACTACTAAAACTCATAGTTACTCAAACCTGAAATACAGTAGGTTTCATACAAATTGCTATACAATAACAAAACTGCAAAACTATTGGTTAAAATATAAATAGCAATATATATTATTATTTTTGGCCTTTGGTATCGGGCAGCATGTATGCAGTTTGTTTGCTGATTTTAACAAAAGTTTTACTAATAAGCTACATAATTTGCTCAATTATTTGTGTCAACTTTAAAATTTAAAACAAATGTAGTGTTAGCACTTTTAGAATATACTACAAACAATGCAGAGGAACTTTTTGTGGCATATGACTTGAATTTAAAAGTTCTCTGAAAATGCAACTTGTATTTGCCCATTTTAATACTTTAAAATGTCAAAGGGAGCTCATAATGAAAGCAACTTTAATATAATTTCAAGATGCTCAAAGCGGTACGGATGTTATGTTGACAAACATTAAAAGGTCACTCTGTACTATGGCTAGTAAGTATTTACATGTATTTAGATTTTGCATTGATGCTTTCAATTAGGTAGTGTAGGAAATCTATTTACATTAGCTAAACTACCAGCATGTGCAATACCCAGCTTTGTTTCCTATCCATCCCAAACATTTTGCCAATGCTTATAATAATTCATTGCTCTTTTCAAATCTCATTTCTGAACCAAAGGTAGTTTTAGCAGTATAAGAACATATACTTCTCTTCCTATGGGTCTACTCACTTTTCTGTAGCAGCAAAGGCCATTGTTTTTAAAAGGTCTGTAAGAATTGTATTACTTATTTTGACATCCATTGGTGCTCGTAGCAAATATAATTTCAGTACAATTTGCATCAATAAAGTTATTATTACTTGTTTGTAAAGTATTTGGAGCAAAACAATATTTTATGTGCGCAGCAAACATTTTTGCTGCAAGCTTACCAAAACAAAATAAAACGTTTATTTTTATGTTACATTTTAATTAAACATCATGTTCTATGCAGTTATTGCTGTCAGTACTATGCAGTTATTGCTGTCAATGTTCTTTGTGCATTCTTGGCACACTTTTATGTTAAACTTCCAATGCATTAAACACTTTAGAAATAAAGTGTCCAAACAAGGATGCATAACATGAGATTTGTCACTGGCTTGTTTTGACCTATATCTAGCACTCTTTAGCCAAAGGTGTCTAGCTTTACTAAAATTTTTGGTAGTGAAATTTTACATAAATTCATTGCCTGCATACACATCAATCATGATGCCTATGCTCTTATTATGTGTGTTCTACTATTGCCTGCTTAGCTAATTCACTTTCTACTTCTCAATAGCCTCAGCCTCCGAATGAAAGCTATTGTTGTTATTCCTATTCTTTGTAACTTTATAATGAAGGAGGTTGTGGTCGGGCAGCTCATTTGCTTTTCACTCTATTAGAAGTATTGCAGCACAAGTATAACTGCAGTAATAAAATTTGCACAGAATTGCATAATGTGGTCTTATTCTCCAAGGTCTTCTCACTAGCAGAAATGACCTATGTACTTATGCAATTGTGGTTTGTGCTTAAAGTGACTCATTCTCCTAATGTGGCATGGCTTGCTATCTTCTTGCATGCTAGTCAATTGATTAACTAGATTGTAAGAAACAAGCCAACCTCTCATTCCTACACAACCTAAAGACTTATCACATAAGTTCAACCTTCTAGCGAGATTGTAGCCGCTAAACCTTTTGCTTTTTTCACGCGTCTAGCCATTTAGGGTTTTACAGCAGCAGAAGAACAGACTAATCATGTCACAATTGGTATATTTGTTTGTCACAATTGTTTTATATTACTTTTGCCAATTTTGTCATTGAATTAATTGTACCATATTATGGTGAAAAGGCATCATGAAAAAGTATTTTACTTCGCCTCAATACCAATGCAAAAGGTTAGACCGGTAGTGGCCATTTTTGACCTTTAGGGCGAGCCACTTTAAATACTATATCTAAGCAACTTACTCATGTCATCAAATTGCGACGGCAAACAACAATGCATAGGTTTTCGCAGCTAATTTGGATTTGGATTTTACTGCCTTAATTGCAAGATCGTAATATTGTCAAGTTAAAAAGGTCAAGAAACCCCAACTTTATAATGCTAAAAGAATGAAATTATTACTAATTTTCATAAAATGATAACTTTGTAATTATACACAAGGGTAGCTTTGTGAGATTAACCGACACGCATTAAAATAGTTATGGTAACATATAGCACAGTAGCCAGCAATTGATGAATATCTGTGACTCTGTCGATGCTCCTAACTTTTGTAACTTTTTAAAAAGCATTAAAATAATTATGGATGCTTTTTATTCTGATTAGTAGTGTTAGCTGATTGATAGCACCAAACAGGCAGAATTATTAGTAGCCTATACTATACTGCCCTGAGCAAGCAAAACGCTGTATCTTGATATTTGTAAATTGTTCAGCACAAGCACAAACGCGTTTTGGTCAAGCCTGGCATCAGTATTAGCAGTATTTTAATTGTTTTTTTTTATTTATTATGGTGAGATATCCAACAATCTTTACTGAATTTTTTTTTCGTGAAACTTTAAAATCAAAGGAGTTATTTCACTTAGGGCATTTTGTTTGCTTAAATTGACAATTTACTAAGCTGGCACTAGGCAATCAAAACGCCCTATCACTGCAGATAGGGCCTTTTGATTGCTTAATTGGACTGGTTTCTCATTGTTAGTTTGCCACAAGACCATTTGCCATGACTGGATTATCAAAGGATTACAAGTTTAAATTCTGATATTAACCCGCAATTAGTCAACAAAATGATATAATATGTTGCAATTCCTATTACTCATCCAGTCAACACATGGATTAAAACCCTGTAATAGCCATATTTAGCTCAAAAGTTAAGAGATGATCAAAGATCTAGGTATCCTTCAAACCAGATGTCATGAAATGAAAGGAATAAGTAAAATAGTAGTTTAAAAAAGATCAAACGCTTTTATTAAAAATAATTTAAAGCAAACAACTGAGTGCAATAATGTCAGTATTTTAAAAAAGCAAAACCTTCCAATGAACATGTAATTAAAACAAATTTTTCATCAAATCTCTGAGTCGGATCTTTAAATCGAGACTTCTGTCACTTAGATATCGTCTTGTCATAATAAATATATTATGATAAAAAATATAGCAATAAGATTGAGCACTTAGAAGTGCACTAGCTTGTATGAGCTGCCTTGAAACAACCAAATATATATGCTTCAGTTTCGCTTCCCTTTGTTTATATACTCTTTGATTACATAATGCTGCTCATAATGTCCAACTTTCTGTATGTTCAGGCCAATCAAAACGCTGTATCTGCAGATAGAGCGCTTTGATTGCCACTTTATGTGTGGTAAATGTGGATAGGGCGTTTTGCACATTGTGAAAAGTGCTATTTCTGGTGGTCTCAGATATATGAAATTTCGAGACATGTTAGATCTCAACCTAAATTACATATAAGCACAAAAAAGTGAATTTTGAAAAACTTTTCAGATAGGGCGTTTTGCTTGCTTAGGGCAGTATAAAGTTATGATAATGTATTATTTTCATTGTAATTAACAAGTTGATGCATTTTAGTCGTAATTTGATACGGATTTAAACTAGAGGCTGAGTCATAAGTAAGTGACTGGAGTAAATGAAATCCTTTAAATTGTTGAAGCTTTAAAATCTATGTTTCAATTTTGTAGAAGAATATCGCATGAGATAAAATATTACTGCTTCATAGAATTTTAGTAATGGGAGGTAGGGACACGGGTTTGCTGAAAAACCTAAAAACATCAGGCATCTTTTGCATCAATTTTTAATCTGCATAACATCTGTTTGGGCTATTAAAATTGTTTTGCTTATTTTGGTAGAAACCTGGTCACCGCATCCAAGCACTATATCCACCAGATGGAAAATGGTACGAAGCACAGCTGGACGCTTTCTTGAAGGGGGTATGTTGCTGATTAACGGTTAGTTTCCACAAGAGCGTGCCACATTAATAAAAGTTTTATTTCAAAAAATTTATAAGAAATAATATTACTATAAAATCTATGTTTGAATGCCATGGCACTGCATTTTTTAACCCTTCCAATTATAGTGGCAAAAATTGTTGATTGTGCTTCATAATATATGTTCAATCTTTATTAGCTTCAACTCTATCTAAAACCTTTTTGTCATAGATTTTATTTTTCCAACACGTTAAAAAATAGTACTATTCAAAAAACTTAATGCATTCCTACTTCGTGCATTGCTAATGCTATGTGAAGCTACGATCCCTTCGAATCTCAAAAAACAATGCTCTACCATGTTCCTTACTCTTACAAAAACTATTACTTTGACCACCATTGGAGTCACTATTGGAGCTGCTACTTTAATTATATGTGTAATCACTAAAATCTTAATCCTTCAGTCATCAACAATCATCAATAATGTAATCAACATAAGTAATTATCTGTTTTCAATTCTGGATGTACTTGCGAAAGCTATAATAGCACTAAATATTTCGAAAATCAGAAAGAACAAATGTTTCTTTTTATGTTGAAAAGTCCTAAACAAAAATTTTAAATTGCTTCGTGAGTTTAGGGTAATTTTACAGGGAAACTTTTGGACAACACTGTCAATACCATAAAAAGTCTTAAAGACTGTTAGTTATGTTGTCAACGAATAATAAAATTAAGTTACTACGCAATTGCCAGGAAATTCACAACATGCACATATGCCGGTCGTCCATTGATTTCGCCTAAATGCGCATGCAGCGGTGAAAGGGTTAATAAAATATTATGTAATCTCTAATTGAATCCCCATTCATTTAAACGCCCCTCTACTAGACCTGTACTATAATAGATGACGGTTAAAGATAGAACGCCGCCGTTCAAGTGAACGTTACTTCTTTTGAAAAAAAACACATAAAAAACTATATAACACACAAACTAAGCTGTGATTCAGTGATAACATATACACTGGGCGCTGAGCTTGCAAAATGCCATTGTTAACTGCTTATTCTAATGCTGTAGCATGTGCAAGAAATTTTAGCCTCAAATAGTAGTACAGATTTCATCATATTTGCTAAACCGTTTTTTCATATATGTCAAACTATCAAGGCCGCTTAAACAATAAAATTATTATCAGCCTGATAGAGTTATTAATTATTTCCACGGTGCTGCTTTCAAAGCTTTAACGAAAACACTGTAAAGCTTAGAAGTTAGAAAACTCGCTTCAATATGCATTGACAAAAGTATTAATTGCTATTGTTGTAACTGAGTCATTGTTAGTAAAAATTTGTCAACATTTTTCTATCCATCCTGTCCAAAATCGGATCCAAAGATCAAAGAATGTTGAAGTCGCAGTCAGCTGGATGTGGTTGTCAATTAAAGGGTGACACTCTAGTTTTCAACACTTCTAGAATAGCACTCGAATGAACATGGCCTTCAAATTAAGATTCTACCTTATGTCAATTTAGCTGTATTTCAGAATGTTATAATATTGGAGTTTTGGGTCAAGGTTAAAATAGCAAGCATAACTGCAAATATTGACGCAACAAGATTTTAGTTTTAAATAAGGCTCTGCTTTCATATATTTGCAAATCACTAATGCATGAATTTAAAAAAAGAACCCAAGGGTATATTTCTCTTTGTGTAGTAGCATCTAATCAAAAATGCATTGATTTTAAATAAGTGCAGAGTGACATACATGGATTATCAACACCGAAGAGAGATTTTCAGACATCAGATTAAATGTGGGTGTTGCTATGATAAGTGGCTTTAAACTAACACAATGTACTAGGGAACCAAGCGTGATTATTTTGCTGTAGCTCAAATGCAGTAGAAAAAATAAAGGTGTCTAACTTTTCAAGTATTTCAGTCAAATTCGTTGCCTACATAAATGCTGACACTAGTCTTTGTGTTCTGCTGCTGTCAGGTTACAAAACAGAGCTCTCCTAGTCAGAGGCATTTAGGTATCTAGAGCAATCTAGGCATTAGTGGTTTCAATGAACACCTGAACAATGGTGTTTAACCACATTGCTTGACCCCATAGGTCAAGTATTAGCCTAATTAATGACTCAATAAATAGCTACCCAGTCAGGTCACACTAAGCTTAGCAGCAATCGTTCTGAACACTGGCCATTGAGACTGCTCAATGAATGTTAATCCTGATCATTTCTCTAATAATTTGAAGCAAATAGAAATCCAAACTGCTCTATCGCATGCATGCAAGTGGCACACCACTTAGTTTCATAATTAGCTACTAAAGTAGTATATAGAAGTGGTCATCAAAGTACCTTCTACAGTATATGTGTGTCTTGAATAACAATACATTGGTTAAGTATTATCTTACTAAATGAGAAATGACACTAACGAGCATTAATGTCCTTATTGTTCACTTGTATCTTAGAAACCATCAATTCTGTTTTGACTTGCAGCACGTAAACCAGCTTATTTAACTTTTGAATGGAGCTGAGCAATGATATGTGATTCATCAAAGCCATAGCTTATCAGATTTTTATAAATGATAAGTCACATTATTTACTATTTCAGTCAGCAGAAAACGGTAAAGTGCAGAGGAAATAGCAGAATTTGACAAGTACTGGACTGAAAAATCAGGCAAACTGCCAACAAGATCAGTGTTGGATGCTATACACTCAACGCTGCCTAACAGAAGTGTTATAGTGATTCGGGCTCGAGCCAACAACTTGCTAAAGAAGGCTGCGAGAAAAAATGCCAGCTGAATTTTTTATGTTGTTGAACCTTCTTATTATCATTGCGTTGTATTTGTCAATAAATGTGCTCTTTTTGAAGACTAAAAGAGACCAACTCCGCAGTAATGCACTTGTATAGTTATTTTGTATCAAGCAGTCTTAGCTATTATTTTATGTACAGAAAATGTGCATAAAACAATGACTATGATAGATAATACAATACCGACAATAGATATTATCTGTTGTACTGCACTGTACACTATGATGTATTATTCAAGAAACAAGCTCTAAGATAAATTATAATAATTCTTTTAAAGAAAAACTAAATATAAGGAAATATGCCACAGCAGCCAGTTTACTGACAACTTACTGTCAAACCGACAAGCCCAAAAAATTACTTAGAACGCTGTGCTTGACTAAAAACAATCAGAAATTCACTACACAATGAGAAATATATCTTTTTGGGTCATTTTCCAAATTTAAGTGAATGTGTCTGAGTAGAATGTTCTATCAATTTCTTGACAGTTCAGGGCATTATTATTACTGGTAAAACGTGAATAATAGCACTCAGTATTACTATTGATCAATAAAACCACCCAAAGTCAAGAGATCTAAAGTTAGAAAAAATTTGGTACTGTGCTGGGTCCAGCCCGACTGATCATTGCTAACAATAAATTGCAGTAAGAAAGAAGTTTTGAAAAGCGAAAATGCCCTCAAGATAGAATGTTATTGTATTTTTATTGGCTCTCTACGTGACATTAAGTTTTTCCCTGGGTTCTACATAGGCACAATGGGCTTGTTTGGAATCTACCAAATTTATGGTGGTGTGGTATTGCGCAGGTTTTGCAACCTGACACTCCATTCCCGAGTGGGGAAATGTTTTTACTTAACGTTCTAAGAGTGGCTTAAGATGAATAGAAAGACATTCCTGTTATTGTATGTTAGATTGAGTAACTAAGTATGTTGTGCAAGTAATTCATATTATTACTGTAGATAATATGCACAGCAAGCAAAAATGTGTGTGTTTCATTTTAGCAATCACAGTAACTGAGTTGCGTCCATGCATTGTTACCAACTAATTTTTTTTAAGTTTTTGTATGCAGTGCAGCAGCGATATGTGACTGAATAAGAAACTATAACATAGACCATATTTACAAATATTGAGTTACATTATTCGTTTATATTAGTGAGCAGAAAGTTATGCAGCCTAAAAGAAAATTGAGAGTTCAAAAAGCCATGATCGGAAGATTGAGGCAAACTACCAAAAATGCCAGAGCTGTATACTGTTAAAAGAAATTGGTGTTTGAAAATTATAATGATGACTTATGCCCGAGCCCACAACTTACTCAAGAAGCTGCAAAATTAAACTGGCAGCAGGGTCTTCTTGTTGTTGAGGCTTTTGTAATATCGCATTAAACTTGACGTCTGAATAAATTTACTCCGTTTGGTGACTAAGCAACGACCATTCTATGGTACTTGACTAGTTGAATTTTTTAGTATCAAGCATGGTGGCTGTTGTTGTTTTAAATACAAATTTATTGATTCCTACGTTAAAGTTTAACATACTATACAATATGTAGGTTCTAACAACAATTATTGTTGTTTTATACAGATTGTTGTTTTATTGTACAGATTATAGCAGACTCTTAGTTGATCTATAAGTGATAGCAACATCCCAAATTATGTGTAAGCCATGGCACCTCTGCATTGATATGTAATTTATAGCAACCTCCTAAATGATATATAAATAACAGCAGCTTCCTAATTACTATATAATTCATTGCAGCCTCCTAACTCATATATAAATAGTAGCTACCAACTATATGAAATTCAAATTATAGTAAACTCTTTTGTGATCTATAAGTCATAGCAGCATCCTAAATTATATGTAACTCATAGCCGCCTCTGCAGTGATATGTAAGTTATAGCAACCTCCTAAATGATATATAAATATCAGCAGCCTCCTAATTAATATATAATCCATAGCAGCCTCCTAACTGATATATAAATAATAGCTATCAACTATGGAAAATTCAAATTATAGCAAGGTCTTAGGTGATCTATAAGTGATAGCAACATCCTAAATTATATGTAACTCATAGCAGCCTCTGCAATGATATGTAAGTTATAGCAACCTCCTAAATGATATATAAATATCAGCTGCCTCCTAATTAATATATAATCCATAGCAGCCTCCTAACTGATATATAGATAATTGCTACCAACTATGTGAAATTCAAATTATATCAATTTCTCAAACGATCTATAAGTTATAGCAACATACTTTATTATATGTAAATCAGAGCAGCTTCTAAAAGAAACAAGTTATAGCAAACTCCTAAATGATATAAGTTACGGCATCTTACTAAAGGGTATGTAAGCTATGCCATGCTATGTAATGTTTCCATTGTAACTATTACATAAGTTACAATGGTAACATTCTAATATGTGTAATTTGTAGCAATCTGCTAACTGGTAATCATTATTTTTGCTTACTCATTGAGGTATGAATTATTTTACCTTCAAATTGATATGTAATTTACAACAACCATCTAGACATTCTCCAAGTTTTGACAGTTTTTCTAGTATGCATATATACAAAGTATGATAAGGCGATGACTATATATTGTATGATACCATATTCTCCTAAAATTTCCATAAAAATATATAATAATTAGGAGGTGAATAAATATATATATATCTACAATGTAGATAAATTAGACCATATAGGAGGCTTACCCATATATATTTGCGTTAACTCCTAATCCCTTATATTCCGCAACCTCCTAACTGGTATATATTTATTCAACTCCTAACTCGGAAATATGGGTATATATATATATATATATATATAAAGGCTCAACAGTTGAAATAGAGAGAGCCTCAGCAGTTAAAAGAGCCTCAGCAGACGGAAGAGAAAGTAGCTCAACAGATAAAGGATAAGGAGTTAGAGTCATTGACGCTGTTCTCTTTTATAGGTGTCGCGGTTAGCCTGTGACAAGGTGTTTGGGTGCTCAGGTTCTGTTCTTTACATTGTAGAGGGTTGGTATTTGAGTAGACCTATCTTGAGTACGGCAGTGGAATGTACTGACTGGAAATGATGACTAACTCCAGTTATTTTGGTCATTTCTGATAGAAGTTAGAAGTACTGTGTGCATGTCATCGCCTCAAATTTCTTTTGGCTGTTTTCTGACAGGCCTATCAATGCATTTTCTCTGATGGATTCATTCCACTTGGAAGTTTTCAATTTTCTTCTTAATCTTTTTACCATTGTTATTTTTTCTATGGTTTTTTGATGCATCAGGTGTTTTGTTCGTTGCTGTATTGCGTATTATATCTTTTGTAGTTTAGTCGTTGCTCCCTTCTGGTATCTGCTTTTGCTAATAGGTATCTTCATAAAATAGCGCAATCAACTTGCTGCTTCTGTTGTATGGAAATATCAGCAAAACAAGATATCAAGAAGCAAACCTCAACAATTAGTACAATTGGTTTAATCATCAAAACATCTATGATATATAAATAAGATTCAACCAGAAGACGCACATTACTCAGAAAATTAGAGAGCCACAAATCAGAGAACCGCAAATCAGAGAACCACAAATCAGAAAACCACAAATCAGAAAGCCACCTCTAATGTCATTACATTAGAGACGATTATACGTATACAGATCTGCTACCCTAACATGCTAAACATGACCTAGATACCAGGAGGTAGTCACGAGTTCCACCATTCATGTTTTCATTACTTAAATCAGATAGAGATTTTCGCAAACAAAATATCTTCACACATCTCAGTACACTCTAATGACATACTTAAAACAAGCACATCTATATACTAACCCTCTGCAACATATAGAACAGAACCTGAGCACCTAAACACCTGCTCACAGGCTAACAGAGAGATTTATAGAAAAGAACAGGTCCAATGACTCAGCCTCTTTCCCCTTTGCCTGCTGAAGCTCTTTACCCTGCCTGTAGAGCCTCTTTCTCCATCATCAGCTGATCTCCATCACTATCTCAACTGCTGAACCTCTCTATCTGTAGACTGTCATGGCTTTCATTTGCCTGTTGAAACTTGCAGCAAAGGTATAACTTTTATTGGTTAATTTAACCTTTTTTGTCATTGATATTAATGTTTTAGAACTTTTGTTAGCTATGCATTGTAATTGTTTGATTTATAGATTAATTAAGTATATTTTACTGGTAAATCTCAATATTGCTTATAATAGCTTGAACCAGTAAAAACCAAATTAGTTCAAACAAGCTAAGCCAAAGCGCACAAACTAAGCATGGTCAGAATAAAATAAGATGACAAAGCACATTCAACACTGATGTATGTGTGGATTCGGATTAATTATGGATAACATAATTCCTCCCTAAACATAGGCTACACAACAACACCGTCGATGCGAACTGTTGCGTAATCAAAACTTAGAAAAATGTGCGCAGCATTGCAACAAACAGGAAGGGACATCTAAAAGTCTACATGGCGCAGTTTAGAGAGTTAATGTGTGTTGTACTCATCAACTATCATTATTGACCTTCTCTATGAATGGTGATTTTTTTAAACTTGGCTCTGCTTCAAATTTTTTTGCGTAGCGACGATAATTGTAAACATAATTATTGGTTATATATTCATGTCTATTTGTCATGTATTGCGAAGACATTGGCTCTTGTGTTATTCTTTGAGAAGTATTCTTTTTACTGCCTTACGATGTATGAAAACCTGCCTCAGCTTTCTCCAGGTTAGTTGACATAAACGTGATACTTGAAAATGGGAAAACTGTTTAATGACATGCTGGTCCAGCAAAGGCTACGTACCGTAATTTATATAATCCTCAGAAACCTTTCTTTCCCATCGTCATTAATGTTAATGTGGCACATGCATGGACTTTTTTGTTTTGTCGCAACGGAACACTACCTACGTAAATAGCGTCTACGTCCCGAACGCCCTATGTTCCCCAGAAAGGATTTGTTTACAACACGCGCATATTTTTTGTCGATGCACTACTGACGAAAAAGCTAGTGATGATTCGCCAATGCGCATTGAGCATTCTGATGCTACAAACATAGATGAAGACCCATGTTTTTCATTTGATGATATAAATGTACTCATGCTAACCTAGGTGTCTCATGATTTGAAAATAAAATTATGAAGGCCTAGGTTTTACTCAAAAATATAATTCATGCTTTCTATCATAATAATCACGCAGTGACGCAGCCCTATTATCTTGATTTTATGAGATTATAAATATGGCCATGCAGGCCTGTGTTTTTCACTGCATGTATACAATGATATACAGCTCCCCATGCGGGGGCTGTATATCATCGATGTATCATACAATGTATATGTAAATATGTATTACTATTTCGTGATTATCTTATTGAGTGATTATCATGGACCAGCATGACTCTATTCGTAATTAATGTTTATAATGTAATATTAGATGTTTACATCTCATGGACACCAGTGAATAAGCTCACATAAAACAAGGAAACCATCTTTGAGAATGAAGTTTTTCAAAAACCAATATAAGTAATATGTTTTGCATCTGAGCATGGATTTATCAGTTTTAAATGTGTTCACATTGTAGTTGCCAGTCATCCAATGCAGAAGAACTACAATAGCTATCATCATTGACGCCTTGTCAAAAATGTAGCCTGAAGTGCTGAACAATGTTTAATATTTATAAATTGAGCTAACTTAAGGAAAGTGTCTTATGAAATTACTTTTAGGCCTTTGATGAGTAATTATTGCGGAGAATGTGCAACAGCCAGCTAATCACAGTTTTGTGATATGTTTATTGCTTGGAAATCGATTGCCAAAGATAATCAGAAATTATAGCAAGTGTCATATGGTAACTCCCTTATGCATTTTCTGTTATAAATGCATGCTACCTAAATTGGAGCTTCTGACATGGAACATCGCTGTCCAAAATACTTTTATGTTCCAATTCAGGCTTATTGAAGTATATAATAATTACTTACATGTAAAAGTAAGTTATAAAATGCTGACCATGAATTTTTAAACATCATTAAGACGCATTCCTCTATTTGCCACTACTAGCATGTATAGACGTCGAATGTATAGTCTTTGTGACTACACTATAGACCAGGGTTTCCCGATTAGAAGTGCACACCCTGAGTGGTGTGCACTGTTGTTTACTGTGGGAAACAACAGTGCACACCCTGAGTGGTGTGCACTGTTGTTTACTGTGGGAAACAAAAAAATTGTAAATATGTTCAAACAAATATGTTCTGCTAATAATGTTTTGCAGAACATATTGAATCTTCAATGTTACTATTTTATTATATTGTTTTACAAGCCATGAAATTTTCATCTCAGCAAAATGTTTTCATTAAAAATATCTATCCAAGTTGTGGCCACTAACATAGTTCCAGCTCGTATAATAGGGCATCATATATCATATCTGAATATTTCTCTTCATATTTAGTCCTAAGATATGTAGCTCTCACTATGCTGTATACACAGGTTGGTAGTGATCACAAGCATTGTTAAAATTGTGTCGTTCGCAATAAAACGAGTTGTCGTATCATGTGCGATCTAATAATTCAGTAAATTTGCTAACGACGAGAATCTTTGAAATCACGGACAATGCGTTTTACTAGCGATAAAATTTATTACGACCTATATAAAAATCTCGTGCTGATGATTGGCTTGAGAAGAGATAGCATATTTATCACTCATCGACTCATTCATACACACTCACTATACGCATCACGAATAAACCATCCGCTTGAATCTGAGCATTTCAAAAAAATAACTTATTCAAACGCGTATATGTCTAGACAGGGCGTCTACAAAGACAAAAATGACATCAAATTGTAGCTGATGTTTTAGCCTTATATTGCTTCAAGTGAAATAAACTTGATAAATTGTTTTGTTTTCCTGTTCACAGTGCATGCTAACCACTTTGGCAAGTTATAATTTGTATTTAGGTGATTTATGCTCAAGAAACACCTCATATATAAAGCTTTTTGTACATAATATCACTTGTACACAAGTAGCTGATACATAAAATTACTGGTGGCTAGAGCCTTTCATACCCTAGAGTCAGTTGGTCAAAGATTCACCAAGTCAAAGAGTCACTCAGTCATGGAGTCACTCTTATGTATAGTCATTGTTCAATAGAGGTGCTGGTATGCATAGTCACTTAGACATGGAATTACATGTATATAGAGACAGTTTTATGAAGAGAGAAACTCGTATGTCGAGTTATTGGCATATAAAGTAACTCATACAAAAGGTACATACACATATAGAGACACGCTCATACTGTATATCGAGTCACTCCTATGTTGTGTTATTCATATGTAGAGTCACTCGTATGTCGTGTCATCCATATGTCAAGTCACTCCTATGTTGTTCATCCATATGTCAAGTCACTCCTATGTTGCGTTATTCATATGTCAAGTCACTCCTATGTTGTGTCATCCATATGTCAAGTCACTCCTATGCTGTGTCATCCATATGTCAAGTCACTTCTATATTCTGTCATCCATATGTCAAGTCACTCCTATGTTGTGTCATATATAAAGAGATTTGTACATACATGTAGAGTAACTCCTGTGTAACGATATGGCGCCATTCCATACTATAAGTGTGTGAACAGCCTGGAAAAGACAACATCATCACTCTGCCTAATCAGAGTTTGAGGACAAAGCCTTTGCACTTAAATATTAGTCTGATAGCATAAGCCGAGTAAAATGTGAAAAATAAGAAACAAGTGTTCCTAAAGAAACCAAAAACGGCAAAACCAAAATGTACGTAGACATGCGTTGTTAGAATGATTTTTAAGTTGGTGACGAAGCTTGTAAATTTAACCATCAATGTGGTCTGTATATATGCTCCTCACGCCCTTCTTGCATAGCCGAGTATCGAGCGAGCATGAAGAGGTAATCACTCAGCCTGCAAAAAGAACTCAGCAGGTAAAGCGCATGTTCCTCACATCCCGTAACGTCACTTAAAAATCATATCAAAATTCATACTAAAATTAAAAGACATATTAGCTAATAATATCAACGCCATAAAGCATTGTGGCCATATCTCGTATTTCGCAATGAAGCTTGCGCATATGGCAATTAGAGATATGCTAGAAGATGTTGACAGTACAGAAAATTTCCATACGACTGATAATGCTACTTTGTTATAAATTTATGCTAGTCTAAGAAATGTGTTCCTTAACCCATGATTGACCTTGAGAATGTTGGAAAATACTTCAAAATTTCAACTCATTAGAAACAATTAAAACAATTCAGTTGGACATATTTATAGTCACTCAGGGAGCATACAAAGATAGTAGTTGCTCATAGTCACTCAGGGAGCATACAAAGATAGGTGTTTATAGTCACTCAAGGAGCATACAAAGATAGGTGTTTATAGTCACTCAAGGAGCATACAAAGACAGTAGGTGTTTATAGTCACTCAAGGAGCATACAAAGATGCCCCTCGGTAGGTGTTTATAGAATAGACTAGCGTTAAATTTCTACATGTTTATCGCACTATTCAACACATTTTTATTTAAAAACGATTACTTGGGCATGTGCATTGAATAGCATGGAAAACCTGAGATCATCCACATTTGCTAGATAAAAAGAACATGGATCATTTCATATTAGACAAAGATTGAAAATAAAAAAACATTGTAAGACTAAATCTCTTTTAAACTTGATAGACTTTCATGACTAGTTAGTATGATACTGCTCATTGATTGGTCAATGTAAAACTGAAAAAAAACAAGAAAACAAAAATACACAGACTGAAAGAACATGAGATGCTAGTTTTTGTTTGCAGTCCTGGCATAAAGCAAGGGGCAGATAACTAGCAAGTCATGGCATAAGGCAAGGGGCAGATGACTAGCAAGTCATGGCATAAGACAAGGGGCAGATAACTAGCAAGTCATGGCATAAGGCAAGGGGCAGATAACTAGCAAGTCATGGCATAAGGCAAGGAGCAGATAACTAGCAAGTCATGGCATAAGGCAAGGGGCAGACAACTAGCAAGTCATGGCATAAGGCAAGGGACAGATAACTAGCAAGTCATGGCATAAGGCAAGGGGCAGATAACTAGCAAGTCATGGCATAAGACAAGGGGCAGATAACTAGCAAGTCATGGCATAAGGCAAGGGGCAGATAACTAGCAAGTCATGGCATAAGGCAAGGGGCAGACAACTAGCAAGTCATGGCATAAGGCAAGGGGCAGATAACTAGCAAGTCATGGCATAAGGCAAGAGGCAGATAACTGGCAAGTCATGGCATAAGGCAAGAGGCAGATAACTGGCAAGTCATGGCATAAGACAAGGGGCAGATAACTAGCAAGTCATGGCATAAGGCAAGAGGCAGATAACTAGCAAGTCATGGCATAAGACAAGAGGCAGATAACTGGCAAGTCATGGCATAAGACAAGGGGCAGATAACTAGCAAGTCATGGCATAAGGCAAGAGGCAGATAACTAGCAAGTCATGGCATAAGACAAGAGGCAGATAACTGGCAAGTCATGGCATAAGACAAGAGGCAGATAACTGGCAAGTCATGGCATAAGGCAAGGGGCAGATGACTGGCAAGTCATGGCATAAGGCAAGGGGCAGATAACTAGCAAGTCATGGCATAAGGCAAGAGGCAGATAACTGGCAAGTCATGGCATAAGGCAAGGGGCAGATGGCTGGCAAGTCATGGCATAAGAGAAGAGGCAGATAACTGGCAAGTCATGGCATAAGGCAAGGGGCAGATGACTGGCAAGTCATGGCATAAGGCAAGAGGCAGATGACTAGCAAGTCATGGCATGAGGCAAGGGGCAGATAACTAGCAAGTCGTGGCATAAGACAAGGGGCAGATAACTGGCAAGTCATGGCACAAGACAACAAGAGGCAGATAACTGGCAAGTCATGGCATAAGGCAAGGGGCAGATGACTAGCAAGTCATGGCATAAGGCAGATAACTAGCAAGTCATGGCATAAGACAAGGGGCAGATAACTTGGCAAGTCATGGCACAAGACAAGAGGCAGATAACTAGCAAGTCATGGCATAAGGCAAGGGGCAGATGACTAGCAAGTCATGGCATAAGACAAGAGGCAGATAACTAGCAAGTCGTGGCATAAGACAAGGGGCAGATAACTAGCAAGTCGTGGCATAAGGCAAGAGGCAGATAACTAGCAAGTCATGGCATAAGGCAAGAGGCAGATAACTAGCAAGTCATGGCATAAGGCAAGAGGCAGATAACTAGCAAGTCATGGCATAAGGCAAGAGGCAGATAACTAGCAAGGAAACCTTCAACCTGTTTGTTAGTTTAAAGACGTGTCATCATAATTTGTACTGGATTTTATTTTTACGTGAACGACCCGTACATGACAATCTTCTTCTGCGTGACAGAAAGTAAAACTGTGACCGTAATTGGAAAATCTCACAAATGAAACTGCCAACTTCAGTTTTCTGAGGAAGCTACATGAATCACAGCCATGGATAGGCTGAATCTTATCCTAAATCTTGAATATTCATTCTCAAGTTTCATGAAGTAAAGTATCTAGCAACAGCTGTCACTGCACTTCAAGAATCATCTAATGCTATCATTTAGTTACATGACACGCGGAGGGACAATAAGTAACAGAATAAATACAAAGTACATAAGCTCGACCTGTTGATGTAGCGAAATACATCTTCATTGAGCTCTTCTTCAAGCAACAGATCAGCGAGGTGACGCTCAGCTCGGCGGCACACAGCACGAGCTAAATGCAGAGATGAGCTAGTCTTTCCACCTGACTAAATGAAACGTATATAAAGAAACATTTGCACCTTGTAGCCATGAGCAATGTGTGATGTCATATCCTCACTATATATAGCTGCATTCTAATGGTTATGAGTATTTCGCATGATTTTTTATTCTCAGCATAAATAGCTGCTTTCTAACTGTATGAGCATTTTGTATGAAGACATCACAACTATAAATATCTTCCATTTTAATTGGCATTTCATCAGATTAAAAACACTAGGATTAGTTCGAGGTCGCACTTGGCACTTATCAATGCAGACAGGTTTTATTGGTCACTCACTGGTAAGATGAAGTTGGTAAGGGCTGGCAGCTGGGATGACATATAATCTATAGCCTTTTCTAACTCCTCAACTTCTTTAGGATTAAAATGTAGCTTACCTGTAGGGAATTCGCATACAAAAGTTTCAGAGAAGGGCATGCTTGCTCTTATCAAAATTATATTAGTTTTCTAACTCTCCAGCTGAAAAATAGGCTGTACAGATTTGTTAGTTCTTTAACTTTTGATTAATAACTCATTCTAAGACCGAATAGACCTAAATTCTTAAGTATAGTATAGCTACCGCTTCAACATAGAAATACTACTAGTATAAAGCAAGCCGCGCGTAAAACTTACAGCTTTACACACAACAAACACCTCTGCATAGTTCTGCTGTAAATAAATGTCTAATATTATCATCAGTAACGTGTCTTGAAATACATGTAGATCTGATTTTCCAAACAATGGTTAAAACAGAAATTATTTAAAAAGATGCGGTGCTTACTCGTATGCGCTTCACGAGCTGAAGAGAGAGGTGTAGCGACAAAGCTTCCAATATCTTGAAGAATGCATTGTATCTTCACCAAACTATCAGTGATTGAGTGCTTGGACTCTTCAGCGAATGCAATAGACATGCTAAAAGTTTTGAATGGGTTGAAGACAATAAGTAAACGGCTATTGCAAAATTAGCGCAATGGTAAGCAACTTGGAATATCTTGTGGAGATCACAAGGTGGAGAACACTAATGTTAAGCAATTCATGATTGTGGTATTGCCAGAACTCACTATAACTAAAGTTGCTGAATATACATAATGGCAAAAGATGATTAGATGATTTCACCGATAATGTTTGGCAATGATATCTTACCCGAGAGATGAAGAAAGCTCGTCAATTGTACCAAGAGCTTGGAATCTCATGTCTGATTTTTTTCGGCGCTCACCCGAAAACAACATCGATCCTCCTTTATCTCCCGTTTTTGTATAAATACTGACATGACGACGAGTAATCTTTTCATTATTTGATCTATAAAAACACAAATACATGCATCTGACATGATCATCTGACATGATCACCTGACATGATCACATCAGTCAAGCCTACAGACAGCAGTTTTTTACCTCATACACACATAATATACACATATAAAATGACTAGCAAAAAAACTGTCTTATCTTCTAGGATTTTAAGAAATGTGGAATTTTATTCTTTCTAATTTTTTTATGACCTAATGACAGTTGACACGATAGAATTATTTAATGCAGATAAGAAGTCTGAAATGCACTGGTTCATTTTTTAATTTAGCATTTTAAGCTTCCAAAAACTTTTTCGATTACTATTAACATAACATAGGCCTTTTAAAAAGTGGCTTAAAAATCACCAGAATACTTTTTATGAGAACCATTTGTGTACATGCAAGTTGATTTGTTTCATAAGCACTCAATAGACTCAATAGGAAAAAGTTGAATAGACCAAGTCAGCTGGATTGCTCATCACTTGCAATTTCCAACAATCTTGGAATATTCCTTAACACTGAAAAGGATGGAAATGGTAGTTTTACATTTTTACAATGACTGCGCATTTATGATCCAAAACAGAACTCATGTTGGTAACTTTGAAATGCCGGGCACTTTAGTAACCTTAAATGGATATGATAGAAATTTATGCTTAGATGATGGTTGAGGGAAGCAGTGACAAAATTGCAACAAGTAACTAGCTCAACTGATAGATAGCCATGCTATAGATGTAATCTTTGGCCGTTATGCTACGAGAGAGAGTTGTTATCTTTCACAATTTGAAGTTGTGAATAGATCTCCCAATAATTGGTCTAGGTGGTCTTAAAATTGTTCAAACACCACTCAGACCTGGAGACAGTCGCAAGAGGCAGACAACTCTAGAGCTGTGGTGATCTCCTGAGTGAATTCATGAAAGTAGCTGTAGTCAATTTCATAGAATCTTAGCTAGTTGCTCTTTAGGTAGCGAGTTTAAATCCAGTACAAGGTGTCATTTGCAACTGGCCTCTCATAACTCATGCTATTATCGATCATTTTTCACTAGCATAACTGTTAAGAAATTTGAGCGTTACAAAACGTTAAAAAACTAGCAAACTTGACAGATCTGTAAATTCTGCATCTTGCTTAATCATTAAAGAAGCCCAACTAACACATTATTATGATATGATTGTTTTTTTATGGGTGTAGCCATTTCCCAGAATTACTAATGTTGAAAAATTTATTGTCATTTTGCATCAAGTATTTTTTGATCAAATACTAATCTCAATGAGAAATCTCGATTTAATAATGGCATTGAATAGTAATACTTGTAATCCTAAGCAGTTCTAAGCCTGGTTTGAAACAAACCAGCTGATCTAATCTAATGTTTCATTTTATAAAACTACCACAACTGTCCAATGAGATTCAAATATAATCTATGAAATGAAAATCACACCAAGAAATCCAGAATTTCTACGAAAAAGTGCTATGAGCCAAAACAGCAAAATTGATTTGTAAAGAAGAATAATAGAAATTGTTTAGATACTTCAAAAGACCATCTGTTACTGCCAGTAAAAGACCATCTGTTACTGCCAGTAAAAGACCATCTGTTACTGCCAGTAAAAGACCATCTGTTACTGCCAGTAAAAGGCCATCTGTTACTGCCATTAAATAGCCATCTGTTTCTGCCAGTAAAACACCATCTGTTACTGCCAGTAAAAGGCCATATGTTACTGCCATTAAATGGCCATCTGTTTCTGCCAGTAAAACACTATCTGTTACTGCCAGTAAAAGACCATCTGATACTGCCAGTAAAAGACCATCTGTTACTGCCAGTAAAACACCATCTGTTACTGCCAGTAAAACACCATCTGTTACTGCCAGTAAAAGACCATCTGATACTGCCAGTAAAAGACCATCTGTTACTGCCAGTAAAAGACCATCTGTTACTGCCAGTAAAAAACCATCTGTTACTGCCAGTAAAAGATCATCTGTTACTGCCAGTAAAAGGCCATCTGTTACTGCCAGTAAAAGACTAACATATAACATCAATGAGTTTTAACAGTCTGAGTGTTATAAGGTATCTATTTTTTTCCTCTTTTAGATTTGTCAGGTGTTAGGCTTGTAAAATTGTCCTCTAGCAAAAAATAAGTACAATTATAAGGGTTTTTAGAGCTACTAAGCAGTATCTGGCTGTTGGCATTTTCTTAATGAATATTTGTTATAGCTTTGACAATTAGGGTTGAATCCTACTGACGTGTTCAATAGATTACCAGAGCAAAAATTATTTACCATAGTTGATTAGATAGTCGTCTAGTAACCCTTATAGCTAATATCTAATTTGTCTGCTAACACAAGGTCTGCTACTTTAAGAACATAGGAAAAACGAGAGCTTTAGTTGGAAATCCCATAAAGTAAATATTTGACATGCGGAGGTCTATCACTTCTCACATAATTTCAAATTTAGTCAGCAGTGGGCAATGATAGTTAGATTAAAAACTACATCGGAAAAAAATAAATTGTTTTCTATTTCATTAGTAACGCTTTTGTTTTCAATGTCGCACTGTCAAGGGAGAAATTTTAAATTTAAATATATTAATTATTAGTATTTATATAAGAATTGTTTTGTTTTTGTTATAATAATTATTTGATACTTCAATAATAATATAAAATGTATTGTTTTTTTGTGTGTTTCTTTTGAGTAAATACTACAATGGTTCTATGGTTCTATGTGTAATGGTTAGCCTCTGAACCTTGAGTTCAATTTCTCCCCAAGACAAATTGTGACCGCAGACAAAGTGGCACTTTTGCTCCTCAAAATCAGACAGTATCTATAAAGCAAAATTCAGCCAATAATTCAATCAATAAATCAATCAATAAATCAATCAATGGCGATGGGCAGTACTATAATTTTCCTCGAAATTATTTTGACAGTATCACACTGTAGCCAATAATGAGCCCGAGTATCAATGCTCACAACAACTAGTGTTAAGATTGTGAGGTCTGCAACTGTCTGCAGGTAATTATCTTATAATCGACAATAACACGCCAGTGGATTGTTTCCAAGTGTCTGTGAACTCTATTTTCTTCCAAAGGTCATAATAACAATTATTCTGTCAAGATTCACTAGCTCATGCAAAAATAACAATATGCTTGTATACTTAGCCCTAATTGTTATGGCCTTACTAGGTTCAATGAGTATGTATCTATTAGGTGTGCAGTGGTAGCTCTTTCTGTTGGCAGGGGCGCTGAATAAACCCTCTCCTCAGGGCTTTATGACTTCCTGGCTTGCCACTCTTTGGGTGCTGTGTATTTCTTCGGCAAGCTATTTGCTGCTGGCTCCTTGGCTATCTTGGGCTTCTGTTAGTCTTCTCCTGCCTTGGCTCCTTTCTTGTGCTTTCCCTCTGCTGTTTGGCTTGCTGCCGGTTCCTCTCCTCCGTTGTCTGGCTCGCTGCCAGCTTCTCGCTGCTTTCTCATCGATTTTGCCCCCTTTTTATACTTGTCCTTGAATCATTGCCAATAATTATTGGTTGGTTGTGTTTTGTTTGGGGTCTTGCATAATTTTTACTTCAGATTCTCTGCGGTAAGCTAAAATTCCTTACTGATCTTGGAATCCCATGACGAAAAGCGAAAAATATTTCAAGCCTGGCAACAAATTGTACAAAACTGGCCATAACTCAAAAACTAATATTAGTAGCATTGTGAAATTAATTTTGCAGTAATCCTCATTCTAAGACGCTACTAGCTAGTTAATTTATATGAGGCTAGAAAAATATTATCATTTTAGGCCATTTTTTTCACAGCTATTTCATCAATCTTTTTGCATAAAATACAATATCTTAGTTAATGAAACATTATGCTATATTTTTCTACTGCTATACAATACAACATTTTCTAGATTAAAATTATGTTATAAGCTATATCTAAATATACTAAATAAAGTGTTGTAAATAATTGTCTCGCTGATGACTGGTGGCCACTGGTTGAAGATCTGGTGCATGCTGACTGCTACTTCCCTCCAAAAAGTCATAAATCTAGCTGGCTCCTGTAATATTGGTGAAATAACTCCTCTTGTGCCTGACACTCTGTAGAGTTGTTTGCATCACTGAATATTCATTAGTAATTGTTGTAGCCAGTTAGTCTCTTTCATATTAAGTGGTGTTGGTCAATAATAACCATGATTTAGTAGCAATGTTGCGCTATTTTCTATTTAAACCTTTTCATTATAATGATCAGACAATTTCCAATCCAAATGATGTCCCATATAAGTACATATTGTACGTATTCACATTGCATCAGTTGTAATGGTTGGACAACTCCCATGCTTGATTGATTAGCAGTTTTGGTATTACGTGACGCCACAATTCATCATTTATTTTTGACTTATTGGTCATCTGTCGTTTCAAACCCTGACACCACTTCTCGTTATTATACTAGTCCACGACGTACTGGATATGTGAACTTCAACTCAAAAAAACTAATAACGCGTATACAGTTAGACTACTAGAGAAGCTATACCACACTGAAACAAGATTATATAGCGCAGTCATACCTACAAACGAAACCACTAGCCAGCCTGTGTCGGCCAGACGAGAAAATCGTAAATAGTCGTGGCCTTTTTGTTATCGAAGTAATGAATACGAAACTTGTATTACAGCAACTTTTGAAGATTGAAGAAAACATAGCTAGCTATTCCAGCTATCGATTAAGCAGGATATTTAGATGTTGAGGAAAAACTTTGCTACAAGTTAACAAGTTTTTTGTGAGACGATTAGTAAACAGTTCAGGCACGAAAATGTGCTAGTACGAAAATGGATACGTTGTTACGCAGACGGTTTGTAAGCTAAAATAATGGCGAATTTATGGAGCCTTTATGGCGGATTAGAATGCCAATTTGAAGTTCGTACAAACTTGTGTTTGTAAAAAAATAAGGTGCAAACCGTGCAATATACTGGTATTACGGTAGCATAACCGTAAATCTGGTTATAATAGCAATGGTACACCAACAGACACCCGTTTATTAATTAAAACTAAATTATGTTTGTACTGTAAAACTAGAATATATGGCAAATTAGAATGTCCCGAGTTTGTTATTGGAGTTGATAAACCCGAGTTATATTTACAATCTCTAGTTTGTAAAAATAAGGTGCAATATAGTGGCATTATGGTAACATAACCATAGATCTGGTTATATTAACGATGGTACACATTGAACTTAAAACCCCTGGAATGGCAATCACGTGACTTTTACGTTGTTGTGATATGTAACGTATGCGCCATATTGAAGAGCTAATCGAATGCTAGTTCCGTTTGTAAACAAACAGTGAAAAACGAGAGAAACATACAAGTTGAATAGTTATTTTCCAGCTGGATGTTAATGAAAACTCCTCCTACACAACGTTTAGAATGCCCTGATAGAAGAAAACCTATTTATGACATATGGAGTAGGCTATATCAAATGATAAGTAGATGTAAAATTGATTTTTGTGGACCATATTAGTCATACAAACTGTTATATTACAGATGCATAAACCCAGCAAATGATATATTCAGGCAAATAACAGCTGTTCCATTATATTAAAAATTATATTACATATGCATAAACCATAATGGAAAAACTTAGCACATAAAGTATTTCGATAAAAACAACACATATGCTGTCAAAACAGAAACCATTTTCAAGATTTAAGTGATAATAGCTTATGAATGGATGATATGTATAATACAGTATCTGTAAAAGATGGAATAAACTACTGCAACAACTAAACGGAAATTAAAAACAGTTGTAATAGAGGATTATCAAAATAATGCAAACAAGGAAATGCAGGCATTAGTGTAATCAATGATATACAGCCCCAATCTATATAAAGCCCAAATATATTTGGGCTGTATATCATTGGTGTAATCAGATGATTAAACTTATACATACAGAAAATGTGCACAAGGAGATTTGTATAGCACTGGATAATGAGCCAAGGTGTATCAGAGTTTCTTAGAACTAAATCAGATTAGGAATAACAGCAAAAGAGCAGCTGCAGATGAATATTACAGTGATTACATTGTTACTGGCCTTTAAAAAGTACTACTTTAGTATTGTAGGCCACAAAGATGCACCTTGCAGTTTGAGTGTAGGATTTTAGCATAATGATGCTGTCGGAGATCATAAAACGACTGAATAAGGTTTTTCATCAATGATGCAGTAGTTGGATATGCCATCTGCCGTATCCGTAAGGTGTTTCCCAGGGCATAACACATCACTAGATCTTACACTACTGATAAAATACACCACACAGTGGAGTGGATCTGGCTTTGTATTAATACGAAAGTATTGATCTGCAACTAGCAGGATCCTGATGACATCGTCTGATGGACGCACCAATCCTCCATTGTTTTGTAGCTTGAGTAGAGTATAGAGATGTCGGTACTGGATACTTGACTTAGTGGTAACCAGCGACTGATGGCCAATGTCACGACAGCACTTTAGTTAGTTTTTGCACAATGTAGCCAGCTATATAGACTATACTGTCACCTATAACAGAAATTTGACATCTGAAATCATTGAGTTCCACAAACTGATCAACTTCTGGAGTAGCCTGTATGATGAGAATCTCGTTTTGAGCAGTAACATTACCTGTCTTACTAGCATCTGATTTTGCACCACATTTGCTGATAAGTTTGCGAAAGGTAGCCTTAAACTGAGTAACAGTAGGATTATTATTCCAATCACCTAAACAAAAGCATCAATTATAACAATTGCATAAAATCAACAAAAATGAATGTCTTGTTCACATAAACATAGTACCCTTAATATACGACAATACAACTAACGAAATAAGCAAAAATAAAACAGCTCAAAATGCTACCATATCGCTATGTAAAATGAAAATGTGGCAATTTTCACTGGAAGTCATTCACACCCATCTTAGGCATAAAGCTTAAAGGTTGACTTGCAACAAAATTCACATTACAGTTATTTGGTATCAAAAGATTCACAATGTCTTACTCTGTTGTGTTGTAGGCAGGGTTGTTAAAAATCGATGATTTTTTTAAAATCAAAAAATTCGATTTCTATTGATTTATTTTTATTTAAATCGATTTTTTTTGTTTCAAAAAGATGTTTTGTGTTCTAAAATGCAAGTTATTGCTATCAATTAGGAATTTATGATTTGCAGGAGTATTATGTGGTTTTATTACAACAATTAGGAAATGAAAAAACATTTACACAGTTAGCACACGACAAAAAGGACAGCATAATTTATGCATTGGACATTAAATCCCAGAAACGAAGATGAAGAATCACAGAGAACAGATCACACAACTGCTAAGCTGCAGACATGTTCATAAACACTTGATGTGGCAGCTGTCACTGTTTTGCGTGCTGTTTAAGGTTTCTAAATCTTTTTTAGATATATCTACTTTAAGTTGAACAACCTTGCAGCACTGTGCTTGACAATATGGTTTTACATTCAATCATTGAAAAGCATCATTCAACATTAAAAAATATTACCTTTAAATGACTTCAGTCGAACGTTTTAACCTGTTGTCAAAACGTGGATCATTGAAATGTTCGTTGCAGATAAGTGCCCAAGGATCAGGCTTATTCACTCTTCTGCGGTTGCGGTACCATTGTAAATAACGGGAGTTCTCAATTGCTTTGTTTGGAAATCTAAAAATCAAAATGAAACTGTAATAGTTAGTTAGCAGCAGTAGTAATAACAATAGTATTATTACTCTGATCTCCTTACTGCTAGCTATATCCAGGTACAACAATAAATAATATAGGCACGACAAACATTTTTTTCAGATATAAATATTTAGAAATAACCTAATGGTTTGTAGTTCCAAAACATTAATATAAAAAAATTTCCAAATTTAAATAATAAAAAACCTTCGTTCTGAAGGAAGAAAATTTCACTCACTAGCTTATAAATTTATCTAATCACCGACAAAATACAGTCAAACTCATACACTCAGTAGTGACACTGATCCACTCTCACTCACCCAGTGACTGGTGTAGTAGAATTAACTAGTGGCAGTACTAACTAGTAGTAGCACAACTAGTAGTAGTCGTAGACTTTAGCAATAGTAATAGAACTAGTAGTAGAAGTGACTCACTTGTGAAATATCATGCCCTTTCTATAGGAATACTCGGGATATATACCTGTTAGTCAAGCGTTGACGTCCTTCTAGTAAGCCTTCAGATTGACGAATGACCCCGTAGCCCGATCCCTATGTTCTCATGCGCATCCAATTAGTCTGACCAATCAGACACCTCTTACACCTCCCCTCCAAGTTCCTTCCGACGTGGAGTTGTCTTCTGTCAGAAGTGTACCCACACCTTAACTAAAATACATTCACACGCGAACAGCAGTATTATTTGCATGCTTTTTGTGTTGCGATGGTTAGATAAAGTTAATGGTGGAGCATGTTAGTCATATATACAGTTTTATGAAAAGTGAGTAAGATATTTGAATTTTTTTGTTGTTAGCTATAACATATCATTAACGACAATTCACCCTTAAATGATTTGTAGGGTTGACCCGCTTTATCTCTTTAATCCAATCCTTCGATATTTGTCTCCTAGGATGAAGCCCATCCCTCAAAAAATAGTTTCTAAATGCATGAGTGATGTCTCCTAGTAAAAATTATCTTATGTAGGTATGGCGTAGCCCAATTATTTTGCATGTTAAAGTTAAGTAATAAATGGTTTTCAATAACAACTAGGCTTCTGAGGAGTTCGGTATTATTTTTGTGCTTGATAGCAGAACTCCTGTTGTACCTATTGAGGCACGCCGGGTAGATTGTACAGAGCACTATGTTAATATTATTAGCCCTGAGTGCCCCTAACCATGAACGTAGTATAGATTTAGGTGCACCATACGGCCGGTCAATCAGTATACATTTCCTTTCATGTGGCATCCTAGTGAATCTCACTGGACCTATGTGCAAGTATGTGATCGAATCCCTGAAAGTATTTACATTATTAAATATGTGTTCAAGCAGATTTATCCAATCGGCTCCTGGTATGGAAATGGTTCTCCAAGAGGAGTCATTCAACTCCGTCACAATGGAGTTGCCCAGCACCAGCGTTTTCATTCCTGTGATAAATAACATCTAGAGTCAACTTTGTGGATATAATGAATTTACAACTAAAGGTTTAATTTAGTGGACCTTTTTAACTGCCTACCATAGCGGCTCCTCTTAACAGGAGATTTAGGTGAGAGATTCTCAGGAGATTTCGATGGTCTAGTCTCACTGATCAGGTGCTTTATGGGTCTATGTAATCTTTGTTCAACTGGAGTCCTAGACAAGGAACTGGGGGTTTGGATCCCGCCAGGGGGCCCATCACCAAAAGTTTCAGGAAAACAAGGTTCTTGGCCCAGATGTGGGTTAACAGGCAAATCTTTAGAAAAGACATCTCCTGTGTCCTCATGTCTAACAGTACTTTGTGAGTCATTGGAACTTGGGAGAGTGTTGCCGGAAATCTTCCCAGGTGACCTCGATACTAATGCCCTGTTTCTGCAAAGCAAATTTTCTGATGCTCCAAGAGCTACAACCTCCCGACCTTTAGTCTCGATCATCATAGCCTGTTTCGGGGCTGTCCCTGGGTCTCGAATTATTACCGGCTGCTGTATCGCAGGAGGGCTTCAATCTCTTGCTGCATGTCTGCTATTATACCACATAGTTTGTTTTTGTCTCTGATTTCTTTCAACTTTTTTGAGTCTGTTGACATCTATCTTATGGTCTGATAGACTACCCATAGAGTTCATAGACCTGCTGTTTAACAATTGTGAAGGTAAGCAGCCATTAGCCAGCGGAGTATCTCTATACATGCACAGGGCCGCCTTCCAGTCTAGATTCTTCTTCATTAGACCCTTCACTGTACGAACAGCTCTCTCGACCTCCCCATTGCTTCGGGGATTTTTTAGAGAACTGGTTATATGCGGCACATCCCATTTCCTGAGCAGCTCTTGAAACTTTTCCGACATAAACTGAGGACCGTTGTCCGTCACTACTGTGTTTGGCACCCCTAGTATACAAAACAAGTCTTTCACCTTACCGCAAACTACGTGAGCTTCAGTTGAGTCATCCAACTCATCTACTGCAATGAAGCGACTGTAATAGTCAATTGTGATAAGGTAAGACTTTTGCTGCATTTCAAAAAGGTCTATCGCCAATCTCCACCAAGGTCGCTCAGGAAAAGGGGTAGAGATAAGTGGTTCCCTTGCTTTTTGACGGACTTTTTCGCATAACTCACACTTAGCCACCATTTCCCTGATCTCTCGGGTCATTCCAGGCCACCATACTATGTCCGATGCTCTCCTGATGCACTTAGATTCTCCTTGATGGCCCTTATGTACATCTCTTAGTATATCGTTTCTTTCCAATTCAGGAATGAAAACTCGGTTCATAAAAAATATGATGCCATCAACTTGTGTCAAGTAGTCTCTAAATGTGTACACGTTCTTTACCACATCGGGTATCTGCTTACTGTTTGGCCAACCCTCATTGGTGAATTTTAACAAAAATCATCCCGCGTCATCTGCTATCAGAGCCGCTTTGATCCTAGCCAGCCTGCCTAAAGCTATTGGTAGTTCGGCCAAACTCTCGTTAGCCCATGACTCTCCAGTCTCTATCATGGAATTTACCTCTAGCGACATTGATCTAGATAATGCGTTGGCCAAGACGAGCTTACTCCTGGGCAAGTAAAAAACTATATGAATACGTCATTATCCTCAAGCGAAATCTTTGGACTCTAATTGGCAACTTCGCCAATTCTTTAGTACCTAAAATAGCTACGAGTGGCTTGTGATCTGTTTCTATCAGAATATCTTTTCTCAAGATATAGTAAGAAAATTTATCCCAGGCCCAACAAATTGTCAGCGCCTCCTTCTCAATCTGAGCATATTTTCTTTCGGTAGAAGTCAAAGAACGAGAAGCGTATGCCGCTGGTCGCCAGTCACCTTCAACTTTTTGCATTAGTGCTGCGCCCAAGCCAAAAGAAGATGAGTCTGCACTAATCAGTGTGTCGGCTGTCACTGAGTAGAGTGTGAGAATGGGAGTCTTTACCAGCAGTTCTTTCAAGTGTATGAACCGTTCAATCTGCTCAGGACCCCATATCCATTCACAGTCATTCCCGAGAAGCCTACGTAGATGTCCTGTTGACTCTGCTAGTCGAGGGGAGAAATTTCCTAGATAGTTGACTATCCCAAAGAAACGTCGTAGCTCCTTCTTAGTGGAAGGAGTTGGGAATTCTAAAATAGCTCTAGTCTTTTCTGGATCTGCTCGAATCCCCCTACTGTCTATCACATGACCTAAGAACTTAGTCTACCGCATGCCAAACTCGCACTTATCTCTATTTAGTGTGATTCCAGCTGTTCTTAACTGAGCCAAAACATGATGGAGACGTTCTTCGTGTTGCTTCTTGGTAGCTCCGTGCACGAGTATGTCATCCATGTGACACACTACGCCCTTCAAGTCAACCAACACTTTCTGCATTTCCTTTTGAAATATTTTCGGTGCGCTGCTAATGCTTAAGGGCAATCGTTTACAGAAGTATCTCCCAAAGGGAGTAATGAAGGTGGTAAGTTCTTGGGAAGCAGGCTGAAGCCTCAACTGCCAATACTCTGAATTAGCATCTAACTTACTAAACAGCTTAGAAACTCCCAATTCACTTAACGTTTCTTCTGCTGTTGGCAAGGGGTGATGCTCTCTTTTTATAGACTTATTAAGATTTGTAAAGTCTATATACACCCGTAATTTCCCATTTTTCTTGGGAACTATTATGCACGGTGCACACCATTGAATAGGTTTCTCAATACGCTCGATTACTCCTAGCTGTTCCATTCTATTGAATTCGTTTTGCAGCATATCCTTTCTCGCAGCCGCTACTCTCCTAGGAACAGTTTGAACAAATGGTGTACAGTTATTTTTCAGGGTTATTTTCACCTGAGCATCCATTGTTCCCAGACCTTTAAACGATTCCAGGTAGCTTGCAAGCCAATGTATATCTGTTTCTACACTATCAGTAAAATTAATAAGACCTAATTTAGAAATAGCTGGCTTTCCCAACAGCGACGTCACCAAATTCTTAACAAAATAAACTGTTTCGCGAACTTCCACTTCCGAAGAGGACAATGTTACCTTCATTTGGCCTGTAACAACCAATCTATGGTTTCCAGCGCCTCTGAGGATTTTGTTAGAGTGATTGACGTTTTCTACTAAATTAACCATAGACGTCGGCACATCTGTAACTGCGGCTCCCATGTCTAGTTTAAATTTCACCTGATGTGAATTCGGTTTGATGTTCGCGATCCATGCTTTTGGAGTTTCGGTAACATTTTCAATCGTGAGCCCATCTAGTCATTCCGAGTCAGAGCCAAAGTACAAACTCTCCAGTCCCTCGGACTCCTGCGTGAGCTTGCTAGTTATATTTATCTGCGATCCTTTTTTTGTTTTACATGCCTTAGCTCTAGCCTAGTGCCCTTTCTCTTTACAGATATAACAAGTCGCGTTGCGTGCAGGGCATCTCTCTCTCGGCTGCGAGTCTCTGTTACAAAAGAAACACTTTTGTTTGACCTGTTTACCATAAGTTCACTTTTTGAATTTGTCGCTAATTGCAGTATACTTTTTTACCGCATCTAAGTTATCATCATGGGTTTCCCCTAATAACTTTGCGGCTTGAGCATGGTGGGATATGAACTGTTTAGCTTTTCGAATTCAAGTCGCTAAGTCTAACTCTTCGACATCGATAAGTTGTTCTCTCAATTTGTTATCCGTCACTCCTACCACTATCCTATCTCTTATCAACTGGTCACACATGTTGCCGTAGTCACAGTTGTCTGCATGAGTATGAGCTTCAGTGATAAATTGGTGAATTGACATAGTTCCTTGTTTAAGACGGTTGAATTTTACTCGTTCATAAATTATATTTCCAACGGGTTCAAAATGATTGTCAAACATGGCGATTACATTCACCAATGTTCTTGTTCTACCTTCTTCTGTCGCATGAAAATTAAATTGGTCATAAATAGGAACATTGTCCGATCCCATTAGCATTAGTAGGTTTGCAATTTTCTTTTTTTCCTCCATATCACCATACTTTTTGGCTATTCTGAGGATATTAAATTGCCTTTTGAATTTTTTCCATGATACTGAAAGGTTTTCATCTTTGAAATTTAATTTCTTTACAAAGCGATCATCTTTACTTCCTTCCGCCATTATTTATTTAGATAACTGGTTTCTAACAACTATTTACTTAAGTTATTTAGTTCTTAGGATTCATCCAAATCCTCAACTAAACTCAAGAGTACCGAACAACGCAAATTATAGTTAGTATTCCTGGCAAGATTCAGCAAAACCTTCACTACTAGGCTTAGAAGTAATTAACAACGCTAGCGTGGGTGCGCTTATTCTGACACCATATAGGAATACTCGGGATATATACCTGTTAGTCGAGCGTTGACGTCCTTCTAGTAAGCCTCCAGGTTGATGAATGACCCCGTAGCCTGATCCCCGTCCTCTCATGCGCATCCGATTAGTCTGACCAATCAGACACCTCTTACACTTTCCTTTGAAAGTCCATTCTTGCGGTTTTTGCAGTTCATGGAATAGCAATAGCACTGTGCACCTACACCCTTCTCTCTCTTACATAAATTATTAGAAGTAATCTTAGTAGTCTGTTCCTTTGATTTAGCGGTGTATTCGTGATCTTCCATAGCTGTTAAATCTGAAATTAGATTTCTTTCTCACATCGAACTCAATGAAATTAACTCAAACGGTACTTGAAAATGGCGTCAGCCGGATTTCCGTACACGCCAATGACCTCTGCCATTCCAGGGGTTTTGAGTTCAATGATGGTGCACCCACTGAATTATACTACTCCTAAAAAGGCCAAGATCATTTATTTGCATAACAATTTAAGCGCCATCTTGGTGCATGCTACATGGTCACGCTCTCCTCTATAGTAACCTAGCAACATTGTACATCATTTAATCTCAATGAGCTTGTGGGTGCTTTTATTCATTCCCAATCATAATTAAAGTCAAGCTAGCTAAAGATCTACAGATTCTAGGCTACAAGTTTTTGTTGTAGATGGCTATTGGCATGGTTAAAATTGACTAAAATCTAAAATCTTGCAACCTACGTTGCTTTGTTCGAAAAGTGGTTGGATTGGCCTCGAGCCTAGATTAGTTTTAGCTATTGCACCAGTAGGTTCCAACACTCAATATATCTTGATTTGTGTTATATTTATATGTGTTATTCGTTGATATAGACCAAAAGCAAACTATAAATCTTAACTACAGTATGCTTGACCAGAAAATTTATTTGTGATTTAGAAAATAAATGATCTATGCATAAAAAACTAATGAGCCAGATGCTCTGGTGATTCTAATATAACGTCTAATAGCATTATAGAATATATAAATTATATAATAAATTGAACTACTACATGCCTGCAAACTGTACAATTTGTATGCATATATATAGAAAAGTCTTAAAAATAAATACTAACTTACACCGGCTATAGACAATTCATGTTACAGCGACATAACAGTTCACTGCCCGCTAAATAATATGTTTTTTGTAGCATTATGTCTGATGTTCACTTTATGTAACTCCAGGTTTCTTAAGTTGGCAAAGTGGTGCTGTCTTAAATCAAAGTATGTTTCAATTCCTACAGAAGTGTCAGTACAATGTTGCTTTAATTCAAATATATCATAGCGTGCAATCTCTTCTTTTACACACTTCAGAATTTTGAGATATTTCAAACATTGATTTGATGTTGTAGCCGCCTTCAGATACTTTTCGGTGCAAAGAACGGTTGTTACAACACCATCAGAAGGAGAAATCAAGCCACCGTTGTTCTTAACTCTTAACAGAACATGAATATCATCATATTTGCTAACTTCCTTAGACTAAATTAGGGAGAGTCTACATGGCTCACAACGCAACTTTTTAAGCAGTTTTCTGACAAGTCAACCAGATAAATATACAGCAATGTTACCAAGAACAGGATGTGATGTAATGTTTAGCGTTCCTTTGGGAAGCATAGTTTGTCTGTCAATAATATTTTCAGCATAATCTTCACTACCAACATTTGGTGGCACATAGGTAGTAGAAGCTTGTAACAATGCAGTGTCATCCATAGATCTGACATTACCAGTAGCTCCCGGTGTAACACCACATCTTATAACCAAGCGCCTAAAGATATGCTGGAACGGTTCTACTGATGATTGTTGTTCCAGCCTCCTGAAATAATAACAGTTATCCTTTGTTACAATTGGACATAAAATGGGAATGGTGCTAAAATATGGACTGAATAATAATGATTTTTAAAAGAAAATTGTTAGGCAGTTAATATATCAGCCAAAATGTCCCCATTACAATCAAACATACCAAGAAACTAGATTCATAGTTGAGCAACATCATGGTGTCTAGCAATATATGAATTGATTATACATGTATTTAGATTTTGGCACCCATTATCTTGAAGCTTAGTGATATCATTTTTGTATCATCCTTGATTTGGCTCACTTGATCTATTTTGCTTGAAAGCAGTGTGTGGTCTGAAAAGCTATATCCAGCATAAACCACATACTGCAAAGCATAATATGGGCGTTTTGAGCTATACTTGTATGAGATGAATTAACAAGCACTGTACTACATACCACACCTCCGCACAGCATTAAAGAGCAACTCTAGATTTGACCGTATTTGACCAGTTTTATCGATCATAGACTCATTGAAGTGTGCACCACATAGAGTTGCATTTTTGCTGGGGATCTCCTGCCGCCTGGAAACAGTCCACCAAGTATGCCATCTTTCTGGCTCTTTCTCTTTACTCGGAAACCTGATGATAAAAAAAACTAGGTAATCAAATTATTAAAAAAAACATACAGATTAGGATTTGTGATCTTATAGTCAATTATAATTAGGGGAAACGTTTATTGACAAAGAAAAAACTGAAAGATTGACTTTCAACCTTTTAGAAAAATGTACCTTTGATGCTCAGGATGTTTTTTGTGTTTTAAAACATTCTTATCAACTACCAGAAGTTTACTTTATTGAAAAGAACTTGCTCTAGTGATAATGATAAGGATTGCGTTTACTAACTAAGTTTGTTCCATGTAACTGGCACTCCTGATCTATGAGAACAGTGACTGTTGTTATTTGAATTTAGCAGCACCAGTACTGACCTACTTTGTCTCCAACACCAGCCAAGATGA
Organism: Watersipora subatra; assembly: GCF_963576615.1. Lineage (NCBI taxonomy): Eukaryota > Metazoa > Bryozoa > Gymnolaemata > Cheilostomatida > Watersiporidae > Watersipora > Watersipora subatra. Next base: position 38,733,614 of record NC_088709.1, read on the forward strand.
ATCAACCGGCAGTACAAATTAATTCTAGTAAAAACAGTCTATGATAGTGATGCGTAAAATAATAAAATCAGGTAAAGGTTCACTAAAGGCTGGCTGTGAGCAGTAACAGAAGCAAGCTAGTGACCAGCTATTAGCGAGTTACTACTAATCAGTTGCTAGCAAGCTACTACTAACCAGCTACGAGCAAGCTTCTAACCAGCTACTAGCAAAGCTTCTAACCATCTGCTAGCAAGCTACTAACCAGCTGCTAACAAGCTACTAAACAGCTATTACTAGCAAGCTACTACTAACCAGCTACTAGCAAGCTTCTTCTAAACAGCTACTGCTGTACTAGTGCTACTAATGCAGGAATAAAACGCTAAACTTACCTGTGAAATGATATATCATTAACCCTCCGTGTTTCAGGGTTGTCGTAGTAGTAGCAATTAATGGCAAAAAAATAATTTCCAGCAGATAAATGAGTTTTTTTCTTGGGATAACTATGCTCCGCCATTTCACTAATTACAGCTGGAAGCCCATGTAGCAGTAATCAAGATGGCGCTCTAATCGTCGCACGGAAGTTCATTGGTTTAGATAGGCCAATACCATTCCAGGGGTAGTATAATTCAACACCTACCACCGTCTCACACAATGCTGTCATGTTGTTGACTCTCACACAATGCTGTCATGTTGTTGACTCTCACCATCTCACACAATTCTGTCATGTTGTTGACTGTCACTATCTCACACAATTCTGTCATGTTGTTGACTGTCACCGCCTCACACAATGCTGTCATGCTGTTGATTGCCACTATCTCACAAAATGCTGTCATGCTGTTGATTGCCACTATCTCACACAATGCTGTCATGCTGTTGATTGCCACTATCTCACACAATGCTGTCATGCTGTTGATTGCCACTATCTCACACAATGCTGTCATGCTGTTGATTGCCACTATCTCACACAATGCTGTCATGCTGTTGACTCTCATCATCTCACACAATGCTGTCATGTTGTTGACTATCACTATCTCACACAATTCTTTCATGCTGTTGGCTCTCACCATCTCACACAATGCTGTTGGATAATTTCATTCTCATATTATTCACACAAATATTTTATTTCTCTTTAGCAACAACTAATTTCATCCGAATGTGGGAAAAAATTGAAGTCTTGTTTACTACCATTATTATCATCAATAATTTATTCATCACTAAGTCAGCCAACTAATAAAAGATGCGTGTGGACCATGTGGGTAGAATAGAGAGACAACAAAAATGTGTAACAGAGTGGAGATCGCGTATTAATTATTATAGTTTACAAATATAGTTATAGCAACAATATTATTAGTTGGGGTCTTATTAACGAGAGTCGAAGAACTGGCAATGAATAACAAAATAAATACATGTACATAATATAGTAGTTATTTTATAATAATAGTTATTTTTATTATTGAATAGTAATTCAAGCAACAACTAGTAAAACTACCGTGTAGTAATAAAATAGCAGTAGTGGGTGTGGTTGAGAGGAGGAAGTCATACAAGTCAGCAGTGGTAACAGTGAGTGAGTGGGTAATAATTTGTACTAATGATAATGAAGTGGCAGCAATACCACTCAAACCACATGAAAATAGTGAATAGAAGGCAGATGGAAATGTAGATTTTTGCAATGACAATTTGACAGGTTAGGCATCATGACAGGCAGCATCTAGGTCAGGGATAGGCAAAGTTTCTTCTCAAAGAGCCAAATTTTAAAGTTGCAAGATTTTTGGGAGCCGCATAATATATAGCATATCATACTAATAATACAAGTCTGGTAGTTGTGTTGTAATTAAATTTATTTATTACAATATTTTTACAATACTTTTACAATAGCATTGAATAATGATGAAGTAAGCCTAAAGAACTTTTTATAATTTAAAATCTAGTGAGATACATGGAATTGTTTATGGCTGCTCAATATCCCTTGGTAACCTGGCTCTCTACTGCAGCATGTTATCCTTAGGAGCTGAGACAAGTGATCTTGAGTCAAAGTGGATCTCAACTTGCTCTTGATATTATTCATGTATGGAAATGCTGATTCACTTATATATTTGGCAACAAACACAGTGTGCAACTATCTTTTTAGTTGAGCAAGCTGTGGATATTCAGCCTTTGTTGAAGCTTTTAAGTAGCACCCCTCCTCAATTTCATCTATATCTGTACATTTGAGGTAACACAACTCCAGTTGCAGAGATGAGACATTAACAGTCTCAAATGGCAACTGAGTAACCCACTCTCCATTAGGCTTTGCTTTCTGAGGTGCTTTTATGAGTTGTATGATGTTTCAAAGTTTGAAACTGACCAAATGGATTGTTAAACTCTTGTTGCAGCTTTTCTATAAAGTGAGTGTAATCAGCTGTACAAGAGGCCATTTCTTCATCCTCATCTAAAAATGCTTTTGGAGTAGGAAAGTGAAGCTATCGCCTTGAACATGCACCAGAAACAACCCCAACTTATGGGAGAAGGCTTAAACAGCTGATAGTGTATTATCGATAGTCTTGTTCTTCCCTTGAAGCTTGAGGTTCAGATCATTCAAATGGCCACAGATGTCAACAAGGAAGGCAAGGTCACTCATATCTTTAGAAAAGCTCATCATCTCTTGAAACTGTCTTGCATTTAGGCTTGTGCATGTATTCAAAAATGAGGTTAGCTCCAGACAAATGCTCCACAACCTCGACAGAGCATTTCCCTTACCAAGCCTTCTAATGTTATTGTTTGTTAGTAAATCTTCACAAGTGGCATAGCTTTCTTTGAGAAACTTACTTAAGTTTCTCAAAGTTCCTTAAAGTTTTGGGTTTGAGAGCTGATGGACTTCTGAGGAAGTTGACCTTCTTCATAGCCATGCACATTAGTTGTTGAAAGTGATCATTTAGTTTTCCGCATAAAACAGTTTGGTGGATGATGCAATGGAATGCTAGCATTGATGGCATATCCTTTTTCAATCTAGCTATGACACCTTGCTCTCTTCCAACCATGGCTGGTGTGCCATCTGTTGTTACAGATATGTATTTGTGAAAAGGTATCTCCATAGTATCAAGTCTTTTAACGAGGGCATCATAGATAGCCTGGCCAGTGGTTTCTCCTTCTAATCTAACCAAAGTAAGAAGCTCCTCCTTCATTTCTTCACTATCAAGGAATCTGCAATACAGGGCTTAGGACTAAAGCATAATACTATGCTTTATAAAAAAACATGCTGATGCTTTATAAAGAAGCATGTAGTATAAATGTGTAGGTAGTCATTTTGAAACAAATATCATAAAATAGGTGCATCCTTTTCTACTTAGAGTTGTGTTCTCTCTTTACTGTCTCTTAAAATGCACTTGTATGACTTCAGCTTGCAGCTGCATGTTAACAATGACATTACCGGCTTTTAGTGTACACACAGTAGACTACATACCTTAGAAAGACTGCTAAATGAGCTACATGTACATCCATTATATCAGTAAATTCATTAATTCATCTATAGCGATTGAAAAGTAATCTGCCTGGTCTATATGGGTTAGCAAAGTTATACTGAGATAATAATTAATGCTTTCAATTTTACCAGTAGCAGTTTTCTTAGAAAGTGGTATTGCTTTGACTTTCCCAATCACATCACGCTTATCTGGAAAAAGTTTTTCCATAGCCTCAACCATGCATTCTTTACAATCTCAGCATGAGAATAGGGAAGCATTGCTTTTGCTAGAATCTTTGACACTCATAGAGGAGCTTCTGTAGCACATTTATCAGCAGCTATGAAAGAAGCTAGCATGCTTTCTTTGAAGCATATATTTGCTAGCATATTTTCTGAAGAAGCTAAGTGATTTTTGAAGTTTATCTAGCTTTTGATGTCTAACTACAGATCCCAGTGGAAATGTAGCAGTAAACTCTCTGTGCTTCGTTACATGATGTCGTTCGATGTTCGTATTGTTGTTAGTGGAGAATGCTTCAATAAATGGCACAATAGATGTGCGGTTTGCCATGCCTAAAGATGAACGCATATTTCAAAGTTTCTATTTCGTTTAGGGGAGACTATGGTAAATTGTGTCCAATGGGGCAGGTTGGACTATGTCAATTTTGGAAAATATATGTATGCTTGGAGTTTTCTTTCTATACGAAATATAGGACAATGTGATTACATCACTTCTTGTCAATGGCTGAATCTCACATGTGCAATGGTGAGTGAGAAAATGTCAAATCTATCATTTTTGCTCAAAAAGTAATTTTATGAAATATCACTTGTGATCAGTATATTTTTGATTGTGTTGGTTTTACTTCTGTCATACTCTTAGTGAGAGATGTCTAGCATCTATTCAACCAAATTTAGATTAGGTTGGGAAACCAGCAATAATAAAATTTTTGATGGTTGAAATTATGTTCACCAACTTCAGATGGGGTAGGTCGGCCTTTTGAAAAAGGAGTAGGTTGGCCTATTCAATTTAGACAATGTTTAATCATGGGTATTTATACAGGCCCATGTTTCTAACTTTACTAAACCATCAACCTATTCATGTAAGGCCGACTGGCTACTGTAACTATTTTGTTTTTGAATTGCTGTTCTATTGTTTTAGGACTCAAATATCACCTCAAAATATATACAATTTTGACGAAACTGGAGTCACCACCGTGCAAAATCTTGGAGGGTTGGTTAGCGTACTGGGGAAAAAAGCAAGTAAGAGTGACTGCTTCTAAAGAGCGTGGGGAACCGGTGACAATGTGTTGTGCCATAAATGCAATCGGCAATTCTCTGCCGCCATTTTACTTATTTTCTAGAGTAAATTTTAAACAGCACTTTCTCAATAGGGCTGCTGCTGGCTCAAAGGGAGTAGCGTGCATATATGAATAGCAGGTATATGAATAGCGATATTTTCACAAATGATTACTTACTGTTTTTTGTCAGCTATACAAAGCCGACCAGAAGTGAACCGATTCTTTTAATTCTCGACAATCATAGTTCTCATATACTGTATCTATCTAGTCAATTGAATTTTGCTAAGAAAACAATGTAATTTTGTTAACTCTCACACCTCTCATAAGCTCCAACCCCTGAATTGCAGTGTATATGGACCTTTGAAACGCTACTTGAATGCAGCAATGGACGATTGGCTGTGATGTCATCTGAGTCACTATGTTTCCATTTATGAAATGGCAGATCTATCAGGCATAGTGTTACTAAGAGCGTCACAGATGCTAACATTACAACTGGATTTCGTTCTACCGGTATATACCCCTATAACTCATATATATTCGGCGACAGTGATTTTCTTCCAGCGGATGTAACTGACCAACCGGACCCCAAGGCATGTCCAGATCCTGCGCAACAACAAAATGCTGAGCGTCAACCTGATCCTGAGTCACAATCTGATGGCAACCGACAACTTTCTACATCTACCCAACAGAGTGTTCCATCAACTAGTAACTGCAGCAATCCAAAGCAACCTGCAGCAACACCAGTGACTAAAAGACAACTGCCAGTTCAACATAACCCCAGAACAACTCATGCCTTTGCCGAAAGCTTGCAGTCACCAAAAAAAGTTGAACAGGAGCAAAGTCTCATCAGCAATTCTCACCGACACAACCGAGAAAAATCGAATAGCAGAGAATACAAAAGCTAGAAAACTAAAACCTCTTGACAAAAAGTGAAAAAATCACAGATGCCTGAACCCAATGAAGAAGATGTTGTATCAAATGATTTAACTGATTCAGAATCTGGAGACGATCTTCTAAAATTGGAATACCATGACCAAGACGTTGGGGACATTACCCAAGGAGCCTATGTGTTGGTAAAATACCCTGCAGGTAGAAAGACAGGCTTTTATGCCGTGTGTGTTCTTGAAGTTATGAATGATGACAAGTTCGAAGCGCAAAGTCACCAACAGCAAGAATTGTGTGTTTCAATATTCTGGCAAGGAAGACCGCGACTGGGTCGGCAAGGAGGACATTCTTACGAAATTAAGAGATCCGGTTTCAGCCGAGGAATAATGAGAGCAACTAAAAAGCTCACATTTGACGTCAATTTGAGAGATTTCTATGACAATCTTCACTAACCACCTTCAGTACAGTATTAACTCTGAATCATTACACTTTTTTTTTCTTTTTTCTTGGTTTACTTGCTAGTATTAGATGATGTGGCAAAATTTTTATTCAGCTGTACTTTTAATAACAGCTTGTATTACAGCGAACAAATAAATTAATAAATAGTCTTTCTTTTCTGTGGTCAAACAGACTTTCTTAACACATGTGCTGGTACATAATATAAGCTAAATAATGAATAGTCCAACCTGCCTCATCGAGAGGTCCAAGCTACAGTGATGTGCAAAAGAAAGGGCCCACCCTAAATTGTTGTGTATTTCGGACAGTAAACCTGTGCTGAAGCAAAGGTGTTCGCTCCAAGTATAATGTATATATTTTTGGAATCAGCAGCTTCTGAAGAATCAGAACCTGATGTCATTTTTGATCTATCCTGCAAAATGTAATGTCTGGGATGGAATTTCCATTGCAACTTCCGAAAATGCCTAATATGGCATAATTTAATTTCATCAGTATTACACAAAGTATCATTGGGAAACTCTTTTTGTCGAACAATTCACTCTCTCGGAAGTGTTGGTGGCCCTGAAAAGGGCCGTTGGGGTTGATTTTGGAAGGTCATTAGTACTTTGAGAAATTAGTCATTAGTACTTAGTGCAATGAGAATCAGAGGTGGGCCCTTTCTTTTGCACATGATTGTACCAACCCCATGGGTGGGGTAGGTTGGACTTCTAATGATATATTTAAAAAGGCTGAATAACTCTTGAAATAACTTTCTCAGAGCTTTTTAAAGTAACATAATGTAATTAAAAGATAAAAATGTTGTCATATGAAAAATCATCAGCATCTGAATCAGGCTTTCTCAATAAGTTGAACATTTACTTTTTGATGTTTGAGCTGTTGAAGCATGAACTGAAGGTGGTTTTTTACATTTCTTGACTGTAATAGAACTGAAGGTGATGGTAATTTACCCTCCAGCAGTGTAAATCTAAGGGAAGTTAAGACATCAAACAATGTTTAACCTAACTCATGGTCTTTTTTTAGGCCGCTCTTATTAGTTTGATTCATCCTTTCATCGAGTCCATTAGAATGAGAATAATACGGACTAGATGTGATGTGCTGTATCTCAGGCTCCTTTAAAAACTTCAAATTCAAATGATGTAAAATACGAAGCATTATCAGAAACTAGTATCTCAGGTCTACCAAAGTCAAGGAACTGCCTATGCAGTATCTCGACAATGTTACTTGACTTCGAACTCTTCAACTCGCAGCTCGTAGGCCATTTGGAATATCACTTTACAGTGCCTAAATACTCCTTGCCATCTAAGTAAATAATATTTATGCTTACTGATTGCATTGGATACTGTTGTACATCAAATGATTCGTAAGTGCATCGCACATTCATCCTAACATTCTTCTGACATGTACCACAATTCAGCACCACATCCTGTATCTGCCCCTGATAACTTGGCAAGTACACAGAATTTTTGGCTCTATCTGTGCACTTACCAACCACTAGATATCTTGTGTGAATAATATCCATTTCCTGTTTGCAATATATTAGACACTGTTGTAAGATGACTATTTGACTGTTTGTAGGTATATATTAAATCTTTCTGTGTCGTTAAGTCATATCTCGCTGCTCAAAATGGTTTCAGTGACTTAATGCACATGCTCCTCTTAGCTAGCCAGCCATTTTGTATGTCACTGCTAAGGCTTTGCAGAGTTTTACCTGCTTGTACCGCGCTAAGGTGCCAATCTTCGAACGTTGGGTTTCTAAGGACACCGCCTGTGACTGAATGGATTTGTTTTTTAGAGAGCTTAGAGTTTTTGTATCTTCACACACATCTGCCAAAAAAGCAAACAATAATATGTCTGCAAGAACTAGAGCTTTACCTGGTTTATGCAAAAGTGTGTAATCACAGAATGGATTACGTGGTCTAGTGGCATTCTCAATAACTTAGAACTGACACGGGGCTCTTATTCATGATTATGAGTGGAAAACGATCCGTTTCCACAGCTAAATGTTGACCATATATATATATATATATTGATGGAATCGCCGTAAGCCAAACTGAACTGCTAAATATTATTTTTCGATTTAAGCATGCTTTTTCTGAGTGTCTGTCAGTGTGCAGCTAGCAAACTCAATCGACTGCCCATTATGTATGATCACTGCACCCATGCCAAACTGACTGGAGTCCACAGATAATACAGAAGGCAAATCTAGATAAAACATTCGCAATGTTGGAGTGAATGTTATCACAGCTTTCAGTTGTGCCCAGGACTTGCCATGTGCGTCTGACCATGACCAAGTTACATTTTTTTCTGTTAGTTCTCGTCGCAGTAGGCTGTCTGACAAATTAGGGCAAAACTTTGAAAGGTAAGTTGCCATTCCAAGCAATCTACAAGATCTTCAACATTTTGTGGTTGGGGCCAGCGACTGTTTTGATCTTAGCTGGATCAGGCTTGATGACCCCATCCCCAAATATGTGACCTAGATATTTTATGTACTTTTGTCTGAATGTACACTTTGATTCGTTTAACCTGAGGTTTCTTTCTCGGCACCTCTCAAGCACTGCTTTAAAGATGTGGCTGCACCATTGGAGTGATTCAAATGAAATTAAGACCGATATAAGGCTAAGGCATCAGCTACAATTTGATGTCATTTTTCTCTTTGTAGACAAGCCATGTACAGGAATATAAGTTTGAATGAAATCATTTTAGAAAGCGCAGATTTAAGCGGGTAGTTTTATTGTTAAATATATAGTCAGCATATATGAAAAGTCCCGGAGCGATAAATATACGATCTTTTCTTGGGATTTTACAATAAGTGAATAATCTATTTACAACGAATCGTTTATTTTTTTTAGACAGCAAGGTCTATTCTGCAAAGAAAAACTGATAATAAATACTTTACACGTCTACAATCATATAAGGCAAAAACATATTTTTATCATAATAAAAGCGGTGTCTACCTGTCCATCGTCTATCTTTAAGGGGTCAATGTTAAGATAAAAAAAGAAGCTTTCAATGATACTCCAACTCGTGACCTTCAGATTGGTAAATCGACGCTGTAACAATTGAACCAATCAATCGCCTTTTAGTATTTCTGAACAATTACGCAGCTACTTATCATCTTTATTTTTTCACACTTCTGACGATCTATCGTGGCAAAGTGGACTGTCACTAAACTTGTATATATAATAGAGATACATGTAACGCTATGTACGTGCCGGTTTGATGAAAGATAACTGTGAATTTTTAAGAGTAAAATTAACTGTTCTCATTATTCAAATTGAATTTGAAAGCACCAATTAATTTCAATTCAATTTAAATTCAATTTCAATGAATGAACCAATTAAATACTTTATGTTACAGGCAATTTTTTACGTAGTAGGAAGCAAAAAGTTTACATAAACTCTATACGTTAATTAGAATGTAGGTTATAGGATGTTTACCTTATAGGAACACCTACTGTACTCTTGTTCTAATTAATTGTATAAAAATAAATACAAACGTACAAGATTTTCTCTATGAATTTTAATGAACATGTATGATCTTTTGCTTTTTGGTATATTTATACAAATATGTAAACCTGATCTTTATCATATAAAACTTGAAAATTATATCGATACTTTGCGCCATTAACTTTTTTGTTTTTCTTTGAGAATTACTTGATTCTGATTGATATGTAGATAAACTAATCTAACGATGGAACATCTTAATCCTTATCTAAAATAACTAGACCAAGTTCAAGGTTATAAATTGGCAACTGAATATTATTTTTTATTAATTCCGAAACTTGCATGTAAAGATCATTTGAATTATAGCAGTAATGTATACACAGTCACACGCAGGTATCGAAATGCACTTCCAGTCATACACAAAAATAATAGCAACACATTCTCTGTTTTATAAAGCAGTATTAAAGTTCAAGCCAAAGGCTGCATATGTCCTATTTTCCATTCTTTTATGAAAAGTCTATTCTTTGTTCAAATATTCAAGACAAGAGAATATAAAAGATTTATAGTTCATATTAAAATGAAGAAAATAGTCTATGATTCTATAATAGTCTATGATTCTATAATAGTCTATGATTCTATAATAGTCTATGATTCTATAATAGTCTATGATTCTATAATAGTCTATGATTCTATAATAGTCTATGATTCTATAATAGTCTATGATTCTATAATAGTCTATGATTCTATAATAGTCTATGATTCTATAATAGTCTATGATTCTATAATAGTCTATGATTCTATAATAGTCTATGATTCTATAATAGTCTATGATTCTATCAACAAGATATTTTAGACACCCTTAGATAGTCCCCTTGTTTCCCACTACCTGTTGCGTTTGCCATTGGTATCTGTTACAAGAGTATTTGGTTAAATATCTGACTTTATGGGTAGAATGGGATCAAGAAAGGTTGATTTCTGTCATTTTAGAATGTTCATTTCTCTATAAGCTGCCTGCGACGCTGTTTAGTCTACTTGCGGCAAGCTGCAGAAGTTGGAGTAAAATATGGAGATGTGGTAGACCCACCGTAGACACCTACGTCAGAAAAAGCCTTCATTCTTCATACTCGAATAAAATCTCAATAATCATGAAAGAGTATGAATTGTAATGTAGTCTATTGAGTCTGAGTTATAATGATATTGGATTTATATTATAATGGTAAAGAAACAAAGGTAGTAAATGCATCCTTGCTTTAAGTCGATGATAAATCACAGTTATTGAGAATTGTTTTATCATCTTGTGCAAGGATCAAAATTATATTTTTTGCAGGCTATTTAAATTTTGGTATACAAAATCATAAAACTATTTCTTCCTGAGCAGAAATACCTCTGAAATTTCAACAATCTGAGACAAGGTTGTAAGCAATTCTGCCGAAAATGTAGCTTATCGAGCTGTACTGAATATGTTGATACTGAAACAAGTGTGATTATTGTGAATGAGCTAGATGCGCTTTCAAAGTTAGTCCTAACACTTGGTTAAATATCTGGGTTAGCGCGATCAAAGAAATCCCACTGTTAGCCTTTAAAAATCGTTATAAATTTATAAAACTTATATTTATAATCGATATGAACCTATCACTATTCATATCGATTATAAGTGTTTGAAAAATATATGTAAGTGTTAAATACGACAAACAAAATCAAATAGCTTCTCAGTACGCACATTGTTATAGTGGAAAATCATGTTTTTGAAATAGCTGTATATTAGCGATGTTCCCACACACGTAAATGTCAAGAGATTAGTTGATAGGTAGGAAACTTAGCAGTTACAATACATTCCTACAGCATATATTATCTCCCACTAACGGAAACAGGTATGCATCTTAACAACCATTGCTTACGTGCTGCATACGTGTACAATATTCCTATCGTTTGACTTTGGAGTTGGGATTTATCTACTCAATCCATAGCAACACTATAGTAGGAACACAACTCCTATTCAGTCCATCCATTTATTCAAGTTACCGGTATATTCATTCTACCGTATGTCTTGCAACTAAGAAAGCAACATCAGTTAATTGTATACTAATAGTTGATCGGTCAACATGTATATTGTTTCGTAATATCTTACGTCTAGACTGCTATTCTAACCCCAACCCAGACTCTAGAGCAATGGTTCCCAACTGGTGATTCATGGACCCCTAGGGGTCCACAGGAGGTTTTGAGGGGTCCACAGGCTGATGCCAGTATTATTTTTTTTAGCTAGTTATTTACAGATATTTCTGTCTTATAGTGGTTGTATCAATGATGTAAAATCCTAAAAGAATAGGCGACGGCTATCATAAGAGCGGGGTTTAATAATCGAGCTCTGTTGGGATTGTGCTAGCCTGGGTTTTGGGGCTAATGCATTTCCCGCAGGGTGGTTGCGTTGTCTTGTTAGGTTTTTGGGTCTAGACTTTTATCACCTATTTGCATTAATTGCTGGATAGTACCTGACTTCCGGTTAGTAGTACAAAACAACAAAACTTGTAACCAGCAAAAACATAATTCTCTCTCTCCCTCTTTAATTTCAGCGATATACTAAGATCCATGGAAAATAAAACATTTCAATTTACAATGCATTGTTATAAACACCATATATTACGAGGTTTATAAAGGGGGCTGTGACTTTTAGATAAGGAGCTCGGGGAGTCCATGGCTCTAAAGTTGTTGGAAACCTCAACTCTAGAGGGTTGGTTGGAGGCGTACGTATAGTAGCGCACAGACCTGCCAACCTTGGAGTGGGGAAAGGAGTGAGAGTCTAATTTAGAGGCAATGAAAACGCGAGGATTTGATAAGTGGAGTAAATTTTCATAGCGAATAAAAACACCACAACAAAAGATAATATAACTTCATATGGAAATCACATGTCATGGAGGTGAAAGTTATAGATAGATGAGAATGCCACTAATATGTTTATACATAGTTGTTTATTAGTAGTAAGCATATGATTACTACTTGAAGATTGGGGCAAAAAAACGGTTTGCTTGGGTAAAAGAGGCAATTGCGTGACACGGGCATGGAATGCGTGAGGCATGTGGCAATTGCGTGAGTCTCACGCCCAATGCGTGAGAGTTGGCAGGTATGGTAGCGTATATATATAAGGCACCGTTACATGAACTCCCCATGAACTATAGCGTTGGATTAGCTAGTCTTGTAGAACCGTAACCTGACCATCACTAGACTACCTTCCACCTATCGGCATCGACACTCACATAGACAGTGAATAACACTGTAGCACCAGCTAACCAGAATCCTCTGCACCTAACGACAAACACAACTGAAGTGAAGACTATCCATACATAAGGAGATTTGGACTCATACTAATGGTAGATGTTGTATATGCAGATGCCTCTTGTGCATCTGACTATGTTACAGGAACTTGGGCTAAGAAAGCCTCTCACACAGGCTTGCAGGATTATGTAGCTTACTCAGACTATTGATAAAGCTAAGGAATAGCTGACTAGACAGGGAGAAGGCTGTATAAAGGGGCATTCTTTTTCCTACTACAGGAGAGTGAAGTCGTGGTGAGTGAATTCACAACATGGCGTCGTAGGCAAACTTGGTTTGCGGAGGACAGTGGTAGTGTTGCCAGTGTTTAGTGCTCAAATTGTCGTGTGAACATTTGAGAGTGGTGTAAGGAGAAGGATACAGTGGTAAGTGTTCAGTGCTCGAATCGTCACGTGGACATTCGATAGTGGTGTAAGGAGAAGTGATAGTGTTCAGTGATTTTGCTACAGGATTAATTACCTATTCGCTTCAGAAAGAGCGAGTAAGTGTGTTGATAACTTTCGTGCAGTAATCGAGATAACCGCCTTCGTTATTTTTAACGATGGCTGCATTCAGGTTTAATTTAAACGACTTTTCCAGGTTAGTTATTAACTCTAGTGATGCAGCTAATTCTTACAAGTCTTGGCTGTCAGAATTTAATTTATGTGTAGAAGTTACCACTCTACAAATGAGTAAGGCTGAAGGAGGTCAGGTTAACTTTAGCGGTTGCATTAAACTGCTTGCACTGTTACAGGCTATAGGTAAAGATGGCCGTGGGGCTTTACAGTCTGTAGGATTTAGTTTAGAGTCTCATGATTCTACTTATGAACAGGCCATTGATCACCTAAATAAAATATATGGTGGAAATGAAACAATATATATGTTAAGGTTATGAAATTCGTTACTTGTTCTCAAACATGTGACGAAAATGAAAGGGATTATATGTTAAAGGTTGAGAAACTCAGCAGGAATTTAAACTTTGATGTTGATGATAACAGGAAAGATTTTGCTCTTGCGATAGCTGTTAATGGACTCAGAGTCAACGCTACGTAGGCAATTGATGCAGGAAAAGGATTTAAATTGACAGGTTATGTGACATTCTCAGACCTTGGCAACTTGCTCGTGATTCAGAAGCAGTATTGAAAGATGCTAAGGCTAAAACTAGGGGTACAGAGATTTCAGAAGTAGCGGCCATTGTTTCTAGGCAATCTACATCTAATACTAGAAGCACTAGTCGTTACTATAGTGAAGGTGCAGAAGTTCATAGAACTTCTCGAAAGGAGTGTGAGGACTATTATGATAATAGGTCTAAGAACAGGTACCCCAAGGCTGGGTGTGGAACTTCAGGTTATGAGTCTATTAGGCATGAATGTAGAAGCTGACATAGCAACTCTATTCGATCTTCTAGGTATTCTAGTGCTGATAGACATAATCGACGCACTAGGTCTAAGGGTGAACTTTCACCTAAAAGTGATAGATGTTACACCTGTGGTAGTCGGCAGCACCGGCTTTGCAGTTGTCCTGATGCTAAGTGCTTTACTTGCAATAGGAAAGGCCATACTAGTATTGATTGTGCTAGGAATAGTTTTGAAGACTCTCAGAAACAGGATCTTAACAGGTATCGCTATGATAGGAGTAGCAGTAGCGAAAGTGACAGGAATATGGACAGAGATTCAGGTAGAAGAGACAGGGACTACACATGTTCCCATCATCTTAGTAGGAGTGTGGGATTTTCTTCCTCTAGTCCTAAATGGCTAGATAATAAGATAGTCAGAACTTTAAAGGTAAATGATATGGAGGTTGATTTTGTGCTTGATACAGGGGCTGAGGTTTCAACAGTAACCAAAAAACCAGCCAACAGGTTTGGCTTAAAGTTAAAACTGTTTTGACTGCAGTAGATGGTTCTGAGTTAAAGGTAGTAGGCAAAGCGGAGGTTCAGTTGAAAAGTAGACACAGATCTATGGTCACTCAGGTTCATGTTATAAAACGATTGAACAAAAACTTTTTGGGCATAAATGAGTTGAGGCAGCTGAAATTATTAGCTTAAATTATCTTATTTTATTATCGTATTAATTAAATTATCGTAATTTATTATCGTATTATTAAATTATCTTATCTTAAATTAGCTTATTACTATTTTAAATGCATTGTGTACGAAAGGTTTTAAGCCAGTTACACAGTTGCCTCCTAGACCTGTTACTGCTGGTGCACGTTGGCATCTTTCAGATGATGGCAAGTTGCAAAACTTGACAAATATGTCTGATAGAAAAGATAAAGGTCCCAGAGACGGGAAGGACAGGAAGCAAGGTCAACCAGGAAAATTATCAATGAGGGATGGTACCGGCTCAGAAAAAGCTGTTCCACAAACAAAGGTGCATGGTCGTAGCACCAGCTACGCAGAGGCAGCTCAGGGTAAGCTGCACCTTTTCCTGAATCAGGTGAGCAGCTTTCTTTATGAGGTTCAGTCTGGTTTCATGTCACATGAGGTTATCCTACAGGAATAGAAGAGTACAGGAAGGCTATCGCGGCCGTAGAGGTTGACGAGCGCCAGCTCCAGCCAGAAATCGAGAATGAGCAGGAATTCAAGGCTGCCTTGACAAACTTGGCTACTCTGAAAGACAAGGTTCTGAAGGACGCTAGACTGCCTGCTCTCCAGGCTCAGTCAAAACCACCTACAGGCAACCAGCTGTCCGTTGGCGGGGAGGCCCACTTGGCTCCCCACACCTCGAAACAGGGAGGTGTAAAGGTTCCTGTCTCGACAGTAACCTGTACTAGCCAAGAGGCTAGCCATGCCAAAACAGGCGGCATGGTAACCCAGGGAAAGTCTTCTGGGGTTAAAGCGGTCGATGAGGCAGAGGCCTTAAAGGAGGGTATGTCAGGCACTGAGGAAGAGTTTGGGATATACCCTATATTTGATTCAGAGACCCGATGATGTCAGTTAAAGAAGGTGACCCCGATACCTAGTCATGACACGGGAGCAGGAGAAAACAAGAACAGGTATGTGCTCAGGACTTGCAGATTAGAGCTGAAGGTGATAGGTTAGACTTGCGAGAGCCACTATGGCTCGGGGAGTAAGTATGGTAGAGGATGACTCCATTCATACAGGTAAGGTCACTTTTGATTTAGTATTGGTTAACATCTGGTTCACAGGCCACTCTCATACTCATGTACAATTGCTAAGCTTCCCTTTAACCCATTGGCGGGCTCATGATGATGCAGGCTCTTTTAGAGTACCAGAGGATAGTATACATGCATGTCAGACATGAAGCTTGTTGCCTCCCAACATGATTGGTAGTTAAACCTATGTTTGAACCCCAACAGTTACAGTGACTATGGTCAGGCTTCAAAGAAAAGAAGGGCATGTTGTATATGCAGATGCCTCTTGTGCGTCTGACTATGTTACAGAAACTTGGACTAAGAAAGCCAGATAGGCTTTGAGAGGCAGAGCCTCTCACACAGGCTTGCAGGATTATGTAGCTTTCTCAGCTTATTAATAAAGCTAAGGATTAGCTGACTAGATAGGGAGAAGGGAGTATAAGGGGGGCATCCATCTTCCTGCTACAGGAGAGTGAAGTCGTGGTGAGTGAATACACAACAGTAGATAGCTCATTTAGAACAAAATAAGCTACGACAACAATCACAACATGTCCTTACCTTCAACAAAATAGTAACCGTTTTGTCGCCTTTTATGCTGAAATTGTTGCGTCTCTGTCTGCCGTGTGGCTCTTTCGTCTGAAGTTGTTTCCTCTCGAACCAGAAGCGTCGCCTCAGCACCTGTCGCCATTATCTACTGTCGGCCAACTGTCCAATCACCGTATTTATATGATTGTTCGCGGAAAAGAAGAAAATCAAACGAAATTTCATCTTTGTGGTAGGTTTGAAAACAATAACAGTTATTGCTTAATTATGTTATTGCTACATACTATACCTATTTTATGACACCAATGAATTGTCAAAAACATTGAAGGGCTTTACATTGTCATTATGTACCGAAATCTCATACTTAATATGACATTGTCGTTTAATTTTGTATCAGTTTATGTATTTTATATCGGTGGTATTTTGAAAATATATGATGCTTTGCATGTGGCAAAAATTGCTAATTCGATGTGATGATCTACTATAGATTGTGAAAAATGAGCAGATTATATTTGCGAAGGTATGACACGTCAGTCTCAGACCGTAGGCATTTGTTAATGTCATATCAAGGCTATATAAAACCTATATCTGCAATGCATTATACAACTTTTTTTACAGAGCTGGTGCACCATTTAATCTCTAAAAAAAGTAGCTTACGAATATATTAGATGTGGGTAGCCAAAACATACAAATATGGACATCATCATTTGTAAGGTTTTTTCTGCACTGGCTGTCGTTACAAAAGTTTGCAATATTCATAACATGATCTTCCAATGGCATCATTCGTTTATTGTCACGCACCGTAGTCCTCTAAACGCTTTGTCAATCGTCTTTGACTTTTGCGGTCTACATCTACATGTACTTACCAGGCCCAAACAATAATTGCCAGGCCTGTGGGCTGTAGTTTGGTTATCTCTTCCTCTGTAACACTCAATTTGAAACTATAACTCGTACTTAAGCTGGCCTATAAGTGATATTGCAGCACCATGCCTTCAGCGTTGTTAGAGTCAGGCCAGGACATGAGCGGCCTTGCTATCAAAGTTTCACACCAGTGTTAGCCTGCAATACACACAAACAAATGTGATGCTACTTTATCCAGTGCATGGCACATGATGCATGGCCTTGTGATCTTGTACGCAGGGTACGTCATTAGGTATTTGATCAGGAAACTCTGGTCCTGTACTGCAGTTGATTGTGGTTGGCCCTGATTATAAAGTTTCTTGTTCTCTCACATTCAGCTATATATTGTTGAAAATCGAGTTGGCAAACAATTTGGCTTTGGTCATGGGTAGAGTTGTATGTAGCTGTCATCTACCAATTAGGTCAGAAGGTGTTTACTCAATAGCAGATGTATGAGACACAATTAGGCAGAAATTTAGGTCTGTTGACTTCTATTGCTCTTTTATTACATGGTCTATTTAGCAGCATCAATTGGTTTTGAGTAGCGGTGCAAACTGATTACATGGGTAAACCCATACTCTGTCAAAAACTATAAATTCTCTAAATATGAAATGATAAACATTGTCGAAAACAATAGTTTGGCAAATACCATCAACTGAGAGTATTTATTTTATTATTTGAATCATGTTCAATGATAAAAATAATAAATATGAATTTAGTCTCTAGATCTTGACTTATTTAAATAAGCAACAAAAATTAGCTACGCTTTTTACACTTACGCTTGACCACAGGTGCACAAGTCAAGCTATAAAACTTTTATTCATAATTGTAAATCTACAACACCTGATGGCTAAGCTATTGCTCACCTATTGTCACAAATGCTAACTGGCAAGTATAGATTTAAGAAGTAAATTGTAATTTAATAGTAAATTAATAGTTCAATTTTCAGGATTAATAGTAACAGTGTTCTAATTGATTTCTTCCAGTAGCTAAGTTAATTCCAAAAAATTGCCAATCCATGTGGAATGGCAGCTTTTTTGGAATTAAGTTTTGGAATGGAAGTTTCCAAGTTTTTTTTATTTGGTCTACTTGGTTTAACTTGGGTAAAAGAGTGGCCTTTGCTGTCACTTTAAGCATAGACTTGACAATTAAGCCAAATGGCAAATTCCTTACTCTGCTTTTCTGTATGACTCCGATGACCTTAGTGCTAATATTTCTTCATGGTCTGTGTTAAGGATTTGCATGCTGGCCATGTCCTGTAGTGAATCACTCATCAAATCATATTCAAATAAAATCCAATCGCTATTTTTTGTCTTCAGCTCAAGGAAACTAATTTCAATTACACATAAACTTGTCATGTCAGACAAGTTGCGCAGAACTTCATGGTTAATGTTATTTTATTTTGGTCTTTTTCAAGGTATGTCAGATATATTATTCGCTCTGTAGCCAATATTTCACTGTAAATGAGTATTTAATGATTCTCCACTTATCATCTTAGAATAGATCTTTTGCTGGCATCAAATTAGAACTAGCTCCTTAAGGCTTTGGTCAGTTTTAATTATGACATTAGGGTGACCCCGAATGTCTGTCTCAATTTTCATGCAAGCACATTCTTTGCCAAATTTTTTTTTTCAATTAAAAGCTGTTTCTTTTTGTCCCTAAAATATTTTGAATTTTGCTAATCATTTCTTTTTATCTGAAGCCTTATCCAAGCCTTCAACGGATGTTTAAAAAATCGTACAGTGCTCTGAACTATACTTGTCCAAATGTAGTGCTAATTTCACTTTTATCTGAGAGGACTAATAAGTCGACCTATTCCAGGAGAGATTTTGACAATTGTGTAGATAGGTCAAAGATGAGGTTATAGTTGTGTTTTTAGTTGAGCTGGTTGATGGAAGCATGCCCTTTATGCTGTTCGAATTGGTTCTATCCCATTTAGCTCACAAAACTGCAACGTTTGACTGAACTTTTTACTTGTTTGCCTAATCTGAGTTGTTCTCATACGTTCACACCATACTCTATCGCTTGTATGCCTGCGTACCACCAGGTCATCTATGCCCTAAACTGAACACTTGGTCCTGCTCAAAATGTCACCCATGCGCATTTGAACTATGCCACCTACGTGAACCAGTCTTAGTGGCACACCGTCCCAGCAGTATCTGATGGATGTTGAGAGTTGTCATTAGTTTTTGATGGTCTGCAGTTTTTGCATCTCAATTAGGTAAAAATCTCGTGCCTTAGACTAGCTATAGATTCGTTTAATAAACTGATGAGTGTTAGCCCTTCTGTTTGCTATTGTATAAAGATTTCCTAGGTATGCACAAATAGAAACCTGGTCTCTGTTTATTCTTCAGCATTCCTATCAGACTTGATCAACGGTCATTCAATTTTGTTAGTTTACGTACATCGTACCAAATTGCTCTATATTGTCTCTCTGTAGTTGCCTCTGGGCCATGGGTGATCTCAGAAATGTCATTAGGTTTAGCATATGCAGTGTAGTGTGTTTAATGGTAGTCCTGAAAATTGATTATACTATGGCGCAGTTTACCTAGTCATGAGAACACAAGTATATGCTTCACCTACAAAATTACTTACAGAAGTTTCCTTATACAGCACTCCCAACTTCCTCCCAACTATTTTATCTTAGAATACTTTTAAGGACAAACATGTAGAGTCACTCAGTAGATTGTTCGTTTGAGTTGTGGCAACGTTGATGTTATCACCAACACTCACCTTTCTCGTTGCTTCGCTAGCAACAGATACCGTAAAACCTTTAATTGAATGTCATGACGCTCTATTTTTCAACCTCTCTTCTATGGTGGCGGTCTATTGAAGGCGGCATTCAAATAGAGGCTGGCAGTCTATTTTTCAAATGGCTCGTCAGAATTTTCGAAAGATAAATTTAGCCCTATTACGGGCAAATCGGATGCCGCCTATATTTTGCCCTCTTTCTGGTGGACCGATATTAAAAATTTTGAATGCAATAAATATGCTAACTTACCTCTAACTTGTCAAACATCTCTTAATAAATGTGCATAAAAAACTGAGAAATATATCTACCAGTTAATAACTATTGCTTGCAATTGACCTGCGATGGTATTATAGCCTGTGTCCTACTTTGCAATTTGTTGGCTTTTGCAATTTTTATTTCATTCTAAAGTTGAAGACATTTTTATTTTATATCTATATTTAGCAATCTTGCATAAAAGCTCATTGCACACACTGGTATGTTTGCTACAGTTTGCAACCAAAACTAACTTTTTATGTGCAATAGAAGTGGAGTTACGAGCATCGATCCATTGTAAGCAGTGTTAAGATAGCCGCAAAATTTTATTAAATAACATACTATAAACCTGCATATTTAGAAGTTATACAACAATAATCTATCAAATGATACAAATATATATTCATGAACAAATGACATAAACGAACCATACTTATATTACATGCAAAAACAAAAATTTACATTTTTAAAACAAGTTTTTCCATCGTTTGTTCGAATAACTGCGTTTTGATTGTTGCCTTCGATGGAACGAACATCTTTTCGTTGTCCAATACATTCCACAATATCTTCCGGCCTCAACTGTTCTTCTGCACTGCTGAAATAGTCGATATTAGCGTCCAAACAATTTTTTTGGCAGAGAAAAACATGCACGCGCTGCATGTAGCACAGATGCAACGCGTGAAAGTTTGCTTGCTAATAGTTTGCTTGCGTAACCTTTGGTCCAAAACTTGTGAACCGGTTTTTATATGCATGTCCTTTGAAGTATTAGGATCGCATTAAACAAGGAACTACTATTAGCCTGAGACAGTTGCTAGTTATTTCTATGGCATTGCTTTCAAAGTTCCATCTACCATCATAAATTTAAGCAGCTATTTTTTATAAATTTAGGCTACTTCGAAGTAGAAAGACCGTGTTAAACAGAGAGCTACTGCTAGTCTGAGACCCTTATTGATTATTGCTACGGGTGTTGCTTTCAAATTTTTAATGAAAAAAACGGAAAGCTTTGGAATTGGACAACGAGATAATTACCTGATATTGAAATAAACAATTCATTATTAATGGCGATTTTGTAGACACTTCTACTGATCAGTTGATATTATGGGCTCGAAAAGATCAAATAATGTCAAAGTGGCGTTCAATTGGAGAGTGGCGGTTTATTTTTCAACCCTTCTCTCAGGTTGGCGCTCAAATAGAGGTGGCGTTCAGTTAGAGGTTGTACAGTGAGTGCACTGTTCCCAGGGCTTAAGCACTGGTCTGTCTTTGTCAGCTCACCCCTAATACTTACATGAACCACTAAAACAAAATTGAAGACCTCAGCAATGACTTTAAGACTAGGCTCCACACCTGATCAAATTTTATAGTTATAACATTTCTTAGTATTGTTCCAAGGTGGTTATGAAGACAGGCTTGAAGTGTAGAGTAGGAGTGGCTTTCCCTGATTTTACAACAGTCAACATGCCAATTCTATATCTTGCCATATTTCATTTTAGACATACAGACGACTGTTTCTTTGTCTAACTGTCATTGTTCCAGCATCTCTTCATACTGTATTTTCTGCATTCATGGCTGAAGAAGGAGAACAGGTTGGTTGCCATAATTTCTTAACTCGGTTTATCAAATTTTTGATTAAATGGTATGGCCATATTGTACTTAGCACTCATAATTTGTGACTATCACTATTGGTGATAATCTTTTAAAGTGAGTTCAGATGGAATGACTTTGTTAACGTGAGCCTACTCATCTCATCAATATTTATTTCTATACAACAAATAACATTAAGTGATCATCGTATGAGTGAGTGTTCGTGCGGGATATACCGAGTAGAGATGATCGTATAAACATGTGTAAATGGTGTATCGCTCCGTTTTAGACAAATGTGACGACTGTAGAGGAGCCCTTCGACCTCATAAGACTGAGTCTCGATGAGAAGGTTTTGGTGAAAATGAGGAATGACAGGGAGCTGAGAGGACGACTACATGTAAGTAGGATTTATGTCTCTTTAGGAATTATCTACACACGCAGACTGTTGTAACGGAGAAGTCAAAATCCACTGTTTGGATAATATAAACCTGAACTGTACAATCTGGAAGATATGCTAGCCGCTAGGCCATATACATAGACTATAGACGATAGAGCTGTTAGACCCGTCTCCTAAATTTCACCTTCACCTTAAACCTCTATGATAGCTCGGATATAGAATGTAGTAGCCATGATATGAAAACAGATGGTAGGTGTGGCCCTTGCATGAAATGAAAAGTTTGTAATCATATGACGATGCTGTGCACTGTGATGGGTCAGCCTGTTAAATTAAAGAACGTGTTATGAGAAATAAGTATTCTCATGTATTTTTAATGTAATTACATGTACTTTTTTAGTAATCACATGTATTTTCATGGTAATCATGTTTACTTTCGCAGTAACCACATGTGCTTTCATGATAATCCATGATTACTAATCATAGATATTCCTAAATTTCTTTGGCGAAATTGTTTGAAAATTGTATGGAAAATAAATACACATGTGCTGACAACTTGTAAACAAATGTAAGCACATACCCTATACAGTCAAATCTGACCTACAAATTAATCCATTTCAAGATTTTTCAATGTAAAAACCATCATACGTTTGGGCAAGTATTCTTCAAGAATCAGCTGCGTGTTGTTAAATTTGTTCTAGAGCCCAAAGACGTAACAATAGATATTTCAGGTGCACGTAGTTACATGTATTAAAAAGTATGCGCTATATAACAATGTGAAACAATATATAAGAAACGGATATAATAAAGCAATAATCAATAAGGGGTTTCTATTACCACACTGCGGTTAAGTTGAAAGCGAAGATGAGTAGAGGTATAACTGTAGTGATACAGGAGATGGAGAGTGTGCGGGTAGAAGTGGTAATAGTGATACCCTAGGACACTTATATTTCGCTAGTATTTAGTTTCGTGAGTAGCATACAGAGTAAAATTTCGCTGCAACTTAATTTCGCGGATCTGATGAGTGCAAAAATATAGTGATGTGAAAATAGATGCAGTAGAACAAACATAATTAGATTCCTCAGGTCCAGTTCACTAGTAAAAAAATTTTTTCAATTTGGCACTAGGTTGTATTTGCGAACCGCGGGTAGAAATGTGTGGGCGAAATCGACAATGCAACTTGATCGCTTGCTGCTATTTGTTTTTTGGACTATCAATGATGTCTAGGTCCTTGCCCTTGCTGCTGTGACTGATGTGGCACCAATATTAGATCTCAAGTATTTATAGCCCGCGGTGGCCATGGCTCAAGGTTGGTATTGTTTTTGGTTGGTAATAAGATTCATCGCAACAATAATTATTATTCAATTTTATGACTTTCCCTACCAGACTTTCATCCTCATCAGTTACAAATTCTGTGACTAAACTAATATCATCATCTTCCTCATTTGTCTTGGCTTTTCCACAGGCTCGTATTCCCTGGCCTGGGGCGGCTGGCCGGCTGAGCCGCCCCAACCTTTGAGGAATTTCTGGCGGCTAAGTATAGTCAAACTCGGAGAACTCGCCCTCGGATAAAATGTATGGTAAAATTTTATCATGAACACTTGGTTAACGCGAACGGATTTGTTTGGTCCGTTCCCACGCAATGATAAACTGCTTTAGATAACTCGACCTCAACATCATTAACTCGAACAGTTATTTGCTCAACGGCTACGGGAACGGTTTTTATCGCTGTAGAATATCACTTTATTCCAAGCCATAGAGATAAACGTTAACTTTTAATAGTTCTTGGGCGTCATTATTATCATGATTGGTAAAATATTTTTGTTAACGACTTTTATAAAGGTTTGCAAAAGGTCAAGTTTTACCAAACATCCATTTGGCAATGGCCCAACGAAAGCGTAAAAACCTTCGGATCAACTTAAAATAAAATTGGCAAAATTGATCTTTGTTGAAACGCTCAAAAGAAAAAAAGATGTCTTTTTTAGCGTTTCAACCGCGGTCAGGTTTAGCCTATTTTAATCTGAAAACGTCCTGGCAGTCACGTCACCTAAAACAAACAAATCTCAAATCATAGAAAAAATGTTTATACTTTCCGATAAAATCTTTTAAAACCTTACGTGATATGCCCTGTTGAGGCCCTACATGAAAGAAACCTGTTGAGGGGGCTGATACCGCCCCTCCAAACCCCCAGATGCTCATAACTAGTCACCTAACATTAGCCGCCCCAATTTGCAACCAGGGAATACGGGCCTGCTTTTCCAAAAGAACTTGTTATCTCAATTTGCTTTGCCAAGGTGTATTAGCTATAATGAGTTTAGCAGAAATTTCCCAATGAGCTCAACCACACACAAAGGTTACCTGCATTTCTAATATGACGATTTTATTGTGGATATCAATGAACAAAGCTATATAATTTCGCGTTCGCTCGTTCGTTATGATAGTTTAGTTTCGCTCATGAAATTTTCGCGCGAGGATGACTCCGCGAAAATGCGAAAGTTAGTAGACGCGAATACATAAGTGTCCTAGGGTATGAAACTGGTCTAGTTTAGACTAGCTCAACTATAAATCAACATAACTCATAATTCCTCCAAAGATATTTCTGATTTTTTTCTATATTTTGCATTATTTGAAGGAAAGCAGTGCTTTCTCACTGTTTCCAACCATAGACTATACCATAGACCTAATAGCTTTACTAATAATTATTAGTATAGTTAGTAGTTCTGTTTCCAACCGCTACTAGCCCTAGTCTTCTTGGATACGTGATTGTTAAACTAATCTAGGAAATCATGAAACACTTCATCATTGTTCAAACACTGGATAACCACACCATGTGAAAAAAAACTGCATGGATATCTACTGCTTATTGGTACTGTACTGGATATCGACATGGTATCTACTGAGATCATGTCTAGTGTATAGTGCAATGTTTGCTCAAAAAAATATGTCACCCGTTGATAAGCATAAAAAGTGATCATAAGTTGAGAGTTGACGACACCTACTCTATTGACGACACCTACTCTATTGACGACACCTACCAATAAGTACAAAGGTGCATATTATACGTGTCTGTGTCAACATGGATACAATTATATGGACTATGCTCCTGAAGACCTTTCAAACCATGCATATACCAACATGCGGTACATGTGCTTGGCGCATATAAACACTGTAATATGTATTTGTA
Source organism: Watersipora subatra (assembly GCF_963576615.1). Taxonomy (NCBI): domain Eukaryota; kingdom Metazoa; phylum Bryozoa; class Gymnolaemata; order Cheilostomatida; family Watersiporidae; genus Watersipora; species Watersipora subatra. The sequence goes on from NC_088709.1 coordinate 38,759,116, forward strand.
CATGCATGCTTTATGCTCGAAATATTCATATACGCAAAACGTGTAAATATACTTATCCAAATATATACTGTTTCATTTCGTCAAACTGTTATTTCTCATCCAGGCATTTGATCAGCACCTAAACTTGATAATGGGTGACGTCGAGGAGACAGTTACTACAGTGGAAATAGACGATGAGACATACGAAGAGATATATAAGGTAGAGCTACAGATAATTGGAAGTTTGGTAGCGCGTTATAAGTACACTAGCGGAATGCCCGGCGTTGCACGGGTATTATATATCAGCTTAAAAAACAGTGACAGGTAATGTAGTTGCTTGTCATTGGCCTGGCACATTGCCAATTTGAGTAAGCTAGTAACCTATTGCTAAAGTTACTAATAAAGAGCCATGAGAGCAAGCATGAAATGGCGTTGCACCGTACGCAGAGCAGTATGCGTATTTTTACCGACATATATCGCCCAATTAGTCCATCAATTTCGCGTGGCTCAATTAGTAAGATATTTTGCCTGGTGAGTGGGAGGTTCTGAGTAGAGATGCTCCAATTCTAAATTCACCAGCCGATTCAGATACCGATATACCGATTGTTATTGAAAAATAATCCGATTCAGATACTAACTTACAACTTACAGCCAATTTGTGGTATGAAGATAATTCCTGTTATTTTGCTTGAATAAAACGGGCTTTTACGATGAACAGTAGTGCAATATAACGGAAAAATAATTGAATTGAGATATGCTTTTGTGCCAGATGCCCGGAGATGTTATGACATTTATGGAAGTAGTCAATTAATATTAAACCTGAAGTTATCTCCTCAATATACAATTTTTACCGCATGATGCATAAATGTTAGTACTTAGTTTATTCTACTAAAATAAGTTAGACGATACCAAAATAATTTTTAACATTCAGATGATTTTCGTTGATACATGACGGCTTGGTAAATCGCTTCACATTCATGCAATTCTCTTTCACATAGTTTGGTTTTACGTGTTCACGTAGTATGAAATAGTGCCTAGTACTTTCCATTGTTTATTTTTCAATCATGACTACAGTGTCTTTATCAACACCTCTGCCTGTGTCTCTATCACCACCTCTACCTGTGTACAGTATTTCTATCAATATCTGCCTCTGTGTACAGTATTCCTATCACCACCTCTACCTGTGTACAGTATTCCTATCACCACCTCTACCTGTGTACAGTGTCTCTATCACCACCTCTACCTTTGTACAGTTTCCTTATCACCACCGCTACCTGTGTACAGTTTCCTTATTACCACCGCTACCTGTGTACAGTTTCCTTATCACCACCGCTACCTGTGTACAGTTTCCTTATCACCACCGCTACCTGTGTAGTTTCCTTATCACCACCGCTACCTGTGTACAGTTTCCTTATCCCCACAGCTACCTGTGTACAGTGTCTCTATCATCTGCTCTACCTGTGTACAGTGTCTCTATCATCTGCTCTACTTAAGTACCTATTATATTTTTTATGGAACTTTGCTTTAACATGCAATGATTTTGACATGAAATACTATGGAACAAGTTAACTTCATATGTCAAGGTTATGGCTACCGGTTTATATTTTAGTCAACCAAAAGGATGATTCCAATGTTGTTCATAAGAGGAGATGGAGTGATACTGTTGGCTCCCCCAAGCAGGTCAACTGCTGCCTGAGACATTACACAGAATGACAGATGTACATTTATTGCACAATTGTATAAATACAATATATACACAGTATATACATGCATAACTAAGATTCAAATTGATCGTGTTCAATCAATGACAGATCTTCAGGTATGTAGCATCACTAGGATGTGATGTGTGAGAAAAAGTTTACCAGATGAATTATAAGGGCATGCGGTATGATGTGTAAGGGCAGCTGTTATACGATGGGGTAAAGTATGTGATGTGTTGAGACAGGCAATTAAAATTTTGAAAAACTCAAAATCATTTGTTTTATGATATTTGAATTAGCAATACGGATTGCAAGAAAATCATAGCCGTGGTTAGAAGAGAGAACATAGACCTTGTAGGTAGAGAAAACAAACTGCAAATATTAAACTGATCGACATGCTGTTTTCATCCATCGGAAAACAACTTAATCTTTCGCTTTGCTAATACAACAGTTAGTTTTCCTAGAAGTCAACCCAGATGCTCATCCTTCCATGAAAAGTTATAGTACACATCCATTTACCAGACTTCATCAAACTCCTTGACTTCCTGTTTGATCGGATCAATACTGCTTTCGGCAAAGCCCTGATACATAATGGGACGATCGTGCACAAAATGCGCCATGCCTGGCGACAGCGCCCAATGATACTGCTGCCATCTTACAAACTTAACACTCTCCTCATTGATCTCTTTCCATATAGATTGGAAACCAAGCTTCTTGGTTCGCTTTATGAACCCATGCAGCTTTTGGAGTGCTGTAGGAAAGGGAGTCACTCCAAGATCAATCTTGTATTTACGCATCAATGCACTGTAAAAGAAGTATAAGAGTAAAGCGACGCACAGAAGCTTCTTGCTGTTAGAGAGTTTGCAGTACTAGAGTGACAGGAAGAGTAAATAAGTAATTCTATGGGAAAAAAATACACTTGTGTAAAGTGAACCCTTCACAAAGTTAGTTCGTTTCAGGATCTGCTTCATGTTTTGCTTCTGCACCTGTTTTGTTCGAGGGTTAGCATGTTGAAACAATAACGATTGATATTTTTCCTGCACCCAGATGGTAACTAGTGTGCACATGATGCTAGGTGGTGCCCAGTGCACATGTGACCATCTTCGAACTTGTAGCCAGCTAACTTGTGAATTGGAGCTGCGTGCCAAGGGTGGATGACTCCCATTAAAAAGACTGGCTGCTTACCATGAAATATAACTAGAGATGTAATTGCTGTTCTCTATCAATCAGTGATCTTTTTTCTCCATTTTTAAGGTTTTATGCTGTGTTTACCTCTGTGCAATCTGTACTAGCAGATATTAGTTATAAAATGAACCAGTCATCGCAGAATCACCCGACATGTTAATGATTGGATAAATACTTACGGTAGGATGGCTTTCAGCTGTACTGCACCTGGTATGTAACCTGCAAACATCTGATAATAATGTGGCCAGTCAAGGCCATCCAGGTGTGTTGGGTTCTGTCTAGTTGCGTGTTTCACAAACCTCCTGATCAACTGCAAAGAGATATTGGTGAATTCTTGGTGAATCGTTCAAAGAATTTAGCCAATACAAAGAATTGACTTATTAGAGTGAAAATAATAATCCAACAATCTTAGTCCACCTTATTTTTATATAATCCATTTATGTTTCATCACTTCACCTGTACAACTATTTGAGCAAAAGCATCAATGTTCTCTTACTGGCCTGAAATGTTACTAAACCATTAGATAGTCAGACATGTACTCAGTTACAAGGTGGATATGTGAAACATGAAGGATGGCTACCTTTGGAGGGGGCCTGATAGGACTTATCAGTCGCAGTTTCCCTTCACTGTCAAAGTGTTTCAGCTGGCTTTCCCAATACATGTGCAAATATTTGCCATGCAAATAGCCAATCTTATTAGCTATTTCATTCCATGGCACGTTATTTACCAGCTCTCGGCTGAAATCCGTATCAGGATATCGAGTTTGCATTTCCTGTAAGAGTTGAGCTCTCATTATGCAGCTTTGATACATACCACTCATTACATAACCTTGTATCTACCACTCATTACATAACCTTGTATCTACCACTCATTACATAACCTTGTATCTACCACTCATTACATAACCTTGTATCTACCACTCATTACATAACCTTGTATCTACCACTCATTACATAACCTTGTATCTACCACTCATTACATAACCTTGTATCTACCACTCATTACATAACCTTGTATCTACCACTCATTACATAACCTTGTATCTACCACTCATTGCATAACCTTGTATCTACCACTCATTGCATAACCTAGTATCTTCCACTCATTACATAACATAAATAGCAGTTTTCTACATTGTTCATATAGCGCATACCCTAGGACACTTATGTATTCGCGGCATCTAACTTTCGCGTTTTCGCGGTGTAATCCTCTCGCGAAAATTTAATGAGCGAAACTAAACTATCATAACGAACGAGCGAAAACGCGAAGTTAAATAGCTTTGTTCGTTGATATCCACAATAAAATCGTAATATTAGAAATGCAGGCAACTTTCGTCTGTGGTTAGGATAAATGGGAAATTTCTGGTAAACTCATTATAGCTAATACACCAACTGAGCAGCATGGCAAAGCAATATCAGTTTGGTCACCGAATTTGTAACTGATGAGGATGAAAGTCTGGTAGGTGAAGTCGTAAAATTGAAGAATAATTATTGCAGTGATGAATTTTATTACTATCCAAAAACAATATCAACCCTCATCAGGTCCAAAAACATTTATCTCTTTCACTGCCAATCATGTACAAATTCGTTACCGGCCTAGTGCCAGCCATTTTACCGAAATTGCCGATATTGCTTCATTATATGTATACAGTATTTTTCAAGTTCTACTTTAATTATCTGTATAATCACGAAAATCTAAATTGTCTGTTATGTCATCAACAACTAATTACCTGTTTTATGACTCGCGCGGGGTAGTTAATGAACTCACAGAAAAATGTTCGTTTTTAGATTAGAAATTCTCAAACAAAAGTTTAAAATTGCTTCGTTGTTTTAGGCTGATTTTATAGAGAAATCTTCGGACAACACAGTCAATTTTATAAAACACTTAAAGACCGTGGGTTATGTGGTCAACAAATAATAAAATCAGGTTACTAGACAATTGCTGAGAAAGTCAGAAAATGCGTTTATGTCAGTGGCCCCTAGAAAACGCATAAATGCGTTTATGGCAGCGTAAGGGTTATACAGTTTTGGTTGTGAAGTTGGTTGTTACCTATCTATTTTCTTCTTCTTGGGATTCGAGTGTGAAAGTCACAGCGGGAGGGACCTAGACGTCATTGATAGTCTAAGAAACAAATGGCAGCAAGTGATCAAATTGAATTGTCGATCTCACCCACACATTTCAACCTGTGGTTTACAAATACGAACTATTCCCAAATTGAATTTTTTTCTTATTAGTGAACCGGACCTGAGGAATTTAATGTTTTTTCCACTGCATTTATTTTCACACCACTATATTTTCGCACTCATCAGAGCCGCGAAATTAAGTTGCAGCGAAATTTTACTCTGTGTGCTACTCACGAAACTAAATACTAGCGAAATATAAGTGTCCTAGGGTATGATTATGCTATCAATTGCAGAGTTATTTACAATTCTCTGGTTGGTGAATGAATTACAGAGTACACCTATTGAAATATATCTCTAACAAATAACAGTCTTAACGTGAGCAGAGATCTTACAACAAAATAACTTCACTTGAAAAGGTTTGACTTTACAAAATTCTCTTTTTGACAAAAGATGTTTTCAGTCTAAAAATAAAAAGGGGGTCTAACACCTGTTTTATCGTTATACAGCAGACCCACACTAGACGACGTTAAGTCACCTTGGTGTTGGATCGTAAGGTGAACCATTGGATAGAGAGATATAGAAACCCATAGTAATTATCTAATGCAAACACCCCTGGTAAAAAATGTCAAAGTATTATATATTAAAAATTAGTAATAAATTGAGTTTCACATCGTAAGGAGAAAAAACCATAAAACAGGAACATCGTAACCCGGGGGTGCACTGCACCTACTTAATATTTCTACACTCCTATATTCATGTGATTGCATTCCGAAGCACTAGATGAACAACATGGAGATATACTATAACGTAAAGGATACTTGCAGGTAGATTATCACCATATAGTGTGAGGCAAACAACCACATACTGCATATCCAGGCGTGTTGCAACCAACTACAGTCAAACCACAATATATGATCACCTCTATCAAATTTTCGACATTCATTGTAAAGGTTCAGCGAATGTTTGCTGTAACACAAAAGGTAAATTTCAACATACAGGACTTTTCAGTAATGTGTAGGCTACACCATGACTAGACGCACAGCATAGTCACACCGTCTAAACTCAAATGCTAAGAATGTAGGCGAGACAATGGGTAGGCACAGATGGTGATCACACGGAGCTTATCACCTTGGCAAGCTTCTTGCTCTGTTTTCTGGTCGGTGGATTTCTGGTATAACCCTCATGTAGGAAGAAGTTTCTGTGGGCAGATTGGACAGAGACAACAGACCTGTAATGTTAGGATCATCCAGAGCCTATTTATATGGAAAGTTGGTCAGTGGTCAAAGTGGGTAGTTGATAAAGCCTTCACATGCTAAGAAGGTTAAAACTCTCTGTGTATAGACATGTTTGTATAGACAGATAAATGAGAATAGAAACCACAACAAAATCGCTTGGATATAAATATTTACAACGGAACTGTTTAAAGACACTTGATAAAAAGTTTAATAAAGTACATTGCAAACATAATTTGTAGAACAACTGAACTGGCAGTAAATGTTTAAGAATATATATAATAAGAAAATATGAATATACTTGATATTAAACCAGGGATAACAACAAGTAAACATATGGATATACTTGATATTAAACCAGGAATAACAACAAGTAAACATATGAATATACTTGATACTAAACCAGGTATAACAACAAGTAAACATATGAATATACTTGATATTAAACCAGGGATAACAACAAGTAAACATATGGATATACTTGATATTAAACCAGGTATAACAACAAGTAAACATATGGATATACAGTCAAACATGGATAACTCGTCCACGGATAGCTCGAACACATGGTTAATTCGAACATTTTCTTTGGTCCGTTACCACGCAATGATAAATTGCTATAGATAACTCGAACTCAACACTGTTAATTCGAACTGTTTTTTTGCCCAACGGCTACCGAAACGGTTGTTATCGCTTTAGAAAATCACTTTATTCAAAGCCATAGAGGTAAACTTCATCTTTTCGTAATTCATAAGCGTCGTTATTACCTCCATCGGCAAAATATTTTTGTCAACGACTTTTCTAAATTTTTGGTGAAATTTGATTTATACTGCTATAAGATGAATAGCACGGGCTAGCCGGGTCACGGGCGCAAGGATTTTCGCCACGCACATACAAAACAAAAATCGCATGTTGTTTTTGTATGTGCGTGGCGAAAATCCTTGAGTGCGTGACCCGGCTAGCCCGTGATGAATAGTTTTCCGACGTTGATTCCGCGTTGAATCAACGTCGGAATGTTGAATGTTTAAAACGTCTTAAAAATTGTTGTAATTAAACGTATACGTTGTCTGAGCTACAAAAAACTATTCATCGTTTGACCTAACCACAGAATACGTGTGTACATTCAATAAGTATCTATTAAAAAAGCGTGAGTGATATAGAATATACCGTAAAACCTCGTAAAACTTCTAATTGAACTGCCTCGGAGTGGTGCTCTTAACGAATCCCAGGTAAAGTAAGGTAATCTTTGCATAAACTTCAAGAAAAACCGCAAAATTGACCGTGGGTAAAACCCCAAAAGAAAAAAATGTTTTTTCTTTTGAGCATTTCAACGACGATCAAGTTTTGCCAATGTCAATCTAAAAAACGTCCTGGCAATAACATCACCTCAAACAACAAACCAATCTCAAGTGATAGAAAACTCTCTATACTTTTTGATAAAAACGTTTTAAACTTTACATTAGAAGCATTTAATTTGAAACAAGCCATTTGTGCTTTTGATTTATATTATAGTTTGTATATGTACATGTATCTACTAATAAATAGGTAAATATATGGACTTGTGACAGTGCTCTGATAACTTGAACGCTCTGATAATTCGAACACTTTTGCTCGGTCCCGTGAGGTTCGAGTTATCCATGTTTGACTGTACTTTATATTAAACCAGGTATAACAACAAGTAAACATATAAATATACTTGATATTAAACCAGGTATAACAACGAGTAAACATATGAATATACTTGATATTAAACCAGGTATAGCAACAAGTGAACATATGGATATACTTGATACTAAACCAGGGATAAATAAGTAAACATATGGATATACTTACCACTAAAGAAACTCTTCAATAAAGTTAACTGGCATATCAAGCTGATAATTTAAGTATGAATTTTCATAACGAATGGCAATTAATTAGCAGAGGGAAAACGTGATACCTGCCCATCTCTTGGGATATGATTTTCCAGCGCCTTCCATGGCGGTCTACAAGTGACTTGAGCAAATGCAGGTCTTCCACAGAATACTCTTGGCCATTTGACACGGCCAATGGGTCAAGAGTGCTGAATATGTGTGTCGATATAGCTTTTGCTTCACGAAATAAACCGGTAGACAAAACCCGTAGAAAGCTAAGCTCCTTTTTCAACCTAAACAGGCAATCATATCATTAGCTAAACACTAAACCAGGTGAGTACTCTTTCTGTTATATTCCCAGACAATCTTATAATTTTCTACTAATATGCCTCTTGATACATCTTTTAGCAACTGTCTGCAAATTTAAAGTTAAACAATCTTCTGTGAAACAGCTCGACACCTCAAATTCATTTACAATATTCAGTATGTTTGGGTAATGCAATTGGAAGACTCACCAACTGCTAATAACATGATATACATGTATGTATAGCTAACTGCAAAGGCTATAAATTTAAATGAATTAAATTGTACGAAAAGAAAAAACTTATGGGAAGAGAGGAGGGGTGATTTTATGTTAGAATAGTAAAAAAAAAATATGTTCTTGCTAATAATTCTGTTTACTAAATGTTATATCATGAATTGCTTTGGTAAGTAAAGTTGCTACATTTCAATTCATTACTTTATGTAAAGATTTACCTGTTGACTTCGTAGGCACGACCTTTGTCATCAGATGGCACAATAAAATCCACTGGGTCTCCAATCACACCTACATTCTCTTCAACAAACCTTTCAAAATTTTCATTTAGTAATCTCTTTTCTTGAATAGTCCATCTGCCGTAGCGAATCTGAAGTCCACGACTAATAAATGTCTGTGCGATCAAATCAGCAGACTCTGCAATAAGTGTGCAAGGCAGGTGTTGGTGTCATTACATGCATTAAATTTTTTGTTGCTAGAAGTATAACTAACATGATAAAATAAGTATAAATACTTCAGAAATAAAAAAATGCTTAAACTAAACTGCAGCATGGACACTACAAACCTTTGTGTAAATACAGAGCATTATCTGACTACAATGTCAGCAATTATTACACTCAGAAATATAACTTACTTCTTCCCCAATTTTCACATCAACGACTGACGAAAATCGTTGATTTCAAGTATTTAAGCCTGTTGTGATTTAAAACCAAAATTTTAATTACTTCGTCCACTCTGTCCACTCTGTCATCTCGGTTAAATCGCAAATTAAAAACTATTCACGCAATGACTTTGAAATACTTGTAAATCAAAGCCCAAAACTTGCCTAGCTACAAATTTTATGAAAGATACTTCTAGCTTAAATATTTGATATGGTCTGCAAATAGTTGATATGTTATGTCTCTTCTGGATAGCAGGACTATAGCAAATTTAAAGGCCCCTACACAAAACTTGTCACTTTAAATCGCAAAAAAGTATTTTGACGTTTTTTACGACTGCAAGCCAATCTGTATGATGACCGGACAATTAATGTCTAGTATCTATGCAACGTAAAGTCAACACAAGGATTGTGCAACAATGAAAACATATGAGCTCTATAAGAAAATCAGTTGTTTAACGAGCTGTTTAATACAAACTTGTTAAGTCGCTAGTCCAAACGCACGAAAAGACTTGATGAATAATGACTTGTGATTCTTTAAAAATATGTTATCATTGAAATTTTCTGTTAAAGAAATTTTCTGTCATATTTGAACTAAAATAAAAAATAAAACCGTGACTACCGATCACAGCCTAAAACCATATATATATATACAAAAATCTCTGTGTTTGTCATTTTGTTGGTTCTTTCATCAGTTATACCTGTCTAGTTATAGCGATTGAAATCTAGCAATGAAAAATCTGCTTACAGAGGATTTGATGATTTAACCCACTACACTACAATCGTTCAACTAAAAATGGATAAATATCAGTGACTTATCAGTGGATGAATATGATTACACGTACACTAATCACATTACATATTAATTATATTGGTTAAAATACTCAGACTTTACACATTTGGGGTTATTAACTAGCATGGTTGATAGTTACACGTAACGATTATTAGGTTAGCTTAAAATACTGCCATGTTGTAGTAAAGATTTAGACTACTAGCTTACTAATAACTCAAACTCATTAGGAAGTTATTTTATTACTCGTGCAACGCCGGGCACTCAGCTAATAATTTCATAGGCAATTGGATGCAGTGAAACGTTTTTGTTACAAGATGGCTAATCTAATCTAAAAGATGACTAAATCATTATGTGCTTTGTTTGCCACAAAAAGAAATAAGCAGAAAAACTTGAGCCATACAAAATGAAGATGATTGTTAACTCCACTATCATTTCCTTACAAACCATCAAAAGATTATATACTATAAAACGTGATTACCAAAAAAATAAAACAAGCCAGCTTACAGCTTACAATAATAACAGTACAGAAGCATAAAATATAGAAATATGGTATGATTTGCTAAAGATATATTACTATACATTAAGCACATACTGCCGTTAATGCGTTGGTCGTGAGCCAAAGCCGCTATGGCGTCGTGATAGGTCTCTAACAGATGTTCTTGTTTCGACATAGATATGTGTAATTGAAAATTATTTGTCTGAAAGGTTGATTCACCAGTGGCGACACATGAAATAGCATGCGTTCCGATGCTGCTGTTGTTCTACAGAAAGAGTAGGTTGGCCGGAAGTCACAGCAAACCGAGCAACATGATTAAATGGGCTCGGCTAAGGCTGTAAGACAATACACTACAAGCTCTGGAACTTTTGGCAAATGCTTGTTGTCTGAGTAATTGTCCCGACAAAAAGGAGTAGAAAACTCCAAATTAGTTGATTGTTTTGTGTAAACTTCTCATCTTAGAATTTTCAATTTTAGAATTTTCAATTAGATCAAAATTGCAATATAGTTCTGAGGATTTCTTTGACTGCATGTGCATTACGAAATATTTATATACACATATATATATATACATGTGTATAAATACCGGTATATCTGTATACGGTATCTGTATATACATGTATATCTGTATATACATGTAATATATGTGTACAGTACTAGTACCCTGGCAGTCCAGTATGCCATAGAAAGTAGTCATACCTAATAACTATGTGCACAAGTATTCCGAAATGCAGAGAGGTGGTTGAGTGGTACAGATGGTAGTGTGCCAGGCTGCTAAGCTGAATGTGCTAGTTTGAATTTTGTGCAAGGTAATTTTTTCTCGATATTCAACCATGGTTTTAAACAGAGTGACATGACTCTTATTACAGTATCAGTGAATAAAGATTATGTTGAAGCCCTTGATTGGCCGATCTGCTATTGATGAGATAATTACAGTAGCGACTGAGAGCTAGCCTGAAATAGCATAGAGATTTATTATTAGCTCTGAAAAGAGGATACGCAGTCATAGCTAAATATATTCATATTCACAATATTGACACATCTTAGGTTATTCGCATGATCGAATTGAGTAGCTGATATCAGTGCCTAAAAGAGGCAAGACAACTACTAAATTGAGAGCTAAGTATCTATTCCTAAACGGATAAATCTTGTTAAATTTTTAGACTTCTATATTAATAAATCATACACACATTTGCTGGATTAAAGTAGATAAGTGATTACTGAATGAAAGTGTTCTTTTGCGTGATAAAGGGAACTACCTTACCAGTTCCTAACCTATTTTATTTGTGATGTGAAACGATTGGTCAGAAGAGTAACCATTATAATGAACTTTAGAGCCGAAATAAAACATTTTTCGCACTTTATTTTATATAATTTTTTTATACTCAAAATTGTATTATATTAAATATTAATATTATATTTTATTATTGTATGTTAGTTTTTCACGTGAAAAAGTGAGTTTGCCATATGAAAAACATTAAAGTTACATGTACTTGCCGAATTTCACCTGATTGCTGTAACAATGGAACCACATACTGATGACGAGGAACCTGACTAGCGCATCAAACCGCTCAATGATGTCCACCACCAACAAGTATCTGAGATTAGTCATCCTACCAGACATACGTATGGTGGTGCAAAGGTGACCTAACAGGCAATACGGAATCACTAATCTCGCTAGTGCAGAGCAAGTGCTCCCAACTAGGCAAATCCATACCCAAATCTATCACACTTGGTCAGATCTATCGCAACTGTATTTCATTCGTAGTCAGAAACGATATGTGCATGTTTGATTTATATCATTACTACTGAATGCCCGGCTTTGCACGAATAATAAAAAATGTTTTTACACAGAAAATTTATTTTTAAGCAACATATACAACATCTTACCATTCTTATGTTTAAATGAAGGCGTTTGTTTGATTGATGTGTGCATATAACCATACACATTTATAGTATACACAATTCCAATATTTGAGAGCTCGAGGCATAACTAAAACAAGTTGTTAAAAACATTTCTTACTTCTTACGCTACGTGTTTGCTCAAGATTGATTCGCTTATAAACCGTGACAAGTAATGTAACTGTCGTCGGCTAAGTTTCTTTACTCAATGAATTTGAGTAACTTAAGCTAGTAACTTGACTCTAGTGACTTAAGCTAGTAACTTGAGCTAGTCTAAACCTTAACTATAGTAAGAGTCGTATCCGTCTGTTTGACGCCAGCGTTAGAAAAAAAGATTGCGCCTCACAGAAATTAAACCTGTACATGTGAGAAATTCAAGGATGCAAAGCCAAGCGCACTACCACTAAGCTACCGTCTAACAGGTACAACAATTCTAGTGGGACTATAAGACAAGGTGTGACTATGAGGTCTGGAGCCAACATGAACTTATCCAGTTTGCTATTATTAGTTGAGTCAATTACCTGGGTACTCATCTTGGCTTGTAGGTAAAGATACAATTTAAAATTAAATTACAATTTGTCTATAAGTTTTATGCCAGTTTGAAGGCTACTAGAGGAGTGATAGTCTGTTTACAAATTGTCCAAGTTTACTGTTGCAGAATAGCCAGTAGGCCTTAGGAGCACCAGCGCATGGCAGCTTGTCAAACAACGTGCGCTTTGGTGTGCTCATGTAGAATGCATATGTCAATATTATTCTTTATTATAGCTGCTCTATGTGCAATGCATTGGCATCAGTTTAAAATATATGATCAAGTTTTCATACAGCTAAATCGTATTGAACATTATTTTTCCAAAGGGCACTTTAGTAGAGTGATGTCAGTACAACTCCTTGTGCCATTTTCAGCTTCAAGTAAAACAGATGGATTAAAGCCTTTCAGCAACGAAGAATTCTGCATATGAAGCAACAGGAAAACAAGACCTATCCGCGAGCACAAGCGCAATGTCATTGATCGCCAAGGCCATTTCTATGACACGGGCATAAAGAGCGTGCATCACAAAGGGGAGTCGCTTCCAAACAGCAACACTGAATCATGATAGAATGAGAGCAATATGGTCCACTCTATGAGGCTTTGCAGTGCCATATGGGGGTGAGTATGGTGCCATATGGGGGTGAGTCGCTACGCTATCACAGTATGGAAACTTAGTGCATGTGGTAAATATTTTGATAGACTTAGTCAGCGAAATGAGCTGCCTTCCCTAAAGCCTGGTTCTCAAATCGAATGCGAGACCCCGGCAGTAATCTCGCGCAGCAAAACACTTGCCGGGCTAGGCTCGACGGCTAATTTTCACATAAAGCCGCGTCGCTGGTGATCGCATAAAAATGGCCGCTAGCCATGTCGTCCTGAAAGTGCTGATCTTCACCTGTACAGTGCATTTTGGAGAGATTTTGCCTGCGGCTCTGCGTGAAAGTTGAACAGTACTGAGCTCTTGCGTTGACCGCCGGCAACTACCAGCTGTACTCAGCGCATAGGTTCACATTTAATCGCTGATAGCCCTGCGGTACTGTCCGTCGGTGCTTGCGGCATATATGGGAACCAAGCTTTAGCCACAGCTAAATCAACTACCTGGGTTTCTCAGGGTCGCGAGAATGCAAATGTGAAGCTGCTTTTACAAAGCCTAGCTCTCTCAGCAGAAGAACGTGGGTGGTCTTAGAAGCAGAAGCTTATAAAGTTGTATTAGTGTATCTCGCTCTGGTTGTAAACACCCACTTCTTTAATGCTGCAAATAGAACCCATTTATCTATCTATTTTTTAATCTAGCTGTAAATAGATCTCCAGGAGCCCCTGATGAAGTGATATCATTCCTGGAGCAGATATCTGAAACTTGACCCAAGGTAAAAATATTCAGGCCTCCCCTCAGCTCCTCGCAGTGTCACTTAAACAACGCAATCAAAGAAGGCAAAGCAATCATTTCCTTCTACAAACGAAAGAAGAAACATTAAATGCTACGGTTTTTGTGAGACCAGGCAGTAACAGGCTTAGAGTTGCTGTTGGTGAAACCAGGCAGTAACAGGCTTAAAGTTGCTGTTGGTGAAACAAGGCAGTAACAGGCTTAGAGTTGCTGTTGGTGAAACAAGGCAGTAACAGGCTTAGAGTTACTGTTGGTGAAACCAGGCAGTAACAGGCTTAGAGTTGCTGTTGGTGAAACAAGGCAGTAACAGAACTAGAGTTGCTGTTGGTGAGACAATGCGGTGACAGACTTAGAGTTACTGTTGGTGAGACAGTGCAGTAACAGGCTTAGAGTTGCTGTTGGTGAGACCAGGCAGTAACAGGCTTAGAGTTGCTGTTGGTGAAACCAGGCAGTAACAGGCTTAGAGTTGCTGTTGGTGAAACAAGGCAGTAACAGAACTAGAGTTGCTGTTGGTGAGACAATGCGGTGACAGACTTAGAGTTACTGTTGGTGAGACAATGCAGTAACAGGCTTAGAGTTGCTGTTGGTGAAACAAGGCAGTAACAGGCTTAGAGTTGCTGTTGGTGAAACAAGGCAGTAACAGAACTAGAGTTGCTGTTGGTGAGACAATGCGGTGACAGACTTAGAGTTATTGTTGGTGAGACAATGCAGTAACAGGCTTAGAGTTGCTGTTGGTGAAACAAGGCAGTAACAGGCTTAGAGTTGCTGTTGGTGAAACAAGGCAGTAACAGAACTAGAGTTGCTGTTGGTGAAACAAGGCAGTAACAGAACTAGAGTTGCTGTTGGTGAGACAATGCGGTGACAGACTTAGAGTTACTGTTAGTGAGACAATGTAGTAACAGACTTAGAGTTGCTGTTGGTGAAACAAGGCAGTAACATACTTAAAGAGTTGTAGATTTTTCTACATTGCAACTGTCTGGCTCCTATGGCTAATTATGATTGAATACAAACAGTGTGTGCCAGCTTTAGAGGCTGTTGAAATGGCCAGGTGTACTTAGTGACTGCTGATAACCCCTCATACGTCATGAGATCAAATATCACAGGCTGCATGAGGTTAAATAACACAGTCTGCGCTGATACCAGAAACAGAGTTTCGTTGTTGTTAGTTTGCTGAAAAAAGTCCTGTCTGCAGATCTATTCTTTCTGAGTAATAATATTTTCAAGTCAAGTCAGGATATATTTGAACGAGTTCTAATAGACTGAACACAACGTAAAGCACAGAGGTTAGCACAACACCGGGGCACTAGCGTAATAGTTATCATTGTCTTACAACGTTTAAAACTTTTGTTGGATCTTTTTTAAATTGTTTTTTAGTGTCATGTGATCTCCTTCTAACAATGGTTTACAGAAGCTTAGAAAATGATAGCATAGGTTTTATAATGTTGAATGTACGGTTAGAGCAAGCGTTTTAGCACACCTCTGGCTGACAGCAGAGATTAATGGTTCTATGAATGAGTTCTGTATTACACTCAACTTCAGCAGTCTACATACATGTAGTCGCATGTTTATAGCTACACTATGAACAAAAAAATTGACAGAATTAATTACTTGTTTCTAAGCAATTGATGGTAACCTAAGCTAATTCCAATCAGAGTGGGATTGTTAGTTGCCGTAGTCAGAAAACTCTCTCATCGCAAATACGCCCCAACAGAAAAGATGGCCGAAATGCGGAGTGTTTCCGCTGATATGGTTGATACATTTTACCTCTTGTACTGTTTGTAGGATATTTTCAATACAAATCTATTAGGATATGTTGTCTTGCTGAACATGACAATGGCTTCAGCCCGCTAGTATTTGCAATATTTTTAAATTCGCAGTCAAGTCTCTTTACTTAGTTTAGTGGCTAGCAATCTATTCATATTGGAATTCATAGTACAAACAGTAGAAGAACCTCTATTGTTAAAATTACGAAGTAATTTACTTAATATTTAAACTAAAATGTTTCTACCATCCAAGCTGAAAACTGCGTTGGCCATAGTTACCAAGTTTTCTCGTACCCTTCATCGATTGTTGATATTTCTAGAGAGCTAAAGACAACGAGCTTTAAATTGTGTTTTTAAAAATTTATAAACTTTAATTTTGCTAACAAGTTATGAAAATATAAAAGTGAAATCTTTTAATTTGCTCAACGCAATGAACAAATCATGCAAACTTTCTCAGTTTTCCTGCAGAAGTGTTACAACATTTTTTAACAATATTAGCAGATAAATCCAGCATTTACGGAGTCACTTCCATAAAATGAAATTCACAGTTGGTTTGCTTTTGAACTTTATTCATAAATCACATCAGATTTAAAATGTGAATCGCAAACAGTTCCACACGGACACATGGACACACGGACACTATTCTGTTTCTCTTTTATTTGCCTTCAAAATCCCTTTCAGTTTCAACTAATATAAATACTAATCACTGGATATAGTTGACCCTGTTTGATGGAACAAGATAGAGGGGGAAGAGCCGTCTTCCCTTTCTATACTGTAGTGTACAGTGTACAGTGTACAGTGTACAAAAGGTAAGTAAGATCTTCCCCTTTTGTACAGTCTAAGAAACTTCTAGAAGTATCTTGAAGAATCTCAAATAGATAATTTACTAACGGTAGATGGCACTGAGGTTTGAAGAGGTAGCTGATTTGCATTTGGTTAGAGCATTAGTGTAATAAGCTGAGCAGCATGGGTTCAAACTCCATATCAGGTAATATTTTTATTATTTCATTACAAAATCACATTTAGCGTCATTTTCGTAAAAAACCGGTATTTTTAGTTTTGACGGTCGTTAGGGGCGGTGATCCTGAAATTATTTTGTGCCTGAAACCGGGAGAGTATTCAAAAAACCACACGGGAATTTTTAAACAGATTGTTTTCCTAGAAATTAGTTTCTATAGAGGACAAACAAACAGACAAACGAAAAAAAATTATATATAAAATATCATAATGCTGAATATCGTTTGACACTGAGGCCCCTGTGAGACAGTCCTTACTAGGCTATAATCAAACATCACTGTTCACGTGTTCATAAGTTCGTGTCACGTTGAGAGTATGTAGCTAAATATAGCAGTACAGCTATCAAGTGTATCTGGGACCTACATGTAGTTCCAACATCCATCAATTACTCAACTAGTGGCGGTCTCGTGTGCCGTGAGAGACCATCATGTGTATTAAGTATCTCCACAACTTGCTGGGCAGTGCAGCAAGTTGTGGAGTGGTGCAGTTGGTGGTGTGCCTGTTACCAAGCTGAATATCCTGGTTCAATTCCTGTGTGATGCTGTCGTTTTTCTATCGTTATTGGAGTGACTTGGGACAGATGGACAGACATGGCTTTTATAGTAGAGATTATCGTATACACAAAGAGATTGACTAGCCAGACATTGACTTGTAACATTGCTCTAGAAGCAAAGTACAGATCGAGTCGTTTTCTTAAGTAGGGAGAAAATTGTTTCTACCTGCTCCATATTCAACTGTTTGTTCTGTAGTCTCATTCCTTACTACATATAATATGTACTAATATGTAATAACATATAATAACTAACAAATATTATCAATGACTAGTACACTGGCAATCCCGTGCGTCGTGAGAGATTGTCATGTGTAATAACTATGGGCACAGTTATTCCAAAATGCAGGGAGGTGGTTGAGTGGTACAGATGGTAGCACACTTGGCTTGGGATTCAAATAGCTGGGTTTAATTTCTGTGTGATGGAACCGTTTTCTTAACACTTTTGGTGAGGCTTCGAACAGGCAGACAAACAGACAGACTGACCGACACGGCTTTTATTATAGTAAAAATTACAAAAGTTTTGAACAATTTGTCTCTCTGTTA
This sequence comes from Watersipora subatra, assembly GCF_963576615.1. Lineage (NCBI taxonomy): Eukaryota > Metazoa > Bryozoa > Gymnolaemata > Cheilostomatida > Watersiporidae > Watersipora > Watersipora subatra. The sequence continues at coordinate 38,777,358 of NC_088709.1, forward strand.
GCGTGCAAGTAAGAGAGAGAAAGTTCCAAGGGCGTACTGTGTCTATATCTACGTTCTAAAAAACTAACCTTTGAAGAACTCGACTCAGTTATTTGATCAGATAAGTTAGTCAAATATTACTCAAGAGCAATGAAGCACTGAGGCTCCTATCAGGGTAATAAACTCATCGCCCTGCAATTCCTGTAAGTTTGATACTGGAAACTAACGATATATTGTGACAAGACCACTCTGGTCCTCTCTAAATTTAATAATGATTCAGGGCTGGTATGGATGCGCTGACTTAAACCTGCTGACACAAAGTAGGATTTTATAAAACTGACTTGTGTGTAATATAGGATTTCAACAAGAAGCTATTGTAGCCAATCCATAGCAAGGTAAGTGTGATACGGTTATGTGATATGAACACAAACGTAAACACTAACAAGCTTGTACTTTAAAAATATAGGAATCTTTACTAATTTAACATTCAAAGCGAGTCTAACTAACGCACTCCTGTATTCACTAGATTACGGACTGTAATAGTGAGTAGGATTTTATCGATACTAGTACTCAGGTAGTCCGGTGTGAGACCGTGCGAGTCTGCAAGAGATTGTCAGGAGTGTCAATAAATTACAGAGAACCAGTACGTGCACAATAATTCTAGAGCATGGTTGGTGAATGATTAGTACAGAAATTATCATGTCGGCCTACCAAGCCGATAGTCATGGGTTCACATCTCGTATAGTGCAATTTATTTTTCGCAACATGCAACTGCGCTTTGGGCAGGTGAACATGGTTATTGCTACAGTAAAGATTTGCTAGATAACTTTAAGATAATGAAGAAAAAGCAATAGTAATTACAGGTAATGTCTGGTCATGTGACAGGAGGAAAGTTATCATAATTCATAGTCGTGTGACAGCACATTTAATTAAAACATTTCCTGCAGACAATTAAACCCTCGGTTTGACTTCCAACTTTCAGCAAAATGGCTAAGAGCTTATTTGTCTCTGTATTTGTCTTTTGACTTGTATTGGATCTCTGGTACATGTACAACAAAAAGTACACTTTAGTATAGTTCTGTTCTGTTTCACACACTTTCCCAGCAGTGGTTTTGATGCTGAAAGATAGGTAACTATTGTTTGCTATCTGTCAATGTTCAATGAAACACTTAGCTATGTGTCAATGTCCAATAGCATGCCTAGCTATCTGTCAATATCTACAGCTAAACTTGGCTATCTGTCAATATTTACTGCTATACTTGGCTATCTGTCAGTATCTACTACTACGCTTGACTATTTACACTTGACTGTATACATGTCTATGATAATGGTGTGATAGAGATATGCATGTCTATGAAAATGATGTGATAGAGATATACATGTCTATGATAATGAAGTGATAGAGATGTCCATGTCTATGATAATGAAGTGATAGAGATATCCATGTCTATGATAATGATGTGATAGAGATATCTATATACGGTATATGATAATGGTGGGATAGAGATATACATGTCTATGATAATGCTGTGATAGGGGTATACATGTCTATGATAATGGTGTGATAGAGATATACATGTCTATGAGAATGATGTGATAGAGATATACATGTCTATGATAATGATGTGATAGAGATATACATGTCTATGATAATGCTGTGATAGAGATATACATGTCTATGATAATGATGTGATAGAGATATACATGTCTATGATAATGATGTGATAGAGATATACATGTCTATGATAATGCTGTGATAGAGATATACATGTACATGTCTGCGATAAGGATGTGATAGAGATATACATGTCTATGATAATGATGTGATAGAGATATCAACATACTTGTGTGAGAAACATAGGCTAAAGATATCAGAGAGATTTGTAGAAAGATATAGAGAGAATAAAGTGTGTGTTTCCTGTATTGATTAGACGCCTAATGCATATGTACTCCTTACAAAATTTCTATTTTTTTGCTTGTTTACGATCCAACTGTGTCATACAAAACATACTACTTATGCTCTCTTTGTTCATGATATGCCTTTAGTAGCTGATTTGAGATTGCAAAATTTTAGACAAACCACCATCAAAAAGTCTGCAAAAATGTTTTTAAAAAAATAAAAAATACTATCAGAATGATAAATTAATGTTATTGATGTACATGTACTAATGAATGTTAAAGAGCTTCTTCAAATGTCTTCAAACACCCTCGATCAAAGCTATGTCATCAGTCACTCATCACACCAAGTGGATCAAAGCTTCAACTCCTATGTCATCAGTCAATCATCACACCAAGTGGATCAAAGCTTCAACTCCTATGTCATCAGTCACTCATCACACCAAGTGGATCAAAGCTTCAACTCCTATGTCATCAGTCACTCATCACACCAAGTGGATCAAAGCTTCAACTCCTATGTCATCAGTCACTCATCACACCAAGTGGATCAAAGCTTCAACTCCTATGTCATCAGTCACTCATCACACCAAGTGGATCAAAGCTTCAACTCCTATGTCATCAGTCACTCATCACACCAAGTGGATCAAAGCTATGTCATCAGTCACTCATCACACCAAGTGGATCAAAGCTATGTCATCAGTCACTCATCACACCAAGTGGATCAAAGCTTCAACTCCTATGTCATCAGTCACTCATCACACCAAGTGGATCAAAGCTTCAACTCCTATGTCATCAGTCACTCATCACACCAAGTGGAATGTGCACGCATCAAGCTTCCTATCAAAATAACCTCGTACTTGTAAAGGGGTCCAATATTTGTAGTTATATAAGCAAGTCCTTAGGCTGTCTGCCATTTCAGCCCAGTCTCATGCAGTGTCTTTTAAATGCTGTGATATTTGAAATTGTACAAGCGCGACCATTTAGTGACAGTTGCACGTTTGGAACAGGTGAAACGTGACGGAAATGGCCTGAGTATATAAAGCTCATGCAGAGAAACGCTGCGTGTTACTTAATGTTTAAATGCTGGTCTAGCAGGAGCAAATATGAACAGCATAAAGCAACGAATAGAAAGTTCGTGTGGCTATGGTGAGTAATAGATATTGCTGAGGTTTTGGGGCTAAATATTTGAACTATTAGCTCGATCTGGACTGTTTTTATTTCGTTGTTATGATTTCGCGCTGGTTAACATGTACTGGTTTACATGTGTTGGTTTACATGTACTGGTTTACATGTGCTGGTTTACATGTACTGGCTTACATGTACTGGTTTACATGTACTGGTTTACATGTACTGGTTTACATGTGCTGGTTTACATGTACTGGCTTACATGTACTGGTTTACATGTACTGGTTTACATGCGCTTGTTTACATGTACTGGTTTACATGTACTGGTTTACATGTACTGGTTTACATGTACTGGTTTACATGTACTGGTTTACATGCGCTTGTTTACATGTACTGGTTTACATGTACTGGTTTACATGTACTGATTTACATGCGCTGGTTTACATGCGCTGGTTTACATGTACTGGTTTTACTCCTACATGCCAAGGGGCAATTCAAGCGTAGGTAAACTATTACAAAGGGCCAGCAAGCGAATCCTTACTGTTTACCATACAAAATATTTTTACTTGCTGCAAACTTAACAGCAACTAGAGTTCTTCAAGGCTCTACCTAGAGCCCAGTTTCATACACCTGTTTTCTACTTTCACACCTTCTCAAGCTAAATGTTTCCCCTGACGTGCTTACTGACATATATCAGTGTTTATTATGCTGGCAGCGTACAACCGGCCAATCGCTGACCACATCTGAGTGACAGGTCTGCGGACGCTCGTTAACTTCTGCTCGCCTTTAGTAGTATACTTGTCTTTGAGTTGAACTGGAGATAAGTTTGGCTAGTTTACAAATAACAACAAATCTCGACATAACAACATACGTCTAACAGACATAATTATTCAACCATCGTTTGTCAAGGTTTGTTTGTTCCAAACTTGCTCAGTTTTATTTGCCAACCAAATATTTATTCTTTGAATGCGCCAATAAGGTTGGACATGGTGATTGTTTTAAATAGAAACTGACAAGTTTTATATGTTTGCAATTTTCCTATTTAGCAGTTGAAACGAATGCACTTTTTCTGAAGCAGGTATGAAGCACATAGCCCAATGGATACAAAGTGTACAGAGCCGGACTCGTCCAGAACCATCTCCAACTATCGCGAGCCCAAAAGTCACTACGGCTATCACTCCAGAAACTGTACCACCATTTGTGATTCCTGCGCGTCAGAGAAAACTGGGATGTTGCAGGAATAGCTTTGACACGGGTCAGCAGCAAGTCTCTGGCGCAAACATAAGCAATGATAGTGATATGAGTTCAAGCAAGAATGAACTCTGCAAGATACCAAGCGAAAACTATCAGAGGGTAAGTCAGTATGAATGTATGTCTCAAAGTAAGTAAGTATAACTTTCTTGAAAACAAATACTAATTTTGATGTAGATATTATATTACAGTATGTAGGCCTACTTTATTCAATATACATGTGGTTATTATGTTATAGTAGAATTTTATTTTATGAGAATCTCAGAGGTATAACGTAAACATGGATGTTATTAGTCAGACAATATATTTTCTGTCACATAACAATGCTGTACCTCCTGCAGACTATGTACAGAAAGGTGGCTAGTCTCCCTAGCCAGATGTGCCAGCTCGCTGAAGACGGAGACACAGGGAGTGAACTGGAATTTCCTCATTTGCGAACAGATACCTCATCCTATGGCTACACCTTTGTTAGTGAAACACCAAACACCCACAGAAAGGAATCTCTGTTAATGGGAGGCGATTACTTAGAAATGCTCCACCAATTTCAGGGAAGGCTTCATAGTTGTAGCCTCGGTAAGTTTGCTTTGATGTCGAGACAAAAGCCCTGAAGGGGTATGTGTTTAAAGGTCGAGACATTATCAGGTTTCATTCTGACCAACATCGAGAAGGCAGCAAATGTCTTTAGCTAAATTGTGTAGGTCGAATTCTATTTCTAGCCTCACAGACTCAGCAACAAGTTCCAATTTTAAGGGTTGAGCGACACTGAATCTATATACAATTCAAGGGTTGAGCGACTCTGAATCTATATACAATTCAAGGGTTGAGCGACACTGTATCTATATACAATTCAAGGGTTGAGCGACACTGTATCTATATACAATTCAAGGGTTGAGCGACTCTGAATCTATATACAATTCAAGGGTTGAGCGACACTGTATCTATATACAATTCAAGGGTTGAGCGACTCTGAATCTATATACAATTCAAGGGTTGAGCGACACTGAATCTATATACAATTCAAGGGTTGAGCGACTCTGAATCTATATACAATTCAAGGGTTGAGCGACACTGAATCTATATACAATTCAAGGGTTGAGCGACTCTGAATCTATATACAATTCAAGGGTTGAGCGACTCTGAATCTATATACAATTCAAGGGTTGAGCGACTCTGAATCTATATACAATTCAAGGGTTGAGCGACACTGAATCTATATACAATTCAAGGGTTGAGCGACACTGAATCTATATACAATTCAAGGGTTGAGCGACTCTGAATCTATATACAATTCAAGGGTTGAGCGACTCTGAATCTATATACAATTCAAGGGTTGAGCGACACTGAATCTATATACAATTCAAGGGTTGAGCGACTCTGAATCTATATACAATTCAAGGGTTGAGCGACACTGTATCTATATACAATTCAAGGGTTGAGCGACTCTGAATCTATATACAATTCAAGGGTTGAGCGACTCTGAATCTATATACAATTCAAGGGTTGAGCGACACTGTATCTATATACAATTCAAGGGTTGAGCGACTCTGAATCTATATACAATTCAAGGGTTGAGCGACTCTGAATCTATATACAATTCAAGGGTTGAGCGACACTGAATCTATATACAATTCAAGGGTTGAGCGACACTGAATCTATATACAATTCAAGGGTTGAGCGACTCTGAATCTATATACAATTCAAGGGTTGAGCGACTCTGAATCTATATACAATTCAAAGGTTGAGCGACTCTGAATCTATATACAATTCAAGGGTTGAGCGACACTGAATCTATATACAATTCAAGGGTTGAGCGACACTGTATCTATATACAATATATAATAATAATATATAATAATAATATATACAATTCAAGGTTTGTCGTCGTTGGGCTCGATTAAAACCTAGCAATGGAAAATCTGTATCCCAGAAGATTTGAACTCGGAACCTCCCATTCACAAGGCGACAAGTTAATGAGTCTATTAGCTATTAGCTCGACTAATGCTTATCACAGAAGATCATTGAGTTGGGCCACACGTAGAGCCGAGCACCAAACACACGAGTTTTCATATGGCAAGCTGAAAATTTCACAACTGGTTACATTGAGATTTTATAGTGTAATTTCAATTTACATCAAGAGGAATGGTTACGTACGCCATGTAGTAATTTGCGTACATAGCAATTTCTTTTCTCATTATAATTCAATCATAAAGCCTTCTTGCTTAACACTAAAGCAATCCCTGTATGAATGGTTGTCAAAGTATCAACAATTGCAGGCCATTGCTATACAAGTCACCATGGAAACGACGCGAAGACTATGATATCATCAGCATCATATGAACGCTAAGAATGTAGCGCAATACATATGAGCTTTGTTAGCGATGAAAAAAGCGGTCACTGACATCACACGCGGATGATATTTCACTCTTATAGCTAACAGAGAGAAATAGATCAGTCATATGTACTTCATATGCCTACTGTGATGCTGCCCACACTAACAAGGCATGATTCATGGCGTGCTTGCTTGGTTTTCCAAGAAAAGTTTATTTTCAGAAAATCTACAACATAACTTTGTGGTCAAAAACTGTAACGCCAGAGCTGTAGCCATACAAAAAGGTGCGAGAAATGTGTCTAATTAAAATCAGAAGGTAATCTTGAACAGTCAATAAACCTTTACTATAATGAGACCCGTATCCGTCTGTCTGTCCGAAGCCACAGCTCAAGAAAAAAAATTGCATCATATGGGATTCGAATTCACAACCTGCAAGATAGCAGCCGAGCACACTACCTTCTGATCCAATAGGCTACTCATTCACATTGCTGGAAAATTCTACTTATAGTTAATACACGTAACGATCTCTTATGGTTCACCAGACTCTCAGGGTACTTGGTACTTATAAATAAGCAAATGATTACTAGTATATGTTTATTTAATCAAATAACTCAAATAAAATCTAAATAACTTTAATATATTAACTCAAAGAATAGCAGCAGCTGCTAGAATTTCGGTATTTCGGTGGCGTGTCGCATGTTTATTATTTCAATTAACAATAAAAATACCAACCTAATGAAGTGTCACTGTAAGTTATGTTTCCATAGCACCTTCAACCATTGTCACAAGCTTGAGAAATTCTGCTGTTGTCATAGTCATAGGATCTAGTTGGTGATTGTGATTCATGATCTACTGAGGTAGTCAGCGAGCTGCTGCTATCTGCTGAATAAAAAGCCAAATAAAAATAAAAATATAAATATTGATTTATAAAGCCTCAAAAAGTTTACATTCTACTGGTTTTGACATTTTTTGCTCTGGACTTATTCTGGTATATGGAAGGCTCAGGAATGAGAAAATGGTAAATCTATTTAGCAGCTTTTCGTCTCACAACGTGAATGATGAACTAATATCATTGCACGCTGAAACCTGATCTTATCAGCAGTAAAATGATACCAGCTATTCAGATACAAAATGCCATTTTTGTTCTATCTTTACGATCATAAGAATTGATGGAATTCCTTTGTAATGTAGATTCTTCACTGTGCAAGGATGATGGAGAACTGCTGAGGCAGCCAAGGACAACTCCAATAGAAATTTGTCAAAGACAAAGGATTGGAAGAGAGTCTGCATCAAGTTCTCTTCCGAATAAGATAAGGTTTCCAAATGACTCGCCAAGTCAGTCCAATCACCTCAAATCAGAAACAGACGTGAGTTAGCATTGATACTTAGTTATACAATAAAGAATGAACCCGTTTACACTGTTATTACTGTTTTTAGATTGAGTCATTGTTGTTACTGTTTTTAGATTGAGTCGTTGTTGTTACTGTTTTTAGATTGAGTCGTTGTTGTTACTGTTTTTAGATTGAGTCGTTGTTGTTACTGTTTTTAGATTGAGTCGTTGTTGTTACTGTTTCTAACCAAAAATCAATTATAACTGAAAATATTCAAAATGTCTACGTTTGTTTCAAATAAAGTTTTATTTATTACACGAATTCTGATGTAATTTTTTTCTCCGAAGGCAAAATGAGAATTTTAAGCGCAAACTGGTTATTGTGTCAAAAAACTCAACATTTTCAACAGATCTGCTTTTGAACACGCGTAACACATTTATAACTTTTAATAGAAGATAACTGCGGCAACAAATTGCAAACACCATTTGATTGGCTATTAGCTGTAGCATTGATCTTGTCTTGAAGAAAAAATTCAAACGTAACAATAAAATGAACTTACACCTAAAGTTATTGTAGATTTTATCAGAAAGTGTCGGTATTTTTCTACCATTTGCAATTGATTTTGAAGCTGGAGGTGGTCTGATTGTCAGGATGTTTCAAGATTAAAATCGATAAAACTTGATTTCGGTTAAAACTCTCATGTGTGAAATTATTTTACCAACTAGTTGCTATCGTTCCGATAGTTGATACCGGCTATTGTGTTACACCTCTCTATCTTGTTGATCCCCTTACAACTATAGACATCATAATCGCACTTTCACTTGATCTGAACATTTTAACCATGATCAAGTTTTATCGATTTTAATCTTGACACACCCTGACAACCAGACCACCTCAAACATGAAAATAATCGCAAATGATAAAAAAATACTAATGCTTTCTGATAAAATTTACTAAAGATTTTTTGCAAGTTCATCTTTACCTGCGGCCTCTAACTCAAGCCAGAACTGTAGCTATGTAAGGCCTAAGGCTAAATGTTGGGTAAGGCTTGTGTTCACAAGATATTACATCCTTTACTCGAAAACTTTCAGCTTTTGTGTAACGCTGCCTTTTTCCGAGCAACATTTCAAAGTTTGTTGTTTGCAGAGTCTTACGAGTGAGACTTCAGATCTGAGTTCTTCTCCTGGAGGTCTGCAAATAAATGTGGCGACACACAAGAGCAGACTGAACGTCTCTCTCCTCTACCAGGAGCACCGGCAACAACTCCAGCTGAAAATCATTCAAGCCCAAAATTTGATGAGTTGTGTAGAGGGCATCGAGTGCAACTCCTATGTCAAGGTTTCCCTAGAGCCGGGCAAAGCTTTAAAGCACCAGACGAAAATAGTCCGAAGTCGTCAAAACCCTGTCTTTGACCAGAGTTTCACCTTTAGCGATGTTAGTAAATCAGATTTGATGACGAAGACCCTTAAATTCAGAGTCTGTAACAAACTCGGCTCAGGTGTGCCGCTCTATTCAAAAAGAGCTGTCATCGGAGAGGCTCTTATCTCACTCAACCAGCTAGAGCTGCAAAAGTCACAAGAGCATGTGTCTTGGCTAGAGCTAGAAGATATTTCAGATGCGCAGGTAATCTAACCAGCTTTTGATTAGCATGCGGTCAAGTTACCTGTATAAAAGTTTCTAACTTATACTAATTATGTTTTTAGGCCATATTATTAGACCTAAAAGTAAGCAAGCTGTCAGAGAAAGTCACACATTGGGTAGATTGGCATCTTGCTAAAAATAAACTCCCCCGTATTTGATGCAAAGAGTTTACGTTGCGTTACTAATTGCAGTGTGCGGCGCGACTACGAACAATTGTAGAGCTAAACAAGGAAGAAGGTCAGCTATATGTTACAGTGGGAGAAGTCACTAATCTACGGCCAACAAACACTGCTGGTGAGATTCCAAAATGAATTATGATCAAATTGTATGAGATTTAGAAATCATCGAGATTCGGTGGGTTGTTTGCATGAAGGATGCAAATAATGAATAAAATGAATAAGGCTAGTGAGCAAAAGCTCAGACTATGCCAGAAATGTACAAAAAGGAACTTTTAAAAATATGAATGACGCTTAGTACCTTTATAGATTAAATATACCTCTATAGACTATCGCCTATGCTTGAATGAAACAAGAAAAATAGATGATGATCTGTTATGGCGAGAGCCACGATCTGTTGTGGGCAGGGCTGCAATGTGTAATACCAGTGCTGCAGCCTGTAATACCAGGGCTGAAATCTGTTGTGAGCGAGGCTGCCGTCGGTGATACTAGTGCTGCAGCCTGTGATGCCAGGGCTGCAATCTGTTGTGGGCAGAGCTGAGGTCTGTGGTTGTCAGGGCTGCAGCATGTGATACCAGTGCTGCAATCTGTGGTGGGCAGTGCTGCAGTGTGTGATACCAGTACTGCAATCTGTGGTGGGCAGTGCTGCAGTGTGTGATACCAGTACTGCAATCTGTGGTGGGCAGTGCTGCGGTGTGTGATACCAGTACTGCAATCTGTGATGGGCAGTGCTGAGGTCTGTGGTCTGAGGCGTGTGATACCAGTGCTGCAATATGTGATGGGCAGTGCTGCAGTGTGTGATACCAGTACTGCAATCTGTGGTGGGCAGTGCTGCAGTGTGTAATACTAGTACTGAAATCTGTGATGGGCAGGACTAAGGTCATTTAGCCCACAATTATGTTAGTTCATGCATCTATTTATTGATCTGCTGCCTACAGCATGAGGGTCTGTCAGCATTAAACAAGTGTGTTAGTGATGGCGGATTGGAAGACAAGAGAGTTTTAGGCTTTTTCATATAGCTCGAGATCATAAAACCAGTTTGAGTTAAAAGGAAAACTTATAATTTTGTGTAAATGTTAAAGCATATGAAAATGTATTGCTAGTGTTTTAAACAGCAATACAGGATTGAAGTTAAATACGTATTCATTGTTTCAGCTAAAAATTCATCATGTGACTATTTGAAGCAATTCATGTTTGTGATGTCCTTACCGAGTTTACCTCTCCATTTGCAGATTCCTACGTCACGATAGCCGTGTCTCAAAATGGAAGAAGTGTGGTGAAAAAACAAACACAAGTGAAGAGAAAAAACTTCTCACCTATATTTAATGATATATTTGCATTTTCTATATCAACCAGTGAAGAGCAACTCTCCTCCACATCCATCACTCTCAAGGTTATGTCAAAAAGTCGACTAAGGAGTGATACAACCATCGGAGAGGTCATACTCACGGGATCAACCTCTTCCGAGAAACTCATATTTTGGAGTAATCTACTCAACGTTGCAAGCTGTATGAGAAGCCAGTGGTCTGAACTGTCTTTATCATCATAAATTTAGTTTTTACTAAACTGTATATCTTCTATTATTATTTATTAATTATATTGTTTTTCAAAACCGATGTCCATTGTAAAAAGCATTGCTCCCTTCTATACATTGCTACCTTTCCATTATAAGAATACACCAGATACTTACTAAACAGGTTTGGAAGACGCCATAAAATTATAAACAATCATTGTTTATAAAATTTGTGACTATATGATAATATATGTTACAAATCAAAACACTGGAAATCCAAAGTTACTGTAAGTATATAACCTTAAAACTGTTCCCAGGGAAAAATAGCGATGTCCACATGTAATAGTTGACTTAACCTAACTTTCTCTTTTATTCTGCTCTGCAGTAGAAACTTACTTCCTTTGCAACTAGACAGAGAGTACAGTTCCGCAATATGAACTAATCTCCCTGGCAAAACCTTCTGAGGTTCCTGAGGCTTTCGCATAGAAAAACTAAAAGTAAATAGTAAGCTATGTGTCTTCGACTAAAGCAATGTTTCTTTAGTCCATTTCTGCAAGGCAGCTATTTTTAGGGCTTCTGTGAAAATCCTAACACTTGGTTTAATATTCTCTCATTTCAACTTCAAGTCAGGTAGTATGAGAGGCGTCTGTGTCTCTTCTCACTCTACCCTTTAACCGACCAACATTCATTTTTGTGACTTCACAAGTCCGGGCATCCCTTTTTAATTTTATGCTGTCGGTATGTATATTGAGTGGAATGGTTAGCCCTAGGCACTCATCACCTTTTAATTTTAGCCTGAGGAACACCGCAGCCATACAACAGTATTAAATCATTTGTATTCATAATTTGATTGGCTGTTTCTAAAACTGGAAAAAGCTTCCAGCCAGATCCACTTTTATTAAAAGTAGAAACAGTTTTTGGCACAGGCTGCTTTTCAGTGACATCAGACAAACAGACAGACAAATACTTTGATGATCGAAAGTTTTGCAATCGTTATTTTATGGCGGCAGAGAAAATATACGACTTTCAAGCTTAAATTTAGTTGCAAGCTTAAATATGCATGCGAATTCTACTCACAAATTAATTTGGATTTCAACTGAGTTGGTGCACAAACCTATAAGATCAACTCCACTGCATCTTATGCTTACATAGTCATAGAAATTTATTCAAACTGCACTAGGATTCACAACTATTCATAACATCGGATTATGGAGCACGGACAGACTGATGAATACCTAGTGAAGTGCAAAGTCACTCAGGCCCACTGCAACTGCTGATATTTTCCTATACTTTCCCTACTAACCTTCCCTCGGTTACTTGAGCAGCTGCCACATGCCGATGATACAGAACAGAGCTGTATACCTTTAGTATTGGCACTGACCAATAAGTAAACAGTATCATGGATATATTCATTCAACATAAATGTATTATATCTTTTGATATATGATACAGATACAAATATTTGAAGATACAGTTTCATGAAGACTCTGTTATAAACACATGAGTGCCTTCTGTCAATCCAATGTATATATGTACATAGGACATGACATATGACATTTTCTATGCACATGCCTTATGTACATGTCATATGTACATATATATGTAAATCCCTTCAGCGTGCCAACCAAACATGAGAAAGATTATTTAAAATATGACTGGACAGCTGGGAAGTCATTGCGACTGACAATTACAATGCTAAAGTGAGCTAATGAAAAATAACCAATTAAAGCCAGCGATGTAAATCCTTCATCATGTCTCGTGATTTGATAAGCAAAGTGAGGCATTAGTACCACCAAACCCAAAAGAGTTAGTCAGAGCGATTCTATCTTCAGACTCCCAGCGTTGGGCAGATGTCATCACATGCTTAAAGTTTCCTAGGAAAGTAAAAATGACATCTTTACAATTCTGGGGTTAACAAGAGCATGCTATTGCAATACCGTGATTAACAAGAGCGTGCTATTACATCAGCGAGTTTAGTGATGCCAAACTACATATGTACATCTTATAGAATATCTCACATGTGCATGTATCAGGTATGACTGCATAGCATAACAAAAGTTAGTAGAACCTGGAACTAAATTTTTTTATTCCTATCATACATGTATTTGTTATATAATTATGCTATATAGGTATGTATTGCATATTATATATTATGCACTATTTATGTATATATTAAGTATTACATGATATGTATACAAACAATATATATGCATATACGATATATGTCTGAGCAGACAACTCCATGAGTGACAGTACAGATCCTTTAATTTAGCAATTGAAACTCCTGCTGGCAAATTGTTATCACTTTTCCATGTAAATAGGTTGTATCCTTTACAGCAATGTATTGCACACGTTTTAGTATGTTTCATCACTGTATCCTACTTCAATTGTTTCTAGTTTCTATACAAGCCAAACTAACACTTATCTACCGCACGTGTTAGTTCTGCCTCATTGCAAGTACTGCGGGTGCAGATCAAATAAAAAGACTTACCTGGTACGTCAGGTTCCATGAGATTGGCTGTTGGTGGAATAACTCCATGACAACAAGCAAAAGCTGTGATAGCTGCTTCTAAACTGCCGGCAGCACCAAGTAAATGTCCTACAAGGTTTAGTTTGTCTGGTTGACAAGAGCACTTTGCAACGCTGTTGATTGCTCATTAACTGGTGCACATGTAATAGTTGATATAAGTGTAAATGGCAATATATTACAAAATTTGGTTGTTCGCATATTTTAGTGTGCGGTTTGATATGAGAGACTTAGGACTTTTATAATACTGAAAAAGGATGATTCAAATATTATAAAATAAATTATTGAGACAGGCTTTCCTACTTGAAAGCCTGTCTCGATGCTGATGTGTCCAGGTGCCATGTTTACGAGGTTTCTAGGCATAAAAAATGGACTAAGACCTCAAAGATCTTTTTCTTGAAGCGCTTGTCCAGCTTTAAAAATTTCTTGGAGATCACACATTCCCATGCCGACGGACACACCTACAGCATTACAAAACTTCACACAATGAAACTACACATGTACAGATACAAATTAAGTAATACAGAAACAAAACAAATATAGTTTGAAAACTAGTGCCCTAAGTTACTAGTACGACCGGAGACAAAATGGCTGTTATGACATAAAAATGCAAAAATAAAAGTTTTTGTGTTAACCCTTTGTAACCATAGCATTTTGAATGAAAAACAAAGCGGGATTCATTTTGATAAAACAAAATGAATTCCTGCGGTTTGGTAATAGACCTACAACTATAAACTGTTATCAACAGTTATAAACAGTTATCAACAGTTATTAACAGTAGAGCATCTTAAACGAGCTTCTATGAAAGCATTTGATGCAACACATAACAAGACTTTCAACTGATTCTATAGATGAATAGATAGCAAGTACATGTTAGCTAGCTGATTCTATAGATGAATAGATAGCAAGTACATGTTAGCTAGCTGATTCTATAGATGAATAGATAGCAAGTAAATGTTAGCTAGCTGATTCTATAGATGAATAGGTAGCAAGTAAATGTTAGCTAGCTGATTCTATAGATGAATAGATAGCAAGTTAATGTTAGCTAGCTGATTCTATAGATGAATAGATAGCAAGTATCTGTTAGCTAGCTGATTCTATAGATGAATAGATAGCAAGTACATGTTAGCTAGCTAATTCTATAGATGAATAGATAGCAAGTATCTGTTAGCTAGCTGATTCTATAGATGAATAGATAGCAAGTACATGTTAGCTAGCTGATTCTATAGATGAATAGATAGCAAGTAAATGTTAGCTAGCTGATTCTATAGATGAATAGATAGCAAGTACATGTTAGCTAGCTGATTCTATAGATGAATAGATAGCAAGTACATGTTAGCTAGCTGATTCTATAGATGAATAGATAGCAAGTACATGTTAGCTAGCTGATTCTATAGATGAATAGATAGCAAGTAAATATTAGCTAGCTGATTCTATAGATGAATAGATAGCCATAAATCTCTACTACAATATATTTACTCTAATAATAGTCTTGTCCATCCGTGCGGCTGTCTAAAGCCACAGCTGAAGGTTGCAAAAAAAAACTGTATCATACGGGATTTGCACTCATCACACTCGCCTTCGCAGCCGACATGCGACTATCTGCACCAGTCAACCGCTCACTAGCCTTTCAGAACAATTGTACATATAGGTATTACACACAACTATCTCTCAGAGCACACTAGACTGCCAGGGTACTAGTACAGAAAATTACTGAACTTTGCATTAACTCCCCTTACTGCACATGCTGACATAGATTCCCGCTACTGCGCATACCAAATCATTAAAAATCAAATCATTCAAGGAGAAAACAATTCCTGATATATGACCTATAACTGCTTGGAGGGATTAGGTCTGCTATGCTAAAAGGAAAAGAAAAATTTTGACATCTATTAAAGGCACATGAAGACTGTACAGATATTACAGTAAATAAAATGTTCAAATTTTATTCGCTTATTGAAACAGGAGATGAGCGTTACACAGATTGAAAACAAGCAATTGCCTGGGAAGTTGTTTACGAGCTCTTGTTACATCCTCTGACAAGAATTGATGAGCATAGCCTGAAAACACCTGATAGAGTTACACAGCTGGTGAGTCATCTACAGACACCTGACATGACTTTTGCAAAGGCATCTAACATGTGAACATGAGTTATCTTCCCCTAGTATGGTTAACTACATGAAAACAATACAGATGTTTAATGAATCAAAACAAACACCTACCAAAGGCTCCCTTGATGGATGAAACATATACGGATGTAGCGTGGCTTCCAAAAAGACAGTCAATAGCTCGGGCTTCAGCGGCGTCCCCAATAACGGTTGATGTAGCATGAGCATTGACATAAGATATGGCCTCAGCAGGTAGCTGGGCATCTTCAAGGGAAGCCTTCATGCACCTATACTAATGTAAAAAAGACCATTACACGGCTCACTGATCACCTGTTTTTATGTGAATACTCGAGGGGTCACTCATGCCAAATTTTAAAATTTCATTTGAAAATATAGATATTTTTCTACCAATTGCGATTGTTTTGGATGTTCAAGGTGATCTGACTGCCAGGATGTTTCAAGATTAAAATCGGTAAAACTTGATCACAGTTCAAAATGCTAAGGAAAAAGAATTTTGACAACTTTGATCTTGAAAAATCCTGGCAGTCAGATCACCTAAAACAACAAGCAAAATCAAAATTGATAGAAAAATATCTAAATCTTCTGATATGATTTTGTGGAAGTTGACGCGAGTAACCCTTTAATATCCTGCTAGAAATTAGGCATTCAACTAATTGTCAAATGTTTTCCATGTGATACACGCGTTTCAAAAAAATAGAAAAGTGATCCAAAGGAAAACGTATACTCGAATATTAGCCTATCCTGCATGTAAGTGAAAATTACGAAATGAGAGCTTTTGTAAAAACTTGCAGCATGTAAGCCTACTTCCCCTACACCATGATTTGTCATTCAGGCTAATAATAGAGTATTAATATAGAATGCTCTGATAGAAATCCAGTACCATGACATGGTTAAACTTTTATCAATTCAACCGCTATACGGTAAAGAAGCTGCCAAGTTCTCCAGCATCGGCAAAAATTTAGTCATGCTATGATGAGGTGAAAATAGTGAGTTTAGTCAAGCTATGATGAGGTGAACATAGTGAGTTTAGTCATGCTATGATGAGGTGAACATAGTGAGTTTAGTCAAGCTATGATGAGGTGAACATAGTGAGTTTAGTCATGCTATGATGAGGTGAACATAGTGAGTTTAGTCATGCTATGATGAGGTGAACATAGTGAGTTTAGCCATGCTATGATGAGGTGAACATAGTGAGTTTAGTCATGCTATGATGAGGTGAACATAGTGAGTTTAGTCATGCTATGATGAGGTGAACATAGTGAGTTTAGTCATGCTATGATGAGGTGAACATAGTGAGTTTAGCCATGCTATGATGAGGTGAACATAGTGAGTTTAGTCATGCTATGATGAGGTGAACATAGTGAGTTTAGTCATGCTATGATGAGGTGAACATAGTGAGTTTAGTCATGCTATGATGAGGTGAACATAGTGAGTTTAGCCATGCTATGATGAGGTGAACATAGTGAGTTTAGTCATGCTATGATGAGGTGAACATAGTGAGTTTAGCCATGCTATGATGAGGTGAACATAGTGAGTTTAGTCATGCTATGATGAGGTGAACATAGTGAGTTTAGTCATGCTATGATGAGGTGAACATAATGAGTTTAGTCAAGCTATGATGAGGTGAACATAGTGAGTTTAGCCATGCTATGATGAGGTGAACATAGTGAGTTTAGTCATGCTATGATGAGGTGAACATAGTGAGTTTAGTCATGCTATGATGAGGTGAACATAGTGAGTTTAGTCATGCTATGATGAGGTGAACATAGTGAGTTTAGTCATGCTATGATGAGGTGAACATAGTGAGTTTAGTCATGCTATGATGAGGTGAACATAGTGAGTTTAGCCATGCTATGATGAGGTGAACATAGTGAGTTTAGTCATGCTATGATGAGGTGAACATAGTGAGTTTAGTCATGCTATGATGAGGTGAACATAGTGAGTTTAGTCAAGCTATGATGAGGTGAACATAGTGAGTTTAGCCATGCTATGATGAGGTGAACATAGTGAGTTTAGTCATGCTATGATGAGGTGAACATAGTGAGTTTAGTCATGCTATGATGAGGTGAACATAGTGAGTTTAGTCATGCTATGATGAGGTGAACATAGTGAGTTTAGCCATGCTATGATGAGGTGAACATAGTGAGTTTAGTCATGCTATGATGAGGTGAACATAGTGAGTTTAGCCATGCTATGATGAGGTGAACATAGTGAGTTTAGTCATGCTATGATGAGGTGAACATAGTGAGTTTAGTCATGCTATGATGAGGTGAACATAGTGAGTTTAGTCAAGCTATGATGAGGTGAACATAGTGAGTTTAGCCATGCTATGATGAGGTGAACATAGTGAGTTTAGTCATGCTATGATGAGGTGAACATAGTGAGTTTAGTCATGCTATGATGAGGTGAACATAGTGAGTTTAGTCATGCTATGATGAGGTGAACATAGTGAGTTTAGTCATGCTATGATGAGGTGAACATAGTGAGTTTAGCCATGCTATGATGAGGTGAACATAGTGAGTTTAGTCATGCTATGATGAGGTGAACATAGTGAGTTTAGTCATGCTATGATGAGGTGAACATAGTGAGTTTAGCCATGCTATGATGAGGTGAACATAGTGAGTTTAGTCATGCTATGATGAGGTGAACATAGTGAGTTTAGTCATGCTATGATGAGGTGAACATAGTGAGTTTAGTCATGCTATGATGAGGTGAACATAGTGAGTTTAGCCATGCTATGATGAGGTGAACATAGTGAGTTTAGTCATGCTATGATGAGGTGAACATAGTGAGTTTAGCCATGCTATGATGAGGTGAACATAGTGAGTTTAGTCATGCTATGATGAGGTGAACATAGTGAGTTTAGTCATGCTATGATGAGGTGAACATAGTGAGTTTAGCCATGCTATGATGAGGTGAACATAGTGAGTTTAATCATGCTATGATGAGGTGAACATAGTGAGTTTAGCCATGCTATGATGAGGTGAACATAGTGAGTTTAGTCATGCTATGATGAGGTGAACATAGTGAGTTTAGTCATGCTATGATGAGGTGAACATAGTGAGTTTAGTCATGCTATGTTGAGGTGAACATAGTGAGTTTAGTCATGCTATGATGAGGTGAACATAGTGAGTTTAGTCATGCTATGATGAGGTGAACATAGTGAGTTTAGTCATGCTATGATGAGGTGAACATAGTGAGCTTAGTCATGCTATGATGAGGTGAACATAGTGAGTTTAGTCATGCTATGATGAGGTGAACATAGTGAGTTTAGTCATGCTATGATGAGGTGAACATAGTGAGTTTAGTCATGCTATGATGAGGTGAACATAGTGAGTTTAGTCATGCTATGATGAGGTGAACATAGTGAGTTTAGTCATGCTATGATGAGGTGAACATAGTGAGTTTAATTAAATACAAACATGATTCATCTTATGTTCAAACTATTATTAAAATTGAGTTTTAATTTGGCAGAGGTAACTTTATTTAAATATGGTATCAATTTTCATATTTTGATTTTTCATCATCTGTTAACTTCATCAGTTGCATGTTTGACTGAGTAAAATATCATTGATAGTGTGGGGTCTAAGAACTTGCATCTTGTCATTTTATTTGTGTAAAAGTAGAATTAAGAGCATATAAATTAATCACAGTTTTATCAATTCCTTTAGTTTTAAAATCAGATAAATGCAAGTAAAAACAATTTGTTTGCATTTATGGAAATCTCTTTTTTTTGATAGCAAATGTTCTTTTTGCTAAGGTTCAGGTAAGTATGACACTGAGCTAACTGAAATATGTAAATAATTTCATGTTGGTAAGCCGGGAGAACGACTCCCATTTTCATAGCGCACTCTTCCAGGTGTCCCACTTTTGCCTGTATGAAATAGGTAAAACATATCTGAGGCCTGTACTTTGACCGCCTAAAATTCCGAATCGGCACCAATTACTATGACCAGATATTCTAGCAGTTTTGCTCCAGCAAGAGCTTATGCATTAGCATTGAGCTCTTAAACATTGTACAATCTAATAACGATAAATTTACAGTTTAGACAATTCTGCATGAATCTTTCATTGTCTACAGTTGAGACCCTTTCATTGTCTACAGTTGAGACCCTTTTATTGTCTACAGTTGAGATCCTTTCAATGTCTACAGTTGGGACCCTTTCATTGTCTACAGTTGTGACCCTTTCATTGTCTACAGTTGGGACCCTTTCATTGTCTACTGTTGTGACCCTTTCATTATGTACAGTTGGAACCCTTTCATTGTCTACAGCTGGGACCCTTTCATTGTCTACAGTTGGGACCCTTTCATTTTCTACAGTTGTGACCCTTTCATTGTCTACAGTCGAGACCCTTTCATTGACTACAGTTGGGACCTTTTCATTGTCTACAGTTGGGACCTTTTCATTGTCTACAGCTGGAACCCTTTCATTGTCTACAGTTGTGACCCTTTCATTGTCTACAGTTGGAACCCTTTCATTTTCTACAGTTGTGACCCTTTCATTGTCTACAGTCGAGACCCTTTCATTGACTACAGTTGGGACCTTTTCATTGTCTACAGTTGGGACCTTTTCATTGTCTACAGCTGGAACCCTTTCATTGTCTACAGTTGTGACCCTTTCATTGTCTACAGTTGGGACCCTTTCATTGTCTACAGTTGTGACCCTTTCATTGTCTACAGTTGGAACCCTTTCATTGTCTACAGTTGGGACCCTTTCATTGTCTACAGTTGGGACCCTTTCATTTTCTACAGTTGTGACCCTTTCATTGTCTACAGTTGGGACTCTTTCATTGACTACAGTTGGGACCTTTTCATCGTCTACAGTTGGGACCCTTTCATCGTCTACAGTTGGGACCCTTTCAATGTCTACAGTTGGAACCCTTTCATTGTCTACAGTTGTGACCCTTTCATTGTCTACAGTTGGGACCCTTTCATTGTCTACAGTTGTGACCCTTTCATTATCTACAGTTGGAACCCTTTCATTGTCTACAGCTGGGACCCTTTCATTGTCTACAGTTGGACCCTTTCATTTTCTACAGTTGTGACCCTTTCATTGTCTACAGTCGAGACCCTTTTCATTGACTACAGTTGGGACCTTTTCATTGTCTACAGCTGGAACCCTTTCATTGTCTACAGTTGTGACCCTTTCATTGTCTACAGTTGTGACCCTTTCATTGTCTACAGTTGGAACCCTTTCATTGTTTACAGTTGGGACCCTTTCATTGTCTACAGTTGGGACCCTTTCATTTTCTACAGTTGTGACCCTTTCATTGTTTACAGTCGAGACCCTTTCAGTGACTACAGTTGGGACCTTTTCATCGTCTACAGTTGGGACCCTTTCATCGTCTACAGTTGGGACCCGTTCATTGTCTACAGTTGGGACCCTTTCATTGTCTACAGCTAGGACCCTTTCATTGTCTACAGTTGGGACCCTTTCATTGTCTACAGCTGGGACCTTTTCATTGTCTACAGTTGGGACCCTTTCATTGTCTACAGCTGGGACCCTTTTATTGTCTACAGTTGGGACCCTTTCATCGTCTACAGTTGTGACCCTTTCATTGTCTACAGTTGGAACCCTTTCATTGTCTACAGCTGGGACCCTTTCATTGTCTACAGTTGGGACCCTTTCATTGTCTACAGTTGTGACCCTTTCATTGTCTACAGTCGAGACCCTTTCATTGGCTACAGTTGGGACCTTTTCATCGTCTACAGTTGGAACCCTTTCATCGTCTACAGCTGGAACCCGTTCATTGTCTACAGTTGGGACCCTTTCATTGTCTACAGTTGGGACCCTTTCATTGTCTACAGTTGTGACCCTTTCATTGTCTACAGTCGGGACCCTTTCATTGACTACAACTTTTGACTACAGACAGGGCGGCACAATAATTCAAAAATGCTCTAAAAGCCAACAAGTTACATCTCACCGACACTGAATCTCCAAGCACTAACCTCAATGCTCCATCACCGCTTTCCCTAGGAGAAGAAATATGGTATGCGTCCCCTGACAACCCATAACCGAGCACTTCGGCTATAATCTCAGCGCCGCGGGCTAAAGCGTGTTCCCTATCTTCTAAGACAATGACAGCAGCGCCTTCTGACATCACAAATCCAGAACGACTGCAAGTACATGTACAGCGTGCAGACAGATAGGTATATGATGAGACGGGTAAGATAACAATATAAGCTACAGGTTGTAGGCTAACAACATTAACTATCTGCTCTTCTATCTACAGTTGATATTCGTGCTCATAAAATGACAGAACACAAAAAAAAGTTGATCTATCTTAAGGGTGGCTACTGCACCATCTTACGCATTGCTATGGCCAGCAGAATGAGTTGAACAGCTGCTAAATCTACAGGTACTTACAGTATAGCAAAGCCTGTGTTATCGAGTCAGCAGATTTCCATCACAACCAGAATGCATATACATATAATAAAAGAAAATAAGAATATTATGCGCACCACAGTTTTAGCCGTTAATAGCAGGTGCTCAAATCTTCTGAAGGTGATGAGCCTGGGCAAGGAAATCTAAGTCTTTGTATTTGATGAACGGGAAAGACAACTCCTTAATACCACTCTTTAAAAACTTCCCATCATCTATCTAAAAACCACTTTAGCTCATAATTTATTTAAAACCCACTCCCTTAACTTGACCTACTTAACCCTCCTTCTTCTAAAATCCCCTGCCCAGCACACCACTTTCAAGCCCTTCCTCCACCCTCTTCCATACGCTTTCCTAAATAACACACTCATTTCTAAAGTTCGCATCCCCAACTCCGCCCTTTCCTAATTTCCCTCTTTCTTAACACAAACTTTCCTAACGCATGATTTTAACATTCTTTTTTCTAATAGGACCCTTCCTAAAACCTTTCATCACATATTTTAAAGATTGCGATAAAACTTGGAAGGAGGTTTTAAAAAATATTTTTAGTATTCATAATTGTAAGAGGGCTTATATAAACAATTGCATTAATTTTTGAAAGGACAACCGAGGCAGTCCTAGCATGAACTTATGACTCATTAGACCAAAAACTGCAGCAAATGAAAATATCAACAGCAGCTGAGCCTTTAGATCAATCACATGTTAGCACTGGACCACAATTACATCTATCAATTATATCAACCTTAGCTCCTCTCCTCGTTATCAACAATTTACAATTGGTTAGAAATCTTGCAATGCTAATCATACAGAACACTTGGTAAATACTAATAGTAATAGTTCCTTTGTCAGGAAAGCCCTAGCTGAGAAGGAAGAGAGAGGAAAGATGAAGAGAAAGCTGCTTACCAATAAAGATGTCAATGGGAAGCCACCAACACATCTAGTCAAAGTGTGTTTGAAGTGAGCCTGAGAGGATGACATGAAACACATAATCCTTATGAAAAGTGCAAGCAATACAAAAAGTGCAAGCTATGTTCTGCTGAGGCCACTTGGTTTGAATTTGGAGAAATAAATTTGTGTTGAGTAAACATTGCAGGAAGTAAGTGATATGAACAAAGGTGTGTAAATATTCGAAGGAAACAAGAGCATGTCAGAAAAAAGCAATATAAAAAGGGTGATGAGTGAGAGAGGAGACACGACGTTTAATATTATGTAATGAGTGCTTTCATCACCCTAGTAACCCTAGTTCCCATATCTACCTGCTGAATTCAACACTAACTTACGACAAATTCTGCTTCTCGTAATGAACTCGAATTTATAGCAAACTGACTCCCTGATAGGCAAAAATGAAAGACAAGATTCCAGTCAAAATTCCTACCTTTTATCGAATGGACGAGACGCTGTCTGAGGGCTATCGTTCGAATCAGTACACAGAGCTCTCATCCTACTGAATCCAGCAATTGATAGAGGAGAAATTGGAGCTTCAGTTCCACCGCATAGCATGAGATCTGCGTCACCTCGTTGTACAAGTCTGTATGCTTCACCTATTGCGTGAAGTCCAGTGGTACATGCTGTAGATACCGATAGGTTAGGACCCTGTCATGAAGGCGAGATAATTCGAAAAGCTGAAGATGCCACAGTAAAGTACGACAAATTTAACCAGGAAATTAATAAAATACGTTTAAAATTTGATAATCAAGCAGAGCAACTTTCTAGATTGAACTTAGGTGACAAGGCGATAAATGTATCTGACACAATCAGAGAACACCTCTAAGGCTATAGGCCAGGGGTGTCAAACTCATTTTCACCGAGGGCCACATCAGCGTAATGGCTGTCCTCAAAGGGCCAGATGTAACTTATAATTGTAATGAAATGTAATCGAATAATATAAAATAACTTAAACTAGTCTTTGATATTAAATAACTCTTGACTTTATTACTTAAAGTTGCAAACAGAACAGTTGCACAGCAAAATATGCAAAACACTTGTTTCCGAAAAAAAAATCAGAAAAGTTACACAATACCCATCAACATGGGCATACTTTCAGTAAAATCAAAAATTGTGAGCTGCTAAGAACATGAATTTGTTGGCATACACACATTAAATCTGCAAACACTAAATAATTGCAACAGCAGCAACACAAAATCAATATGTAAGCAGCAAAAAATCAAAAAATTATTTGCTATTTGCTGAAACAAAGTTAGACTTGCACCAAAGAAATTACAAAATATACAGTGTTTGACTAAAATTAGTGATTTATTACATACAATACAAAGTTATGAATAATAGTTATACATGTACAGTTAGTCATGAACATGAAAATCACGAAACTATAATTTCGAATTTTTCCTCGCGAGTATTATCTTCATAGCATAGCAAATCTACATCCTAATATAACTCAAATAAACTATCATAAACATGTTTCAAAGAATAAAATTATGTTCAGTAACTCTGTTCTTGACTTTTCAGACTTCAGGGGCCGCTCTAAGAATGACTATAATCCTATCGAGATTGAATAACTTTTGTCTGACTACGGTTGACAGCCTAAAAGTGCATTTTTATTCGAGTGTAACGATGCAAATTGACAAAATTAAAAGTTAGTAAAAACTTCGAAACATTAAAAATAATGTTTCAATTTGATTTATGCAGTCTTTCACTGTCTTACCCCTTCTGAATCTGCATATTTACTTCTCGAGTTGAAAAAAATTGATCGCGAACGATAAATTTTAAAGTGACAGCGATGATTTTCGGTTCAGTAGATGTCGAAATGGGCGTAGTAATTTAGTTATAACTTTTGCCAGAGAGATCATGGAGGTATATATGTACGTTTGTTTGATTGGCCAGAAAAAAGTTTTTCTGACTAATCAAAATTATTCTCATGTAATGTAAAAATAACAACACAAGGAATAGACAAAGTTTAGAGGCAAGATAACTCGCGTTGGTGTGCCTAGCAACGTTATAAATACGGGAGAATGAGTCTCGGGCGAATGAGTAATTAAGCCCTCGCGGGCCACATAAAATGAGGTGGCGGGCCACATGTGGCCCGCGGGCCATGTGTTTGACACCTGTGCTATAGGCTAACCCCTAAGGCTATAGACTAACCTCTGAGGCTATAGGCTAACCTCTAAGGCTATAGAATTTACCTTCCATGTAAGATAAAACTTACAACAGACTTTCCTTGTAAGTGAGACAGAATTACCTGCCTTAATTATAAGATAGTATGACTGCAGACTTGACCAAGTTAATATTAACCTCAACTTGATTGAATAGCCTGGTTAGTCTGCTGTGATTACTAATAACAAACCGATGTCAAACTAGAGTGTAGGTACCTACTTGAAAGCCTGTCTCGATGCTGATGTGTCCAGATGCCATGTTTACGAGGTTTCTAGGCATAAAAAAGGGACTAAGACCTCGAAGACCTTTTTCTTGAAGCGCTTGTCCAGCTTTAAAAATTTCTTGGAGATCACACATTCCCATGCCGACGGACACACCTACAGCATTACAAAACTTCACACAATGAAACCTACGCATGTACAAATACAAATTAAGTAATAGAGAAACAAAACAAACATAGTTTGAGAACTAGTGCAAGATGTAACTAGTACGACCGAAGACAAAAGGGCTGTTATGATATGAAAATGCAAACAAAACTAATTTATTGTTTCAACCCTTGAAACTATAGCAATTTAAACGAAAACCAAAGCGGGCTCCAACATAATAAAGGAATGCATAAAAAATAGGAACAGTTCGAACAACAAATTCTTTGAATTCTTCCCTTTGTCATTATACAGCAGCAAACACAGAATACCTGATACATATGATATGAGTAGCCTGGTAGTACATATGATATGAGTAACCTGGTAGTACATATGATATGAGTAACCTGGTAGTACATATGATATGAGTAACCTGGTAGTACATATGAGATGAGTAACCTGGTAGTACATATGACATGAGTAACCTGGTAGCACATATGATATGAGTAACCTGGTAGTACATATGACATGAGTAACCTGGTAGTACATATGATATGAGTAACCTGGTAGTACATATGATATGAGTAACCTGGTAGCACATATGATATGAGTAACCTGGTAGTACATATGACATGAGTAACCTGGTAGTACATATGACATGAGTAACCTGGTAGCACATATGATATGAGTAACCTGGTAGTACATATGACATGAGTAGCCTGGTAGTACATATGATATGAGTAACCTGGTAGTACATATGATATGAGTAACCTGGTAGCACATATGATATGAGTAACCTGGTAGTACATATGACATGAGTAACCTGGTAGTACATATGACATGAGTAACCTGGTAGCACATATGATATGAGTAACCTGGTAGTACATATGACATGAGTAACCTGGTAGTACATATGATATGAGTAACCTTGCATAGTTGAACAAAACGAAACTGCTTGAAATTTTTAGCAAAAAAAACAAAAATTTGAAAAATGAACAGAGTGATTCTGTTAGTTTAGAATCTACCATACATAAAAAAGCACCCAGTAAGCAATATAAACCTATATATTACAATGATCTACTGAAGAAATGCCATGTTAGACAACAACCCTCGAGCATGCGTGATGCCTAAGGAGACAGCGACAACAGCATCATAGGTCTGTTGGGTAGACGCCTCTCACCACATCTATGCATATCCTTATCACTGGTCGGCGTGTATTTGCTATGCCGTAGGGCTCTCCTCGCTGCAGATACACCCAAAAGAATCGGTCGAGACTTGTCTCGCATATCCCCTTTGGTGAATTCCTTCATCAAACATTCTGTAGACACAACTCCAGCGACCTTGCAGGGCAGCCCTTTCCATTCTAAAACATCAGAGATTACTTGAGTGAAGAAGGATGAGTGAGCGATATATAAAGCCATTTATAAAGCTCTCCAGCGATATAGGCCAAAATAATAGAGAAAAGGTAGATGAAGTTCAACTGAACAGATCTGTGCTTGAAATAAAATCAACCTTCAAAGCAGTGGACAGTTTAAGGCAACAGCACTTTATTTACTTTATCATTCAAGGTTGAACTATGTTATAGCAAATAATCTTTTCAAGTGACCACTCGTATGAGAATCTGCCCAGTAGTCTACCAATAGAATTTTTATCCCTCGATAACAGGTGGTAAATGTTCATCACTAAATGGTAGGCTGCCTAGGCCAATCACTAAATACATAATCGGCTTACACTACCACTAAATACAGGTATATAACTAACAGTGATTGTTGCACTGAGAGGGAAAATGTCCAACAAAATTAAAAAACACAAATAATGATATTACCATTTTCCACTATATAAACTATCATTACCTAGAAGCTACAGCAAAGGCTTACGAGTGACCATCTACGTAATACTATTGAAAGTGCATTGATGGATTCGAGTGTGGTCCATAAATAAATGAGTATTAAAAATTCATAAACTTCGAAATGGTGAAAATTGTTATTGTTTCCATACCAAAACTACATTATTTTAAAAATGAATAAGTCAAAAGGCAAAACATATAAGATTATGAGCCAAAGTTCAAAACTTCAACTTTTTGAAAAATGTCTCTTAATTCAAAACTGTAGGTAGTGAATGTCGTTCAGACTTTGTTAGCGCAATAGCATTTCATTGGTCAATTACTCTGGACGTGCTGAATGACTTTGCGCATATCGTGTTGTTCTTGCAGTCAGGTTGAATAAGCTGTTGAGAGTTATTCTAAAAACTATTTTAGCTATTTCATTAAAACAAACTAGTAATATGGCTTTAAAATTATTATATCTCGCATTGCGCAGAAGTAGCAACTAAGGATACTTTAGAGACTGGTGTGATAAATTGGAATTGGTTGCTAAGATGCAGAAGATTGAGGATTTGTCAGCTTTTATGCCACTTTTTCTAGCTGGACTAGCCTTTGCCGTGTATAAGCAATTGTAAAAAGATGTGGAATGGACATGTCACTACATGCATGAGAGAAACTTCAGTGGCTGCATTGCTGCAAAGGTATGTGGGCTACAAATGTCGGAGGAAACCAGGGATTACAAGTTAATCAAAAGTCAAATGCTGATAGCATTTAGTGTAAACAATTTCAGTGTATATGACCAACTGCGAGGAAAAGTGCTAGGTGACAGTGAGACAGTAGATCAAGGTCAGATCAGGGTCAAAAACAAACTAATCCCCTGTAAAGTGCATTTATGTCGGGCTCACCGACGGATATTTCAGGAGAGCTGAAGTCTGTCAGTTCAGTAGGAAAGCTTGATCTTGATGACATGGTGGCTCAGGCACAAACAATAGTCAACAAATAACAGCATGGGTGAAAAACCAATGTGTGCAGCTGGACATGCGCAAGATGATGAAAGGAAAATAACCAGTCGGCCTCTTAGATGATGGTGGTGTGGTCAGTTAGGGAACATTTCGCATACATGCAGAAACAGCAACCACAGCAGAGAAGCGCAATTGAGGCTGCATCATTAGTGCTGGATATCTCGCCCTGCAACTAAAAAGTGATCAGCCAGCATTACCCACTGTTCTTATTAGTGTGCTCAATACTGATATCTAAGCATTAGTAGACACTGGGTGCGAGCAATCTGTCATGCTGCAGTCTGTCGCTCAGCAGTTGAACCTGGCATTTCCTGGTCTAGAGCATCAAGCAATGGACTGATAGAACATAATAATAGGACAATCAAGAGGATAGCATAGGGCAAATGGTTTTTTGGTATAACAATACTCCAAATGTGGGGGCCACGTGCCTGCAAATTCACTCTATGGCTACAATGCACGATTGCTTGGAATAGCCATTGCTAACACTTTTAGCAACTTACATTCCACCAATCCTTATTGCGTATGTGACACATATGTGAAACCAGCTAAAGCAAAGTGCACAACTTTGTGGAAATAGGGTACAACTTCTGCAATAGCGCCAAATACTGCGATAGAAGTTGAAAGCGCTGCCAGTCACACTGCCGATAAGTGACTCGCCAGACCAAACCATTGTAACATTTCTACAGACAATTATAGCAGTAGCAATTCCGGTGTTGAACTCAGGGTTGATGTAGATCCTCGTCACATACAGGATGAGCCATGAGCTAGTCCTAGGTGATGGAGGTAAAAGCGAGAATAACACGAGTGAGGAGTTTCATGAAAACCCTGATGATGAATGTGACAATGCTCAAGAAGTGCTAGTGCGTATCAACAGCCACCGCGTTGGCTGACAGACTTTTATGTAAACTAGTTTGCTTCTGTTGAGACACTTATTGTGTAAAACCAGTTAGCAGCAATAAATTGTACTTGTTAAAAGTCGACATATTTTTGTCAAGCTATTTGGTGAATTTGGTTTGTTCAGACCTTGTTATTACAATAGCATTTCATTGGTTAAGAACTGCAGACGTGCTGAATGACTTTGCGAATATCGTGTTGTTCTTGCATTCAAGTTGAATAAGCTGTTATGAGGGTGTGACTTTCTTACTTATTAGGTATGAAATAATATATCAATGGCTGTCGATCTTGTTATGTGTGTTAATGGAGAAATTATGTTATGCATAACTAATCCAAATCCATTAACAAACTCATTGTTTAATTGCTTTGTCATCGCATTCTATTTTGATTATGTTTAGTTGTGTACTTTTGCTTAGATTGTGTGAACTAATTTGATTATTATTGGTTCAGGTATTAGAGAAGATGCTAGACTATTGTAAGCAATACTGATATTTACCAATAAAAGACACCTCTTCATGCAATAAGTAAAACAATTAAAATACACAACTAACAAAATCCTAAACAATAATATTAATGACAAAAGATTAAAATAGTCAATAAAGGTTACACCCTGACTAGAGCGGTTGTCCATGTTTGTTTGCTCGGTTTCATATGACTGTAAGTATTGACAGTCAAATGAAAGTTATGACAGTCCATAGGTAGAGAGTTTCAGATAGTGGTGGGAAAACAGAAACTCCACACGCAGGAGAGAGAGGCTCCTCAGCAGGAAATGGAAAAAGCCCCTAAGCAGGCCCTTGAGAAAGAAAGGCTGATGCATTGGAGCTGTTTTATCTCATAGATGTCTAGCATGTAAAAAGGCTAGCCTGTAGATAGTAGGTTGGGCGTTTAGGTTTAATGCTTTATGTAAGTGTACAAAGATATCTTGCTTGCGTAAGTCTCAAGTTGGTGTACGTGATGTAAACATGTAGGGTGGAGCTTGTAACTTACTCCAGGTATCTAGGTTTTGTCTGGTAAAAAATGGCAGATTTTTATACGTGAAATCATTTGATTCATTCCCAATGTCTCTTTGGGGGTTTTCTGGCAAAGCTAACGACTCATTTTTTATGATTAATTTCTACCATTTTGAAGTTTTTAATTTGCTTTTTGACATTTTCTAATTGTTGGATCTTTTTTTGTCTTGAGTGTCTTGCTGCTTGTATGTATTGTATGCTCATCTTGTGGTCTGGCTTCCCTCCCTGTTTGCATCTTGTTTTGGAGATATTTCCATACAACAATCTACTACCTCAAATGCTTAGTAATCAGGTATTCACGAACCATCACTTTTCCGCGGTGAGATCCCTGTCCTTTAGTCAATAACTTTCTAAAAAGGTCTCTCAATTCGAAACCAAAATAAGTTGCCAATCTAATGCCTGTAACGAGTACTAACGACAACCCTGTTGTTTTGAGCTTTTAAGACAGTGAGGCGACATGACCGATGTCTGTGGCGTTTTACTCTAGTCTAACGATATTTTTTAAATCTAATGCATTCAACGCACTTGAAAATTGAAATTTAATAACAAGCTACCTACTTATCAGGTATGAAACAATATCTTAAAGGCTGCCGGTATGCTACCTCGAATGCTTATTTATTAAGTATTTACGAACCATCACTTTTCAACGGCGAGATCCCTGTTTTTTTGTCAATAACCTTTTGAAAAACGTCTCCCAACTCGAAACCAAGACAAGTTGCCAATCCAATGCCTGTAACGACAACCCTTTTGTTTTGAACTTTTAGACTACTCGCAATAGCACTCATTTTTCTAATCTTGCGAGAGTAGACATGGATCTGAATAGTACAGAATTCGACACCGAGGGCGAGATCTGTGAACCTGTAGTGACAAGTTTGAGAGAGAGACAAGTTTGAATACTACACCACAACAGCGAGCTGTATTTGTATTTTTTGACATACCAAAATATGATTATACAAAAACTTATGAAACTCGTTTTACAACATTTTAGATAAATGATGTTTGAAATTTAAAAAAATTTATACACGTATTTTTGTTATCAAATATTAATTAATTTAAAATTTTCTGTAGTGAGTAATGACAAAAAACGACAGGTACTTGACACAAACATACAATAAGTTACATTTATACAAAGATTTTGAAATACATGTAAATTTTATTTGTATACGCAATTAAAGTATTTAAAAATTAATAATTGTTATGCATTAACTAATAAAAATTTCAGTATGTTTGATACAAAATTACATTTTGTTAATAATTATTGTTTTTACACCGGAAGCACATTTATGCCTTAAATCTTAGAGAATGTCAACACTTTAATTTTTTTACTCCGGTCTGCAATAAATTTAAGTGGAGTGTCTTGCAAATTTAACCTTTGACTCTGTTGCTGTGACAGAAGGACGCTATGGTTTCTTATCGCGTTACGAGCTGTTAGTTGATTTCATGTGTCAATATTTAATTTGGGGCACAAATCTAAGATTTTCAACCGTCTTTCAAATTTACACAATGTTTGCATTAGACTATATGTCTAATGGAAGAACTGTTGGGATAACAGATGGATTGCAAGCAGCACAATCAAGTAATACGAAACCCGTGACAAGAACTAGAAGTAACAGCATGACCTCATCCGTTTCCGACGGAGCGCGATTACGGCCACCACACACAGAAGGGCATATAAAATGGCTTACAACAGTGTGAGACAAATAAATATTGTAGTAAAAATACATTTTGTGTCAAAGTTTATAAAACATTATCAAACAACTACATTTTGACGGCATTCTTTGTTATTTGTAGAGATTGTGGTGCAGAGGTGATGTGTACAAAGTTTTCATCAGATGGGTCTTTATTCGCTGTTGGACTATCAACTGGCAATATAAAGGTAAGGCTTTTTATACAAAGCGTTGCTATCACATTGGGATAAATAGCATATGAAGACGTTTAAATAGGTTTCAGATCGGTGCTGTTTAAGGTAGAACATTTGGAATTTTGTTTGCATGCAATAACAAACGACACGATGATGGTGTTTGTGCAGATATTTCAAGCCGATGGGACTCTCGTTTATAGTCTGCATGATAGTGATGTCCTTAAAATGAGGCTGCCATGCACCAGCATACAGTTCGTGCCTCACAGAGCAGTTGATTCTGAGGACAAAAGTAACATATTGGTGGCGACATGTAAGTCACTTACAATAAGACTGAAACTAGATTTAGTCATTACGACTGCTTTTCAGAAATATCTATAGTTCAATTTGTTATTGCAGATGCTTCTGGATTCATAAAATTCTGGCACTACCCCAGTGGACAGTGTCTCAATACAATTATAGAATCTAAGCAGAGCTCTCGACAGTGCCTGTGTTCCAGTTTGACTTTGACTGGAGAGCGGATGGCTATAGGTGGTGCTGACCCAGCTATTAATGTTTATGACACAGTCACCAAGAAGAAGGTTGTCACTCTCGAGCCAAGGTAGATATTAGTATACGGTATAGGTGTTTCCACAAAGATGTTTCGCAAAACTAAATTATTTTTTGTCATGTATTTGACCCAAAGGCTCCGTAATGAGAATTATTACTATATTAATCTTTCAATTTTTTTACCTGTTTTTACCTGTTTTTACCTGTTAGCTAAGGTTATAGTTAACTTGGTGTTAGTTTAGCTGTCTCATTTTGTACCAGCTCTAACAGCTAAATATGTGTTATGTTATAGTTACTGAACCATCAAAATACTTCACACACAATTTTGATATGCATGAAACCTATTTTTATGAAATTCTGTGACATATGGGTGTAACAATATGTCCTACAGCATTCCAAAACTTCACACAATGAAACCTACGCATGTACAATTCCATATTTAGTAATGCAGAAACTAAACAAACATAGATGAGAACTAGTGCACTATGTTACTAGTCACTATGTTTCTGTGTGTTCCTTTGATTCAAGATTCAAGTTGCTATGCAAAATTTGGTTTGTTCAAAGCTACCACAACTTTACCGACAAGTGTGCTTATTTGTTTTATAGGTCATATATAGTGAAATCTTCTGAGATGGCATAATTTTGATGTTATGGCTATTTGTGTACTTTTTACGAATTGTAACAAAATGAAAGTTTTATGATACAAGTCTTTTCAATAGTATTCAATTTCGACTAATAGTCCATGAATTCTACTAGTAGCCTGTCGACAACAACAGTTTCGGCCATTATCTTTATGATATAACATTCATTTATATTTTAAATGTTCTTTATAGATGTCTACATCTTATTGTATAACTCACCGTAGTTTCTTGTAGTGACAGCAGAGACGTTATGAATGGGCACAGATTAAGAGTGTTTGCTGTCCAATACCACCCCAATGATACTCATATGCTTATCTCAGGAGGCTGGGATGACACAATTCAGGTACACCAGTAGCTATACTCGCTGTGTTAGTTATACTCGCTGTGTTAGTTATACTCGCTGTGTTAGTTATACTCGCTGTGTTAGCTATACTCGCTATTTTAGCTATACTCGCTGTGTTAGCTATACTCGCTGTGTTAGCTATGCTCGATGTGTTAGCTATACTCGCAGGGTTAACCATACTCGCTGTGTTAGCTATGCTCGCTGTGTTAGCTATACCAATGATATACAGCCCCTAAGGATTGCCGACGGCTATCATATGAGCGGGGTTTAATGATGGAGTTCTGTTGGGATTACGCTAGCCTGGGTTTCGGAGCAAACACAATTCTTGCGGGGCTGTAGCGTTGCCTTGTTAGGTTTTGGAAAACACGACTCGCTGTTATCGTTTCATTAGCTCATTCAGTCAGTAGTCCCCGCGGTTCACAATAGCAAACCTTTAATTTCTACAATGTAGGGGTGATACCTAATCAAAATAATGGATCCATGGAAAATAAAACATTTCAAATTACTTTTAGTAATTTTAAAATTGGTAAAAGTCGTAGCATATGCCTAAAGTTGAATATAATTCACCCGAAATTACCTGAACAACGGCATTTTTTTTCTAGTTTTTGATTAATATTTTGCCACCCCTAATATAAAATGACAAAGTCTTTCATCGTTGTCACATTGTTTTACCTAGCCAATAAGATGGGACAGCAGGCAAAGCTGAGCAGTGTAGTTTTCATACTCAAAATCTAAATACAAAACCGAATTTGGGCTATTTTACGATTGTGACTATTAATATCACGAATGCTTGCGAATGACCACTGACTGATCATAATGGTGACAATATTGGGATACTATATTTATTTGACAACAAAATGAATTCAACAGATAAGTAAAATAACCACTATAGTTCATAATATTTCTAAATTTACAAGGGGCTTTATTCAGCATATTTGTTTGTTCGGGTTCATCCC
Source organism: Watersipora subatra (assembly GCF_963576615.1). Lineage (NCBI taxonomy): Eukaryota > Metazoa > Bryozoa > Gymnolaemata > Cheilostomatida > Watersiporidae > Watersipora > Watersipora subatra. The sequence continues at coordinate 38,812,203 of NC_088709.1, forward strand.
AACAGAGCTCCATCATTAAACCCGCCCATATGAGAGCCTTCCGCTATCCTTGGGGGGCTGTATATCATTGGCTATACTATACTCACTGTGTTAGATATACTTGCTGTGTTAACCAGACTCACTGTGTTAGTATGGGAAGTGCAATAATTAAAATGCAACACTCCACTACCTCCCACTGCCTCTAGTCCGCATAGTTCTAAGGATAATTTTATATTTGGCAGCAGAGACCTGGTGGCTAATATCCCCTCAAATCTATGCGCTGCCAGTACAGAAAGCAGCCCGAAATATATGAATTTCTGTTAATACAAAATATCTCGGTTACTGTTGATGAAAATCAGATCTTGGCAGGTCATGCATCAGCACAAATTTTAATTAATTTTCACGAGAGTTCATTTAAAATAGATGTAAATATTTTGAAAGTATTTCTAAGTTGTTCTCCATTGCTGCCAGAGAAGAGAGAACAGTTATTAATTCTGACCTCTTCAAATATTTGGCCAAACTAACTCTTAGCGCTTGTTTGCTTGTCAAGCTAATAACTAGTTGATTAGAATGTTATAGTAAACTGGATAATTTTATGGCTTTGTTCCAAATCAATAAGAGTCTGTTTGTTGGCGCCCCTTCCTGGCAGGCTTTGTGATTAAATAGCCTTTCAACAATTTATGATTTAAGCGTGTTTGTAGCCAAGCAGGCACCCAGGGGAAGCAGCCTTTAGTGATATACGCTGATTTCTATTATGCTAGTGTAGCTGCAGAACAAAGGCTTTGATTTCATTTACTGTGGCCGATGCAGTCTCTTTATATTTGGAAAAGTTATTTTGATGAATAGAATGCTTTCCTGTATTCGAGTTGCTTCCTTTGGAAAACCTGTAGGTTGGTTTAGGAACACCCTGTAGTGAGAGACCAAGGAGAGTTTCTGATGAGAAAACCTGAAAGCTGTCGGTGTTTTACAAAAGTTATTGTAAGAGGAGGCAGCCTATCGGCAATTTATTTCAAATTTTAATTAAGTTAGCAGTCTTCACGCTTTCTTGAGGTGAATCGAAAAAGATTTATTAGAAGTATTTATAACACATGTATTTATAACACATGTATTTATAACACGTGTATTTATAACACATGTATGTATAACACATGTATTTATAACACATGTATTTATAACACATGTATTTATAACACATGTATTTATAACACGTGTATTTGTAACACGTGTATTTATAACACGTGTATTTATAACACGTGTATTTATAACACGTGTATTTATAACACATGTATTTATAACACGTGTATTTATAACACGTGTATTTATAACACGTGTATTTATAACACATGTATTTATAACACATGTATTTATAACACGTGTATTTATAACACGTGTATTTATAACACATGTATTTATAACACGTGTATTTATAACACGTGTATTTATAACACATGTATTTGTTACGATAATAGCTAGGTGAATGCTCGGCGTTGCGCGGGTGATAAAAAGGTTTTGCACAGAAAATTCATTTTTATTTAATATACGCAATGTTTACCGTTCTAATTTTTAAATGAAAGCTTCCGTTTAGTTCTGTTGATGTGCGGCCAACGCACAAATCAAATATTTGAAAGCTAATAATGTTATTATGTATTATTTGCTTCCAATATTTGTTCCTTGTTGCCACTGTCAGTTATTTATTCAGATGTGCCCGCTGCGCATATTCGATTGTTGAGCCCTGTCAGTAGGAGTCGTCATGCCCTCATCATGCATTGATCAGTCTATCAGTCTGAGCCATGCGCTTTACTCATATACATGTATCTGCTTTTCATAAATTTATGTACTCGGAAAATATATTTCCTAGTTTGTATGTCAGTAGATTTCAGCATTGTTTGTAAACTCTTCTTTCTGCCAGCGTAAAAGCCGTTAATACCGACTCGCTATCACACAGCCAATAGCGGACTGTGGGTACACTAACACAACCCCAACAAGAGCCGATAAATCAGACTCGATATACCACAGCCGATAGCAGACTATATATACCAGTGCAACTCTAACAAGAGCCGATAAATCAGACTCTATAACAGCCGATAGCAGACTATATATGTGTACCAGCACAACTCCAACAAGATTCGATAATCAGACACTATATTACAGCCGATAGCAGACTATATATATATACCAACACAACTCCAACAAGAACCGATAATCAGACTCTATAACAGCCGATAGCAGACTGTGTATATACCAGTGCAACTCCAACAAGAGCCGATAAATCACGACTATATTACAGCCGATAGCAGACTGTATATATACCAGCACAACTCCAACAAGAGCCGATAAATCACGACTATATTACAGCCGATAGCAGACTGTGTATATACCAGTGCAACCCAAACAAGAGCCGATAATCAGACTCTATAACAGCCGATAGCAGACTGTGTATATACCAGCGCAACTCCAACAAGAGCCGATAATCAGACTCTATATAACAGTCGATAGCAGACTATATATATACTAGCACACCTTTTAGCCAAGCTGTCTTAAGTTACAAAAGAAGATCTGTTGTACTTAAATAAATTTATTGTGATATCATAGTATGCCTCACCACACTAGCCAAGTCTTGACTGCTCCTCAAATGCAAAAACAACTTTATAAAAGCGAGCAGAAGCAAACACAACAGATGATTGGTGGTTACAAGTAGTTGAAATTTGTAGGTCAAAACGGAAGTTACTTTTCAAAAAACAAATGCTATTTTCATGTAAATACATGATATAAAAAATTTGCTGCATTTTCGTAGTACATAAAATTAATATGGGAAAAAAGTTAATAATAAAACAAAGGAACAACCAATATTCTTTCTTGAAGTTTAAAGGATTTTCTGCTCGTAAGTCCAAGGTAGCGGGTGCCATATGATTTTTTAGCTTGCATTTATTCCAACAAGCATCTTAGTCTTTGTTAGCCGTTTGAATACATCCTAATTTGATTTCTTTAGTTGAATAAATAAGCTCGGATTGACTCGCTAGTGTAGTTTTATCCTTTGCTTCTATCCTTTCTTTGGCCTTTCTCAGAGCTGCCAACATTTAATGAGGAGTTGTCTTTTCCCTTTAATGGTGGAAAGTCTTTTTCGTAAATTTTACGCACATTTACTACAATATCAACAAGACTCTGATATTTCTAGCCCAAGTTTCTAAGATGTTGGATCTGTTACTGCTGTTATGCATTGAATAGCTTTCTCTTTTTCATCTCTCAAAGGCGATTGAGATAGCTGGGGCCAGACTGGGACTGCTACATGTTATCTGTCCGCTTGTCATTGAGAAACTATTTAAATTACCTCAGTCTAATTTTGCTTAAAATTTTAGTTTTGGGACGACCGGACACCGCATGCCGTGAGACGAATCTATGGTCCTCACATCTGCGGTGATGCCTTGGATATTGATGGAGTTCACAACCATGTCATCACTGGCTCCTGGAGGAAGAACAACGTTCTTCAAATCTGGGACATAGCCTCAGGTTCAAAGATAAAGGATGTACCGCAGGATGCTCTGCACAAGTGCATGGTATGGCATAGTAAGAGCCATACATCATAGCAGAGCACATGCTCTGCCTTGTTCTCATACCTCTATATAAGTATTGTCACCCTTGACATTTTGGACCAGTATGCGTAAGCAAATTTTTATCTTATTGCTGATGGGTAATACTGTAAAGGAACCGACTGTACATATATATTCCGGCCAATCTATGACTCGGCCCGGTTGGAAATTTAGGCTCTTCACTTATTTTCACCAACTCTAGAAGTACTTGCAACGGTAAGAAGTGGTAGTAATCATATGTTACATATATTTGAGAACAAGTATAGTATAGCATAGACAACTGTCAAACACAAGCATCGCTACTCTAAACACTAGGCTAGATATGTGCTTCTTTATATCTTTGGCTCTGTGGTAGGCTAAGCTCTGTTCTCTCTTGCATGGCTAATTGTAGTGAGCCCAGCGGTCTTTTTGTAGCACCCGTCTGGATGGTTTCCACTAAAATACTGTAAACAGCTAAGGTTTCACTCAAGTGAAGGCATTAAATTTTATCTTTAGAAACCATAAAGATAGTTGAAAGCGCCATTTTGTAAAGTATATGCCGTCTTTAACTAGCTGTCTCCTGCTAAATCAGTACCATTTCGTTATAGACTGGAATTTCATTGTTTTGTCAATATTTATTTTGGGTGCCAATATTCCAGTAGCTCAAATAATTTACATGGTTGTGAATGGAAATAAACTGAACAACTTTTATTCTATTATGAGATATTTCAGTGTACCGGTTTCATTCCATGTTGTATCTGTGGTAGCGTAACAGCTGACATCTGCTATGTCGGTAGCTATGTTGTCATTAAAATTGCCACATATTCATGTGTGTCATCGCCGCGTGTCCACGTGTGTCATCGCCGTGTGTTCACGTGTATCATTGCCACATGTTCACGTGTGTCATTGCCACATGTTCACATGTGTCATTGGAGTTGCCGCGTGTCTATTTGTGTCATTGCTACATGTCTATTGGTATTATTGCCACATGTCCATGTGTATCGTTAAAGTTGCAACATGCTCATGTGTCATTGGAGTTGTCACGTGTCAATGTGTGTCATTTCCAAATGTTTATGTATCATTGAAATTGCCACATGTTCACCCGTGTCATTGTCATGTGTTCACATGTGCCATTGGAGTCGCCCCACGTCTATTTGTGTCATTGCCACATATCTATTAATATTATTGTCATGTGTCCATGTGTCATTGCCATTTGTCCATGTTTGCCATTAGAATTGCCACTTATCCAAGTGTGTCATTGGGTGTTAGTTGCCATCATCTTTTCATTTGAACTTTTTCATGAAAATCTCTGCACTATTTAACATATTGAGCCACCTCATGGCTCAATATGTTAAATAGTGCAGAGATTTTTATAATTCTTCCTGCCTACCAAAATGGTACTTCATTTGTTATTGATACATACTTTAACTGTTCAACTTATGCTTTTTATACAGAAACTGTAATGTCTATCAATGAAGTTATGGAACAATTATGAATTTGTTACATTTGATAAACATTTGTCCAAGAGGTCACAAGGTCATGAGGTCACAAAGTTTCACAAGGGGCAATGTGTACCTTCTCTATTGCAGTTGTACTGCTGTCAGTGGCTTGGTAAAGACTACATTATCTGTGGAGGGAATGAACAAAACATGGCCAGGATTATAGACCGAGGAACCCTCAATGTATGTTCCCTAAGGGTGGCTCATTCAAATGTTTTTTTATCCTGTGGGCCAGATGTTCTTAATTTATTGAATTTAAAAAAAATTTGTTTCAAATCTTTCAGAAAAACAAAGGGTTTGTGAAGAAAAATAATAATTTTTGGCGAAATCAGTTTTGGTGCTGCATACAGTCTTTTCAGAGAAGGTCCCATTCATTAACTTTTTTGGATTTTTATGCTAGATCTAGGATCTAAAACTATCATTTTGCACAAGACTTCAGCTAAAGCTGCTTGCAAAACAGCAATTTTATCCAAGTATGTACTATTTTAAATCTTCTAAATATTTTGGCTATTGGCAGTTTATTTCAAATTGTAATTAAGTTAACCTTTTTTGAGGTAAACTAAAAAAAATTTATTGACAGCGTATAGATTTTAACAACTTTTTAAACCCCTTTTCAATATATGCTACTTGCTGCCAATATATGTAAAGTTACGGATTTGTTAAAGTTAGTGAAAATAACTTTTTATCAAAGTTTTTACTTTTATTCTGAATACAGTTTTCATTTTTTTGTAAAGTTTAAATCTTAGTAAAACGCTAGTAAACGTTAATCACTTGCAATATCTTTCTACTTTGATCGCACTATCGAAATCACCAGGCCGCAGTTTGCACATGGAATTTCTGCTCAATCATAGTGTGAACTATTTTAAACAAGTGCGGGTAAACTTGTGTTGTATGTTTGGCTATGTTATCAGTGTCTGCACTTCCTCAGTACCGGACACAGGAGTTACCACAATCTCTCCCTGAGTTCAAACTAATAAATATTAAGCTATCAGTTTACGAAACTAAGGCATAGCCTTAGTTCACAAGACTAAGGCTTAGCCTTAGTTCACGAAACTTTGGCAACACAAGAATTGGTTTCTTTTCAGGGTTCACAAAAATTTCATTGCTGCTTCATCCAACTCAGTGATTCTGCCTGAATGTCGATTCTTTTTAACGCTTTGAGGCCTCGGCCTGAAACTTCGGGTAATTGTTTGTCTGTTTGTCCAGCTGATCCTACGCCCGAGTAAACTCAACTATGTAGTCTCGCTTTGATGTTTTTACACTTCACTAGCTTACGTAGAAATTTCAAATTTTGGCGGGTAATAAACTTTTAGTATAATTTAAAGTTTCAAGTTGATTGGAGTTCTTGAGAATTCACCAAAATATTGAGAACATTTCTGACTGAGAAATAAAAATGGCTGCTGACGTGAGATTAGTTTCTAATAAAATACCGATCGAAATTCTTGATAATGATCAAAAATAGATGATCTTTACACTGACACATACCTGCCAACTCTCACGAATTGAGCGTGAGACATTGCCCCACTCTTGTGTTGGCAGGTCTGCATTGACACTATTTGTTTATCTATTCATAACAAAAATACACACTCTATAAAACTTACTTTACTGCAATCATGTTTCTTCAGTTATTTCTTAAGCTATTAGGAAAGCAACAAATGTTGACAAACAATTTGAGCTTAAACAGGGCTAATGTCTGGAAGTATTTTGTTTTTTAGACTGTGGCCCAGGTTGTTGACTTAGAACAGGGCGTCTATTCCATAGACAATGACCGACAGGGTGGCTTACCAAAGCTTGTCATCGGAGCAGCTCATAACGTCTATTTGATGAAACAAGAAAAGAGGGTGTAAAAGACAGCTAGCGTCTTCCTAAATTTGACTTTACTGTTGTCTTGCTGTATTCTTTATTTGAGCCAAGATATGCTGCTGAGGTTTGCTCGCTATATCAAACCATATGAAGTTAATTTATTTGAATTTTATTTAATTTACCACAATTATTTATTTGAATTCAATATGCCCTTTGTAAAATACATGTAGGTGATATAGTCATGTAATGCGTAGAGGTTCCTGCAGACATTATCCTAAGAGGTGTTTGACAGGGTAACATGATATGGTGAGAATTGGGTAGTTCTATAGTAATGCTTGCTATACTTTTTACTAGACTTTTCCAATATGCATCCAATAATTAAATTGTCATAGTAAAGATTGCAGTAGAAGGGATGTGTGTTACCCAAGTTCAAGTCACCACTTCCTGCTTCATCTCCATGACATTTTACTACGTTCAGTAAACAACTCTTTCATTTTCTGGAAATGTCTTTATTTATTCACCTCATTTCCGATTAGTGATAGTGATAGCCTAATGTCTGGTATATACTGTAACCATCTGTATTTGTTTTATAATAAAGCATGCTACTCACCTAAGTAACCTTGATTTTTGATTTTGCTGAAAAGTATCCAAAGTTTGACAAATTAGTCATGCTTGAACCGAACCAGCCTAATGACAGCCTTAGGCCAGTGCTAAGCTACCTACCTAGTTATGACAGCCTTGGACCAATGCTTGGATACCTACCTAGTAATGGCAGTAGATAAGTTGGGCCAGTGCTCTGCTACCTGCCTAGTTATGACAACCTTGGGCCAGTGCTCTGCTACCTGCCTAGTTATGACAGCCTTTGACCAGTGCTCTGCTACCTGCCTAGTTATGACAACCTTACTCAAGAACCGCAAGTACTCACTGCACAATCTAACCCGTTACTAAACAATTTCACGCACATACTTGTGTAATGAACAATTTTTTTAATTACTGATATACAAGTCGTGACATTTTCATTTACTTAAATACAATTCTTTTAGAGAAAACCCCTTTACAGAAAAAGGTAGTTACATAGCTTCCTGTTATGGCATGAATAGTTAACTTGTCCAAACAAATTGAAATCCACTTTGCAAAGTAGATAACTTCTGCCATGTCAAACACTGATAACCCTATGGTTCACACTACCCTGCCAACTCAGATATGTGGCAAAAAACACTCGATTGCTGTATGTATAGAAACAGATCGAGTTTGGACTAAATATAAATATTATTGTCTATCATCAATGACAAAATTAAGGCCATGGTGAGAGTTCCCTACAAATCTAAAATTACCTGCAGCCATTGGCTTTCTGTGTTGACATTTCGCATACCTTTGGCTTGCTTAGTCATCTACAATATTTCAGATGCTGCCAATACGACAAAAAATACTCTTATTACTAAGAAGAATTGCTAAAACAAAAAGCTGTTTTTAAAATTTGTTTATATATCTTAAAACATATGGACACTATAGACATCAAAAATGTATTGAATAAAGCGCCTGTTGAGCAGAGAAGGAACTGAGTACATCTTGCTGAGCAGACGTACGTACATATGACTAATCATCGCATCAGATCTTAAACCAGCGGCGAAGAGCTGGAGGACAGACGAGATATTCTCGCGTTTTTATCTGAACTGTCAAATAGTAGTGACATCGCCATCAAATGAAACCACAGTCTTTTCATCATTGCCCTGCACTATTTCCATTGTCAAGGATTCTGAAAAATCCCCATCAGAAGGGGTAGCGTTTCCTTCCTTCCCTTCCTTCCCTTGTTCCAATGCTTTGTCACAATCATCACAATACCACTGATAGCCTCGGGGCTTTGGTGACTTTTTCTCTGGTGGTTCCAAGCAGCTGAGGTGATACCAGCAGAGACACCCGTCACATCTATATCACACGAGGACCATCAGACTATATTAATACCTGTATGCTCATAGCACGACTATCAGACATAACATATTAAATGATGCAAAGGAACAAATGCTATACACTAAATAGATCACATTTTCTGCATGGTTCCCATATGACGCGACCATTGCAACGGGAAAGTAGTCGAATCAATTGTGCATGTTATATACGTATAGTTCTGTTCCTAGATGCAAATGTAGTTTCATGAAACACATTTTGAAGCAAGCACCATTTTATCTGCAACATCCACAACGCTTAATTACTTTTGAGTAAAATATTTTGCTATTATAATGTCTTTTATAGGAAAGCTTCTTGCAACCAAATCTTAATGTCGACCCATTAAAAGAGATGAAACTTGTATGTGTGTTCAGAATTAATAATGTTCAAATTTACTCGATCTTCAGTCTTAGCAGCTGTAAAGTAAAATGATTGCCTACAGAAAAATGGTGCGGCCTTTTTGAAACTGTCCAATAGACCAAATTGAAAATTAGTGACTCACAATATTACAAAGTAAAAAGAATTTTTAAAATTTTAGAAGACGTCACCAAGAGATAAAAAGGGAAGCTTTTCCAAACGATCCTTAGCAAAGTATTGACAGAATTTATATCATACTTGACAGCATTGGCTCCATTGCAGCCTGTATTGCATGGCTTGCATAAGCCTTTCTCAAGTACTTTTGACTTCCTGCCAAGTTTAATAGGTGAATGTGGAGGTAGACCAAGAGGGGAAGAGAGGTGCCCTTCCGGCTGAGTGTCAGCATCTGTCTATATAAAAGATCAAGAATTGATAATAGCCAAGCACTGACAGAACCACAGTGGTTGTCACTCATTGGTTTCTACCCTCATGATACTTGTACACATTCCCAAGTTCTTTATTCATCCTTAAGTCTGTGGTCATCCGTAGGTCTGTGTTCATCCCAAGGTTCCGTGTACATCCGAAGGTTCTGTGTTCATCCCTAGTTTCTGTATTCATCGCTAAGTTCTGTGCTCATCCCTAGGTTCTGTATTAATCCCTAAGTTCTGTGTGCATCCCTAGCTTCTGTAGTAATCCCTAAGTTTTGTGTGCATCCCTAGCTTCTGTAGTAATCCCTAAGTTCTGTGCTCATCCCTAGCTTCTATAGCAATCCCTAAGTTCTGTGCTCATCCCTAGCTTCTGTAGTAATCCCTAAGTTCTGTGTGCATCCCTAGCTTCTGTAGTAATCCCTAAGTTCTGTGTGCATCCCTAGCTTCTGTAGTAATCCCTAGCTTCTGTAGTAATCCCTAAGTTCTGTGCTCATCCCTAGCTTCTGTAATAATCCCTAGGTTCTGCGCTCATCCCTAGCTTCTGTAGTAATCCCTAAGTTCTGTGCTCATCCCTAGCTTCTGTAGTAATCCCTAGGTTCTGTAGTAATCCCTAGGTTATGTGTTCATCCCTAGCTTCTGTAGTAATCCCTAGGTTCTGTAGTAATCCCTAGGTTCTGTAGTAATCCCTAGCTTCTGTAGTAATCCCTAGCTTCTGTAGTAATCCCTAGGTTCTGTAGTAATCCCTAGGTTATGTGTTCATCCCTAGCTTCTGTAGTAATCCCTAGGTTCTGTAGTAATCCCTAGGTTCTGTAGTAATCCCTAGCTTCTGCAGTAATCCCTAGGTTCTGTAGTAATCCCTAGGTTGTGTTCATCCCTAGCTTCTGTAGTAATCCCTAGGTTCTGTAGTAATCCCTAGGTTCTGTAGTAATCCCTAGCTTCTGTAGTAATCCCTAGGTTCTGTAGTAATCCTTAGGTTATGTGTTCATCCCTAGCTTCTGTAGTAATCCCTAGGTTCTGTAGTAATCCCTAGGTTATGTGTTCATCCCTAGCTTCTGTAGTAATCCCTAAGTTCTGTAGTAATCCCTAAGTTATGTGTGCATCCCTAGGTTCTGTGCTCATCCCTAGGTTCTGTGCTCATCCCTAAGTTATGTGTGCATCCCTAAGTTCTGTGCTCATCCCTAGGTTCTGAGTGCATCCCTAAGTTCTGTGCTCATCCCTAGGTTCAGCACACAAGCACATAGTTTATGAAGTAGCAGTAATTGATATTACACTATTAATAAATTACTCCTCTCAGCTACAGATAAACGTTTGACTAGTGTTTGTAAAAATGATAGCGAGTCAGACATTTAGGCTACAATATTGCCTCCTCTACAAACATAACTATTGTACCTACATTCATGTTAGTAATTCTTGTAAATATGACATCAACACTTCCACAAACCTGTTAGTGCATAACAAAATGTTATAAACTTGTCTATCATGTGCAAAAGCCTGGGGATTACGGTAGTCTAAACTGAACATCACATGACACAAGCCAAAAGGGATCCCAGGGGTTTGATTGGCCTAAGTAATCCAAAGGTGAGACCAGAAGAGAGTTAACGAGAAAAGCTAGGCATAGCAGGAGATAGGTGGAATCGGACTGATAATCGCACAGAGGTCTTAAATCACACCGACTTTTTTAGATTAGTCTATTTCATAACTAGACATAATGACTTCCATCCATCAAATGACAACATTTTTATCTTCTCAGCAAACAATATAACAATATGAGACACATGCATCATAAAAACTCACAGGAGATTTTATTGTCGATGCTGTAGTAGCCTCTAGGCTCTCCACCAACTCTGAATTTTCCTTCGCCTGAATGAGAATTGATTCATTGCCCTTTTGTCCTGTTCCGACCTTCTTTTTATTGATAGCGTGTTTCTTTGGTTTTTTCAGTGATGCCTTGGTTGGTTTGTTTCGAGAAGCTTTTCTCACAGAATGCTTCTACAAAATGGGACTTACAAGAAAACACTGTTATGAACCTGTTCATTCCGTAACATGTCAGCAGATCTATTTCCGAGGGTGACCGTGGCCTAGTGGTCTAGCGCGCTGTGCAATTCCTGTGCAAGGCCACTGATGGTGACAGGAGTGACACCCAACCATAAATTGCTCTCTGTAACTGGCCGTATCTCCAGTCATCAAGATTCCTTTGCCACTGGACCCAGATGTGTCCAACCACAATCACCGAGTCATGGTATTTTGTAATAATGGCTCTTAAAAACACTCACAGCTTCTGCTTGTTGTAAGCTAAGCTGACATCCCACTCTATTTTTGAGGGATTTGCTCAGACAAATGTATTTCTATTTACCATTTCAACTACTTTTAATGTCAGTTTGCAATGCACTTCTCCAATGCTCCAATAAACATACAAACTGAGAGTCAATATATTGCAGGTGTTTTCAACTGAGTAAAAACAAGGAGCAGGAGAACACATTTCAAATGGCACTTAGTTAACGTTTACAGATTAGATAAATGCAACCCTAATCCTACACCGGTTACAGTAAAAAGCTGTAGATAAAACAAACCATTTTACAAGAGCACTACATATAACGGAGAAAGAGAAGGTAACTTCAACAAGAAATCTTTTCGTGAATTTATTAGTCTAGTTGTAACTGAGCATGACTTAACTTACTGGGTTACTAATTTAGCTATGAATAGATGATATCTCATATTAGTATTTTCTAAGGTAACTCTGCACTAAATACTCAGAGATACAAGGAAATACTAATAAGAGACGTCATCTATTCATAACTCATAGCCATTGATAGATGACATCACTTATTATTATTTTCTACAGTAACTCTATGCATTGAATATGTTCTGAGATTAGTGTTAGTCCGTCTAAGATTAACTAATGGATAAATAGTAAAAGCGTGTTTTGCACGTGGTTTTTCATGTCATGAAAGGAAGATATTTGAAACAAATATCTTCTCTTATCATCATTATTGAAATGATTAGTTTGGTAATTGTTACGTATGAAAGTTATAATGCAACCATAGTATAGTTTAAAAGACTGAGGGACTAAATATTTTATGCAAAACTCATCTGTTAGATGTTGGTGTACAGAAACCTATTTACAGGTTCACCAAACAAAACATGGTCTTTAAAAACCTTACTTTAAATTTCTCAACGAACAACTTGAGCTCAGGCTGAATGAACTTGTCAGGTTCTCTGACGACCTGTCTGAGACGTCGGGGTGCATCCGTATCGACCTCCTCTGTTTCCTCAGCTGGCACCTGATGATTCTTATAGTGACATGTAGAGCAGACCCTATATAATAGACAGATACAGATGATCTATAGCGACATGTACAACAGACCCAATATAATAGACAGATACAGATGATCTATAGTGACATGTACAACAGACCCTATATAATAGACAGATACAGATGATCTATAGTGATATGTAGAACAGACCCTATATAATAGACAGATACAGATGATCTATAGTGACATGTAGAACAGACCCTAAATAATAGACAGATACAGATGATCTATAGTGACATGTAGAGCTGACCCTATATAATAGACAGATACAGATGATCTATAGTGACATGTACAACAGACCCTATATAATAGACAGATACAGATGATCTATAGTGATATGTAGAACAGACCCAATATAATAGACAGATACAGATGATCTATAGTGACATGTACAACAGACCCTATATAATAGACAGATACAGATGATCTATAGTGATATGTAGAACAGACCCTATATAATAGACAGATACAGATTATCTATAGTGACATGTAGAGGAGACCCTATATAATAGACAGATACAGTTGATCTATAGTGACATGTAGAGCAGACCATATGTAATAGACAGATGTAGATGATCTATAGTAACATGTAGAACAGACCCTCTATATTAGTGGAAATGTGGATGATCGCATTGAATTTTCAGAAGATATTATAATATCTCGTCCAAGTTTTCCACCTCTTGACAATCATAAATTTGAAAATAAACATGAATTCGAGTTGTCGTCTGGTGTTATATGCCATATTATATAGATGGGTTATATGCCATATCATATAGATGGGTTATATGCCATATCATATAGATGGGTTATATGCCATATCATATAGATGGGTTATATGCCATATCATATAGATGGTCATAGACGACCAGGTGTTATATGCCATATTATATAGATGGGTTATATGCTATATTATATAGATGGGTTATATGCCATATCATATAGATGGGTTATATGCCATATCATATAGATGGTCATAGACGACCAGGTGTTATATGCCATATTATATAGATGGTCATAGACGACCAGGTGTTATATGCCATATTATATAGATGGGTTATATGCCATATTATATAGATGGGTTATATGCCATATCATATAGATGGGTTATATGCCATATCATATAGATGGTCATAGACGACCAGGTGTTATATGCCATATTATATAGATGGTCATAGACGACCAGGTGTTATATGCCATATTATATAGATGGTCATAGACGACCAGGTGTTATATGCCATATCATATAGATGGTCATAGACGACCAGGTGTTATATGCCATATTATATAGATGGTCATAGACGACCAGGTGTTATATGCCATATCATATAGATGGTCATAGACGACCAGCTACAAAGGACTTATAAGAGCGGATGAGCCGTTCACACTCGGTGCATTAGCATTTCATTCCCTTCCAATGTTTGTTATCTAGAAATTCTATGTGAATACTCTGAGCCTTTAACATACCATCCACAGAGCTTAGACTTCTTGGGCATACGAGTGAGAGGAGGGTCTAGACAGTACAGGTGATACAAGTTGGAGCACTGATCACACTGGGCAAGTAGATGCTGTTCTTTCATACTTCTGCATATTCCGCAAGGGCTGGCCACTTGCCCACCAACCTTCATCGATGCTATACCGCTAGGAGACATAAGCTTCCCTCGAGGTTTGTATTGCTCTGGAATCTTCATCTGCAACAAAGAAGACCGGTGTAACTAAACTACGCGCACACCGTGAGCATACCGTGAACACGCTGTGACCATACTGCAACTAAAATAGATATAGATGAGTGAGCCATGTTTACAATGAACATGTATGAAATGCACTCCATAGGCAAATATGCTTCAGGCAATGCGCAGTATATGCCAAATGGCATAGTACCGACCTTGTGAACTTGAGGACCCATAAGTGGTAGATAATTATTCTTAAGACATACTAGGGAAGCACTACCACATCTTCGATGTATATTACTGTGAAACATTGACCGATCACCTACGGATAGCACAGATGTTTATTGGTAAAGGAGCAGTAGCCTTGTTTAAGTGACAAGAGACCAAGATGAGGAGTACATAACTCCACCAGACCAAAACTGTTCTCTTGAGCATGTTACAACAGAGACTAACGGCAGGTTACAACAGAGACTAACGGCAGGTTACAACAGAGACTAACGGCAGGTTACAACAGAGACTAACGGCAGTTTACAACAGAGAGTAACGACAAGTTACAACAGAGATTAACGGCAGGTTACAGCAGAGACTAACGGCAGGTTACAACAGAGACTAACAGCAGGTTACAACAGAGACTAATGGCAGGTTACAACAGAGACTAACGGCAGGTTACAATAGAGACTAACGGCAGGTTACAACAGAGACTAACGTCAGGTTACAACAGAGACTAACGGCAGGTTACAACAGAAACTAATGGCAGGTTACAACAGAGACTAACGGCAGGTTACAACAGAGACTAACGGCAGGTTACAACAGAGACTAACGGCAGTTTACAACAGAGAGTAACGACAAGTTACAACAGAGATTAACGGCAGGTTACAGCAGAGACTAACGGCAGGTTACAATAGAGACTAACGGCAGGTTACAACAGAGACTAACGTCAGGTTACAACAGAGACTAATGGCAGGTTACAACAGAAACTAATGGCAGGTTACAACAGAGACTAACGGCAGGTTACAACAGAGACTAACGGCAAGTTAAAACAGAGACTAACGGCGTTAATGATTTGAAAACATTAATCAAATAACACAAGTTGAAAATTGTGCACTTCTGGCCACTAGCGCTGTCCACTATTTCTCAATCTTTATTACATTGATTCAATAGCGTTTGGCTGTGAAGTGATTCAGCTGGCAAGCCGCATACAATATTTGCCCGCGTTCAAAGGTCAGTAAATGAATACGGCGCAGATATTGTGTACAGACTGCTAGCTGAACCACTTCACAGATATAGCAAAATACTCTTAGATTGACATGCATATGATAAAGATAGACAAAGCGCTCCACCTACAAGCTATGAGCATTAGTATGCTTAGTATTTTGTCACAATCTGATGTGCAGTTATTAATAACATTCTTTGTTATCGTCTCCACTTTGGATCCGCACAGCTTTTCTTCGCAACTTTAACAAAAATGTTCTTTCTATCTAGTCTCCCTTCTAATACGATATCCCCTGAGGCAGCTGATCGATTGTCAACTTGTCTAAATTTAACTACTTGACCATTCCCCCTTTGCGCAGTTTAAATACTCGCTTATAGAGGTACAGCGTAAATTATAAGTTGGCAGAAAGCTAGTAGAGAACCTATTACCGCTAGTGACAAGTCACTCGGCAGAAAACATGCCGGCGTCCCAAAGACTTCTCACAAGAACTAAACACTCTCAGGCCAATTGATAAATTGTATAGACTTTGGATAATGTACGCTAATCAGCCCCATTGTTTGGCAGGGCTGAGGCATCCTATGGATGCTGTCTGATGAGAGGTTCCATACCGACTGATCTGAGAAATGCTCAAGAGCTGTGTATATCTCATAGC
The DNA here is from genome assembly GCF_963576615.1 of Watersipora subatra. NCBI lineage: Eukaryota > Metazoa > Bryozoa > Gymnolaemata > Cheilostomatida > Watersiporidae > Watersipora > Watersipora subatra. The sequence goes on from NC_088709.1 coordinate 38,828,625, forward strand.
CTGCTTGTCGACTCTCCTCATGACACGTCCTTAGTTCTGTTATCACGGCTCGTAGCTGCAAGTAAACACAAGTTTATAAGGAATCGGGAGAATGATGGAAACCCTAGGTGACCACTGATAATATATACTTACCGTAAACCAACACCAAAGGTGAATATGACATGTCTTTGGTGATGGAATATCCCCTGCGGCTAACACATTAACGTATAAGTCTTGTATGCACCTTATTTGATAGAACTCCAGTATTACACATTTATACTCTCAATTAATCAAACATAACTATTGTTTCCAAGCCATAAATAATATCTATTCTAGGAGTATTTGAGACCTGAAGCTAAACCAAACAAATATGTGAAGTCTGAGAGCCTGATGCGAATAGAATAAGTGAGAGCGCAAGATATAGCAAGTGTTAGATCCTTAATTTAAACATAGAAAAAGAAAATCAAGTATCAATACGATAGCATAAAACATTTGTATTAGTAGAATGGGCGTATAATATTACAACACCATGGATGTATGACGGATGTATGACGGGTGTATGACGGGTGTATGACGGGTGTATGACGGGTGTATGACGGGTGTATGACGGGTGTATGACGAGTTAATGACAAGCGTATAGTAGCATCTTCTGGGTATTTAAAGTAAGAAACTTGTGTGTTTAGTTGTGTGGACTGTTTAGACTGCTAGTATACTAACTATTTGATTCATATGATGGGAAACTAGTTTCTAAAGTATTTATGGATATTTCTTAAGTTTCTTGTTACTTAATTCTACAATAAATGACCTTCTGGCAGCAGGATAAAACAAGGGGCACCTAGCTCTCCGGCAGCAGGATAAAACAAGGGGCACCTAGCTCTCTGGCAGCAGGATAAAACAAGGGGCACTTAGCTCTCCGGTAGCAAGGTATAACAAGGGGCACCTAGCTCTCCGGTAGCAGGGTATAACAACAGACAACTGCGTTTCTGACAGCAAAAATGTTGAATAAACTGAGGAGTGCGAAACCGTAAAAAAACTTCTGATTTCTGGTTCTTCAAATGTAAAATGTGTGCAGTTTAATATATTACTAACGATTTAACCGATTACTACCTTGTTCATCAAAAAGCAAAACCAACTGTCTTACAAATATAATTTTATATGACACAGTGTAGCAAAGCCACGCATGTATCTGCATCCACTGGATCATCCACTACCTTGTCTATCCGCTCGCCCAGTGTCTTCTCCTGTTCCTTCAAGCTCTCTTTTTCCTGCTCGTACTCTCTGTTCAACTTCTTCAACGACTCACTTTTAGCTGTTCGTTCTGAGAAAGAACAAATAATAAAATATTAAAAGTGTTAACTGTGCAGTCTCTTCTCTCTCGGGCTGCACCATGTTCTAAACATCATGATGAGAGCATTGTCTTACAGTTTGTGCACTCTGAAAGGGGTGAGGGCCAAATACTGCGACAGCTTAATTAGGGTTTGTCCACTCGCTACTCTATACTCCACTGATGAGCTCTGGATACAAAACAGCCAACTATCGTTGAGGGAGAATGACTAAGGTTGAGAAATAATATATAAAGCTATATTTATCTACTATATTACAGTATATCTTGTAATCTTTAAACCATCACACTGAGGAGGCGATTTACTGGTAATTAAAACGCTTGATGAAAGATTGTTTTCTATGAGAACCAAACACATTACCTTCAGTTTGGTAGACCGACACGCCAGCGTTTGCACCACTCAACCTCATTTAAAACTTGCTAAGTAATCATAAGTATCATAGACTGAGTTCCGTGATGTTAACAAATACTCACGAGGGAGAAGAGATGTAACAGCAGATTCACTATGGGTTGTTTAATGTGTAAAAGTAGGTCTACTTCAAGCAATCGCAGACTCAATTGGCAATCATAGAACTTTTGTTTTCCGTATAAATGTGCCACCATCTATCTGATTAGGGACTCAGGCACCCATCTTTGCATGTGTTAATGACAATTGTGATCCATGAACGCGTTCATGGATTTTCACATGAAACAATTTGCATTAAAAAGTGAAAAAAATTCTGGGCCCTGCTGGGTTTAATGCCAGTTTATAATAAATTAGTCATGAGACTATCTCACAGAAATCCTGGAGCCCTGACTTGCAGCTGTAATCTATTAGATAATATGCAGCATAAAAGATGATAAATATGCCAGACGATAAAAATCTTGGACAAACCTGTGGTAAAATGAACATCCTTAAATGTACAGAGAACATCACACGTGTATCTATCAACACTTACGCTCAAAATAGGATGCAAAGTCAACAGATAGAGCGGGCGCTACATACGACTTCTTTGTTACCACAGCTTTATGCTGTGCATTTTTAGATCCCTGCAAAGAATTAAGAATGCTAATGAGAAGAAAGGGACATCTAACATACACGCATAGAATGCTGACCCTACGGCATCAAATAGAAAAAGAGAAGCGAGCAAAATGTAATTAAATGAGAAGGATACAACAATTCATGAACAGCTACGACGTTTACACGAAAGTATGTCTCTGTAATGCCTGTTCAGGTATTATGCAAGATTACCCGAGAATCTAAAATCAAACCTGGACAAACCGCCACCTTTACATCCTAATCTTTAAACATGCGTAAAATTTGAGCAAATATTTGTGTCGATATTAACGAGTTAAGTTTTCAAAGCAAAAATAAAAGAGCTGATAAAAATTTTAAACAAAATGTGAAAATTAGAAAATAAGTTTCTCAATTAAAATAATTTAAACTATATCTAATGTTAGAGTAAATTATGACACATTTCTGTCACTCATTCTAGTACATAACAAGCACTGCAGAGCCTAAACTTTCATTCACATGTTTCTGAAGATTAAAATCTTTTTGACACATTATGGCTTATTTCATGAACCAAAGCAGGCCCACTTTAAGTAATCCCATGCTTCAGTAGAGATTCGACAAAAGGTATATTGATGATTTCATAGTTGATAGTTCCAAGCAATCACAAGATCATAGGATACCAAAACAGCAAACAACAAACACACATCAGGAGATACATAGCTCTTCAACAACTCAGCAGATAGAAAACTTTGGTGACAGGTGTTTAAGATAGTCTGATTTTTGACCTCATGGCAACTGGTCGGTCTCTGCTCGTAGTTGCAAGAAAACAAATAGCTGGCTGATGCAAACAATTTTTCTTGCATAAAGTTTGTGAATGGAATAAATGTTAGACACTCACAGGTACCATACCAAGGAGTTCGGCTTTCCTAAGGAGGCTGTTGACAGCACTTGCACTTGAACTTATCGACCTCGACAGCTTGTTGGGTGGAACTACAACAGAATAGCACCAAGTCAATAGAGAAAAAGAACAAATAATCAAAAATATTTTTTTATTCTGCAATGAGACATCTGTCATGAACAGGGGAAGTAGCGGTGCATCTGTAGTCGATGCATTGAATAAGTTCGGAGTTGCCTCCACTTCGAATCATTCAAAAGGTACAATCCGAACACACTCGGCACCATTTCGCTAAATTTGTGTGAAGGTATTTACTGTGATACATAGCGAATTTAGGAAAGATCTAATAGTGCTCGGAATTGTTGAAACGGTAGGATGTGAGAATACATCTGCAGCGAGCAACTCCAAACGGTAGGAATTTTGTCAGAAGCAGGCAACTCCAAACTGTAGATAGGAATTTTGTCAGCAGCAGGCAACTCCGAACCCATTCGAAGCGCAAAAACACGGTGAATTAAGCTAACAAAACATCACCTTAGATATAAGTTAATGAGCGTGAATCAAACAAGAAAGCAATTAAACATGTTCAGTTATTTCACCATTTGTAATGCTACTAACACCAATAACTGACAAATAAAAATAAACATATAATGAATTTAGGGCTATGAGAACTTAGATGTAGAAATTTACAGCTTAGACTGACTTCCTAACATATAGCATACCCCATGCAGGTGGACGTCTAGCCTCAGCTTCCTTAAATTTCTTCTTAAAATGCTCCAACCTTCTTTTTGTTCTCCGCTATAAATGCAATGCGTTGGACAAAAGACAAGAACAAAAATTATCAGATCTTTAATACGGTGGACCCCTGCCATACGACATTAATACAGTGGAACCCGCCATATGATGGTTTTTCGTTTTAGTGTTCGCATTGCAAGGAGAAAATTTCGTATAATGGGGTATAGAAACCTATAGTAAATATCTAATGCAAACACCCCCTGGTAAAAAACATCAGAATTTTATATACAAGTACTGTACATATCAAAAATTAGTAATAAAATAGTATGTTAACCTAAGTAACTATAGTTACCTACAGTAACTTTAGTGTATTTGGTGGTTATGATCTGCTTTGCAGGATGTAACACTACAATGTACTATGTATAGTACGTACCATAGGGAGTTCTTTCCTTCGAGACAGACGTACAACATAAACTCTGAATTTAATTTCAATGAATTTAGCTTACTAAACACACACTGAAGGCTGAGTTATAGTATGTATTTTACTAAACTTTAATTTTGTCATCGTCTAAAATTTTATCACCTATCTGTTTCCAGTTTCGTTTGCACTATAACTTGTAACAAATACCGCTGAATTGAAAGAGAGAGAGAGAACATCGTATCTCTTTCACGAATTTTGGGAGGGATTTCAGCAAATAGCATATCGGTATCTTCGTCACTCTGATGGACACCGACACTATGGTGGACACTATTCAGCACACCGACTGCCAAATTTGAATTTTGAAATAAATTTTTGTTTATGTCGTATGGCGAAAAAAGTTGTATGATAGGGACGGTAAAAAAAACATTGTGTGTCACATCGTAAGGCGAAAAAACCGTATAACAAAGGTATCGTAACCCGGGGGGGGGGGGGGTGCACTGTATTGGCTTAATGCTTAATAGTGTTGCTGCTGCTGTGCGTTGAGACATTCTGCCCTGTGGCAGTATGCTCACTAACCTACTTATAACAATCAGTGGTAAGCAAAAACATAAATTGTTGTTATTATAGCTAGCAATGAGATAGTTAAGTTTCTCTTTCTCACGGCTCAATACTTACCGATACGGGACGGTTACACTTGGTTTCTCTAAAATGTTTGACATGGCTATTCAGAGCCAGGAAGTTGCGTTTCTTATGCTTGCTCACGAGTTTGTCACCGTGCATCCTGCAGTGGGCATAAAACGGATCTGCAATCTCCTACAAAAATACTTTCAATTTTAATTTTACTCCAACCGAAAACAGACAGTGAGAATATTTAGCAAGACACTCATGAGATGGTCAACGACCCACTGATATCTGTGGGTTTATGAGTGTCGTAGTTGTCAACAAGCAAGCGGAAGCCTGCCATTTAGAAGATGAGATATAAAAATGTTTCAAAAACTTATCAAGAAGTCTCTATTGTTAGATAGAAAAGCACTGAAATGATAGAGAGATAGCACTGCACAATGCTCACGGTGTTTAGGCTTATCTGCATATTTACTATATGAAGAAACAGTCACAGCCAAAACACGGTAGTTGACGCAAGTCTCAGAAATTCATAATCCCTGTACGATCTGCATTTGATAAGTTCCTTACAATAAGATGTTACTGCTAACATACCAGCTGAACTCACCATATTCCCTGTACGATCTGCATTTGATAAGTTCCTTACAATAAGATTCTACTGCTAACATACCAGCTAAATTCCACCATATTCCCAGTACGATCTGCATTTGATAAGTTCCTTACAATAAGATGTTACTGCTAACATACCAGTTGAACTCACCATATTCCCTGTACGATCTGCATTTGATAAGCTCCTTACAATAAGATGTTACTGCTAACATACCAGCTGAACTCACCATATTCCCTGTACGATCTGCATTTGATAAGTTCCTTACAATAAGATGTTACTGCTAACATACCAGTTGAACTCACCATATTCCCTGTACGATCTGCATTTGATAAGTTCCTTACAATAAGATGTTACTGCTAACATACCAGCTGAACTCACCATATTCCCTGTACGATCTGCATTTGATAAGTTCCTTACAATAAGATGCTACTGCTAACATACCAGCTGAACTCACTAGCAATCGACCGTATGGTGGCACTTTGAAAACTATTTGACGATATTGAAATAAAAATACACACAAATGATTATAGCAGCCTATGAATATACCTGTCTGTAGATTATAGCATTCTGTAGATTATAGCAGTCTATAGATAATACCAGTCTGTAGATTATAGCAGTCCATAGATTATAGCCGTCTGTAGATTATAGCAGTCTATAGATTATAGCATTCTGTAGATTATAGCAGTCTATAGATAATAACCGTCTGTAGATTATAGTAGTCTATAGATAATAGCCGTCTGTAGATTATAGTAGTCCAAAGATTATAGCTTTGTTTCGTCAAAACCATTACCATGACAAAAAAACACACCATAAATTCTAAGCATAATCTAAAAGGTTATGAAAATTACACCCTTCTATTGGCAACTTTGGTTAGTTTTTGCAGATGATTTACAGGAGCTTGAAAGCTAGCTAGTAGGAAATCCCATACCTCATCGATGGAAGCTTCTGAAAGAAGACCCTGTTTCTGTGCACTGAAATAAAATGAGCAAAAAACTGTTAGCAGAGCCCATCGCAAGATATCATAGTATCTAATAGCCTGCCATAGAATATCGCAGCCTGTCATGGTACGCTATAGCTTGTAATCGCATATTATAACATGGCATAGCGTTTTATAACCTGTCATAGCATGTCACAACATGACATGGCTTGTGCCGAGTACAGCTACATTTTACCAATTGTGAGTGTGTATTTTCCTTACAGCAGTTAGATGAATGTCGAACCGCCAGAAGTTATACTACAAATTTAAAAAGTTTTTTTTTTAAGGCAATAAAGCTGAGTCACTGTTGCAAAAAGTGTACCCCTCATGTTGTGAAAATTCAGTGTAATTTGTAAACGGTAAATAAGGTGATCATAAGGTGAACACAGCTGCATTGCTGTTAGAGGTCATTTAAAGGTCTTTAAGAGACAGTTTAAACACAATGGCATCAGCATTTCATATGCAATGGTTAAAGGATAGGAGGAGAAGATGATGCCTAGAACAATCACTAGACATAAAGAGTTTCTACTGGCAGTCATGTGATGATCATTTCTCTGTTTTTACCTGCTCAATCGTTTACCATAATTCAATTATACCCGATTGTGCAATGCTCTTAATGAAATAGATTACATACACATGTCCATAATATCATTGGTTTTATGTTATGTCACACTTGAAATTCCGATCATCCCAAACACAAATATAATCTTAGGATAATCTCATTCATTGTTTGGCGTCCTGAAATATAGTGAAGAGTTGGAAAACTTGATCATGCTGAACTTATATTAGTATGCTGTATCACGAGTGTTATGACCTCTGCAAGGAGCAAGATTGTTAGAAGGTGTGGCTATAGGGTCTGGTGGTTGTCTAGCATTCGTGGAACAAAGAGCCATAGCAGCTGATGACTATCCAATTAGCGATGAGCAATTACGAAATGCATAGTCTAGGCAACTTATTTGGCAGCAATCAACATGGCCTCTAGAGCTTAAGGAAAACAAGATATCTCACTAACATCTAGAAGAGTAGTGTATCACCAAGCAAGGAGTTGTGTCCCTACTATGCAAACACTACAAATGCTGTTGGATATTGAGAAAGAATCCTTAACTTTGCATAAAGATATACCTAGCAGTGGAACTGTTTCAGCATCTAAAAACAGTAAAACTCACTGACAGACCAACAAATTAATTTTAGTTTTGTTTTTATATTTATAAAGAAATGGCAAACAGTCCACTTTCTCCTACTTGAGATGAAGACACGCTCAATTTTCCCAAAGTGATTTGATTTTATTCTTGGCTATTATACAGGATAATAAAAAGTTTTTAAAATCGATGGCTCTCTGTTTTCTGGTAGAGATTATTTGATTTCATCACCAATCTGAAGGGAACACTGACCAAAAAGAACAAAGACAGCGGAATGAGTACCCTAACGTTAAGAAATAAGATAAAGTTATGACAATAGCACCACCCGTGATGGTTCTATAAACCTGCCTAACATCTAGCAGTAAGTTGTCATCAGGAGGCAAAGATCTATATAGATGTCACAAAGGAATATGATGCTAATGGGTAGGTTGAGACAACTCAGTATGTTTTGACAGATTTAGGTGAAATGCAATCCTTAAATAAAACACTTTTCCATCATCTCACTAGTGCTACATATCAAATAGTAATTATGTGAAAACATACAAATGTAAGTGAGACAACTTGCATGATGTGGTCGTACATGGTCTGCCCCTTAACAAAACGCATACTACAGTTTGTTAGCCCGAGGTCCCAGATAGCTTAAGGCCCATTAACTATTCATTCGAGCGAAGGCCCTAAAAGCCTATTAAAATAGTAGAGCTCCGGTACTCACCAGGTCACATGAAAGAAACAACGGCACATTCCAGCATCACATCCGATGCAGACTCCTACAGAGCTGTAGTTTTCATCCTCACATAGGCTACACTCCTGCAACAATGGCTAAGTTCATATAAATTCACTTAAACTGGGCCCTAGAAAATATCTGTCTTCATAAACAGGATTCACAAAAGCTAGGAATTGAGCAAAATAAACCAGTAAACGCAAAAAACCTTGCAAATATGGATAGATACTAGCCTTGGATCCCCATTTTGTGTAGGGCATTTCAAGAAGTGTCACATTGGTGAGTTTCTCTGTGTTTCCAAAGGCAACAGCTGGTACATAAAGAGCGCATATCAAATGAACCCATCTGCAATGGCACGGGTTGTATTTACCATAAGGGAAGAAGTGTGTTCACAGACAAAAAGTATGAATATCCACAGTCTACCGAGTAGGAACTTGAGCTATGCTTTGCTATCTTGAATACAGTGAAACGTCAATTCAGAAAATCAATCAAACCTTCATTTATGATTGCCTTAACATGCAAATTTATAAATGCGCAATGTAAAATCTCAAAAAATCACAAACACTACAACGTGTTTCTAACATACGACATTACATGTTTTTAAAAGCATAAGAGTTTCATATAACTAGAAAAGTTGAAATCAAAAACTAAACTAAGACAAAAAATAATAAATAATTCAAAACTGAGTTAATTTAGATTTTGCTTTCTATTGGAGCAACTTGCACAGGATATTGCCATATCTACCTCTGAACCTACACCTACCTCTGAACCTACATCTACCTCTGAACCTACACCTACCTCTGAACCTACCTTTACCTCTAAACCTACCTTTACCTCTAAACCTACCTCTACCTTTGAACCTACACCTACCTCTGAACCTACCTCTACCTCTGAACCTACACCTACCTCTGAACCTACCTTTACCTCTGAACCTACCTCTACCTCTGAACCTACCTCTACCTCTGAACCTACCTCTACCTCTGAACCGACACCTACCTCTGAACCTGCCTCTACCTCTGAACCTACCTCTACCTCTGAACTTACCTCTACCCCTGAACCTACCTCTACCTCTGAACCTACCTCTACCTCTGAACCGACACCTACCTCTGAACCTGCCTCTACCTCTGAACCTACCTCTACCTCTGAACTTACCTCTACCTCTGAACCTACCTCTACCTCTGAACCTACACACTGCCTACCACATTCTCTCATGTATACCTAAGGTAAAGTAACCATAAAACATTTTGTTGTTAATTACTTGTTTATTAATATATTTTTATGTCACGCTATATCATTCAGCACTGCCTTTGATTTATAGTCATGTGCGGTTATCTGTAGTAATTATTCAGACATCCTATGCAAGTATGTGATCCCATATGCAAAACAAATACAATTTATGCCTTGAGGTCAACGCATATTAAAAAATTATTCATTAATTTGAAACAATTATACCTTCAGTCTCAGCAATAACATGCGTCTATTATAATATAATATAATTTTTAATAGGTATACATGTTAAAACATATATATCCAAACATAGGATGAAAAATCAACTCAGATAAAAAATTTAATGTCTGACAATAACTATAAGAGTATGATATATATATGATAATATGATATTTAATATGACTATTAAACAGTATTCTATCATCTCTCTCGTTTATTCAATTCCCTCGTGTTGCCCACTTAGCTTTAAGGGCATTTACTTGGTAACGAGGGAGCCATGAATAACAAGATGAAGAGACAGGAAGTTGCAAGGTTAAGCAAGACATCATATTCACAAGTTCTGGCCAGCATCGACTAGCATTGGCTACAGAAGTATCCAATGCAGCAGCAATCGGACTTGATCAATACATTTACTATAATAAAAAAAGAATTGCTTTCAATGGGATTTGAACCCGCAACTTTTAGCTTGCTAGACTGACGCTCCACCACTTATGACAATCAACTGTCTTGCCGTAATTAAGAATAATTGTGTAGTTAGCTATCACTCTTGATGATCTCCCAGGGCACACTGAATATCAAGGTACCACTATACTTATATATTTCACACGCTTGAATAATCAGACACCCAAAATGTTAACAAAGTGATTATCAACTTCACCATCCTTCGTACTGGCTACGGAGCAAGTGTACATACTGTGTACATACAGTGTACATACTGTCAACACTGATAGCTACTTGAGATATAAGGCTGCCTGGTTGGACTTCTTTTGAAATAGCTATTGAGCTGAACTGGCCATAGATATATTTGTTTAGTAATTAGCCCTAGTTTAAGGGAACTATACTTCAATTTAACTTACTAATAATCCAGACTCAAATATCTGGTAGACAATTGGTCCTGGTTACGATAAACATTAGACACCCAAATTGACGAAAATCATCAGTAAGAACTAATCAATTCTTCATATTATAATTCCAAGCTTAGCACTTTAAACTAATTATTACAAATTTTATACATCTGCATCCGCCGGACTGTAGGTTGACAGGAGTGCAAGCAATGGTGGGCTAGCCATAAGCCAGTCACCGGTCGTCCAGACCTACACCAGTTGTACCTGACCTACACAGCTACACCAGTTGTGCCAGACCTACACAACTACACCAGTTGTACCAGACCTACACCAGTTGTACCTGACCTACACAGCTACACCAGTTGTGCCAGACCTACACAACTACACCAGTTGTACCAGACCTACACAACTACACCAGTTGTACCAGACCTACACAACTACACCAGTTGTACCAGACCTACACAACTACACCAGTTGTACCAGACCTACACCAGTTGTACCAGACCTACACAACTACACCAGTTGTACCAGACCTACACAACTACACCAGTTGTACCAGACCTACACAACTACACCAGTTGTACCAGACCTACACAACTACACCAGTTGTGCCAGACCTACACAACTACACCAGTTGTACCAGACCTACACAACTACACCAGTTGTACCAGACCTACACAACTACACCAGTTGTACCAGACCTACACAACTACACCAGTTGTACCAGACCTACACAACTACACCAGTTGTACCAGACCTACACAGCTACATCAGTTGTACTAATCCTTATCCAGCTGTACTACATGTACCTTAGCTGACAAGCTGTACACTGATTGGATAAGTATTTAGTGTGTATTTAGGTTTTGACAATGGTATTAGGGCTTTGCAAAAAGAAACCTTCAAACCATTGTTTCAAAGGCATTGTTTAAATCGGATGTCAAATAGGATCACTAACCTGCCAGTGTCTGTCTGTTTGAAGATGCCAAACTGATTTGGACAAAGTTCACAAGTCTACAATTGAACAGAGTAAACAATGAGCAGAGTAATGCTGCAAGGGAAATTTTTGGAAAAATTACCAGAAAAATCAGTCCATCGCATTCTGTTGGAATAGCTATAATGTATGTCACATTGCCATAGCGACATGATAAACATAAAGTGAGCTTATTGCCGATTGTCTGTTACTTTTGCTCAAATACCCTTAAATTTCAAATATTTCTCTTGCAACAGATTTGCGTTAAACCAAAAAAAGTTATTGTTAAATTAAGCAAGATTACTCGCTGAACCAACTGGCTAGAAGAGCAGAATAATACAATAGGGTTCAGCAGGACCTAGTTAAGATAAAAGATATTTGTCTTAACCAATTTACAATTGGGGGAAGGTCGATATGCTGGAGTGGAACGTCCACTGACATTTGAACGATAGTCGTGGCTACCATGGTCAAATTCAACTATAATGTATAAATTATTATTAAGAATGTGAGTTACTAAGGATGTATAACTTTACCTTGTAGGCTATGACTAATAAGTAGAACCATATATATCATGAATTATTATTTCAGTCCCAACTGTGGCACAGATCTCTCTTGCATACCACGGAGAGACAGACCGAGAGCTTGTTTTGCTCTTATTTTGTAGATTGCTGCTCATTCATTTAGTAAGTAGAGCCATTTTTATTGTAAACCAGCTGAATGCCTGTCATGACACGGGTAATAAAATAATTACTGTAAAACCTCTAAATGAACGCCACCTCTATTTGAACGCCACCTCCAATTGACCGTCACCCTGAGAGAAGGGTTGAAAAATAGACCGCCACTGTCCAATTGAACGCCACCTCCATTTGACCGCCACTTTGACATTATTTGATCTTTTTGAGCCCATAATATCAACTGATCAGGAGAAAAGTGTCCACAACATCGTATTAATAATCAACCGTTTATATCAATAACAGTTAATTCTCTCATTGTCAATTCTAAAGCTTTTCATTGTTTTCGTTAAAACTTTGAAAGTAACACCGTAGCAATAATCAATAAAAGTCTCGGGCTGGTAGTAGCTCTCTGTTTAATGCGGTCTTTCTACTTCTAAGTAGCCTAAATTCATAAAAAATCGCTTAAATTTACGATGGTACATGCAACTTTGAAAGCAATGCCATAGAAATAACTAGTAACTGTCGTAGGATAATAGTTGTTCTGTGCTTAACGCGGTCCTAATACTTCGAAGAACATGCATATAAAAACCGGTTCGCAAGTTTGGAACCAAAGGCTACGCAAGCAAACTTTTAGCGAGCAAACTTTTACGCGTTGCATTTGCGCTAAATGCAGCACGTAAAAGTTTTGCTCTGTCAAACAAATTGTTTGGACGCTAATATCGACTAGTTCAGCAGTGCAGAAGCAGAGTGAGGCCAGAAGATATTGTGAAAGATATTGAACAACTAGAAGATCGAAGATCGTTCCATCAAAAGCAACAATCAGAACGCAGCTATCCGAGCAAACGATGGAAATATTTTTGTTTTAAAAACGCAAAATTTTATTTCTGCATGTAATATAAGTATGGTTCGTTTATGTCACTTGTTCATGAATATATATTTGTATCATTTGATAGATTATTGTTGTATAACTTATAAATATGCAGATTTATAGCATGTTATTTAATAGCATCCTTGCGGCTATCTTAACACGGCTTATAATGGATCGATGCTCATAGCTCCACTTCTATTGCACATAAAAAGCTAGTTTTGGCTGCAAACTGTAGCAAAGATATCAGTGAGTGCAATGAGCAATGTTAAATATAGATATAAAATAAAAATGTCTTCAAATTTAAAATAAAAATTGAAAATGCCAACAAATTGCAAAGAAGAACACAGGCTAGAATATTATCGCTAGTCAATTGCAAGCAATAGATATCAACTGGTAGAGATATTTCTCAGTTTCTCAATGCACATTCATTAACAGATCTTTGACAAGTTAGAGGTAAGTTAGCAATGAAATTGCATTCAAAATATTTAATATCGGTCCACCGGAAAGAGGGCAAAATATAGGTGACATCCGCTTCGCCCGTAATAGGGCTAAATTTATTTTCAAAAAATTCTGACAAGTCATTTGAAAAATAGACCGCCAGCCTCTATTTGAAGGCTGCCTCCAATTGACCGCCACCATAGAAGAGAGTTGAAAAAAAGAGCGCCATGGCGTTCAATTAGAGATTTTACGGTATCCAATGAATTTGAGTAACTCAAGCTAGTAATTTAAGCTGTCTAATTCTTTACTATAGTAAGAGCCGTGTCTGTCCGTCTGAAGCCAGCTTGTGCGCGCTTATAATCATTACGTTATGCGTGATAATCTTTCACACAATGACGATCTACCAGCATGCTAGTAGTAACCAACAGTATTTTTGTAAGCGCTTTAAGCGGGCATATTTTAAACGGTGTAATAAGTATGTGCACAATTATTCATTAGAATTGTCAGTTGAATCTGTAGTGTAATGGATAATACACCTGTCTGTAAAACTCGACAGACCGAGTTCAAATCCAATGTGAAGCAGATCTTTCGCTCCTAAAACTTTATTGCTATAATTGGACATACAGACAGACATACAGATGACTTGTCTGTTGTCCATATGAACTTGACTGTTCTACTACGGAATTTTTAGCTCGTTTTGTCAGAATTAATTCATGCAGAAAACATTTTGCTGACGTGCACTGAGTATTTTTGCTGTAAATGTTAGAGTTTTTGTCATAGCACTTTTATGTACAATTTTTTGGAATCAGCAGAAAATTCTGCACAAGAATTAATGCATTGAACAAACAAAAGCAATGTTTAATATCTTTTGTTAGTTTAATGAAACCGGATGCTAAAAGAAAATGCTATCATTTTTGCAGTTTGATCAAAACGCAGCCCGTCATTCACTTATATATAAATATAGTTAACAAAAATATCAGAGGCCGATGTTGAAGAATTTCACCAGCAGAAATTCATTTAAGCCGCTGTTTACTCTTTTTTTCATCAACCATAGAACCAGAAATAAAAAATTTGGAAACCGCGATGTTATGCTGTGAATTTGCAAAGAAAACTAACTGGCTGTTTTTCCGACAAAACAATAACCGAATGTCCTATATTTGTTGTGGTAAAATTTTGATCAATGATCAATGTTTTTGTGTATTCTTTTTAGCAAAATAATGATATGCGCATTATAAAGGCTCTCCATAGTGACAGAGTTAAAGTTATGCTTGGATATCTAATAAGAGAATAGAAGTGGTTAGTGATCTGGAAATGATAGTAGGTGAGGCAGACTGACCGGGACAACTCCCGCCTTGCATGGGTCACAGAACCAGGGCTCGGTACTCTCTGTCGACATATCACTGTGCACAGAAAGTACGTCTTCTTCAATAGTACCATAGCAGCCCTCATGGACGAGGATACCGCAGCCATCACATTCCACTATCTCATCTTCATCGCTGCCACCAAATAACAAAATACGTTGTAAACTGTCATTCACCAAGTCGATGGCTAGATTTTGGCTCTGATACTGTGAATTTGGCTAAGGCCATGCACGCTGCCGTGTGCACTCTGATGCTGCCTATGTATGAAACGATTAAAAGAATATAAAAAGATGAAGATTTTGATGTGTTTAAATTAACCAAATGCAAAAAAGTCAACAAATGACAAAAATTTTAACTAAACTTCAAATTCAAACAACAGCCACATAAAACATAAATAACAAATATGAATAAACCCGCGTTACCCTACTGCAACAAGCCAACCAGGTCATGCCAAAAACTCGCCCTAAAACAAGACAGTCTAATCAAATGATGATAAAAGCTAACCACGAGCTTGTGAGGCAAACGCAACAGACTTTCAGATCAAACTTTAATTTAGAGGTGACAACCGGCTGCTCCTGTTTCATGCTCTCAAGTTCACCGGAACTCAATTCATCTTCGGACTCGGCATCGCTGTCTGACTCTATGAACAGAAATAAAAACTGTGAACATCCCTCGAATTATCCTGTCTTGACAAACTGTTGTTTTTGCAGAGTTGTCTCGCCGTCGAGCGGGCGAGCAACACAACAGCTTGTCACAAGACGTACTGCACCTGATGCATCAGCTGCACTAAAAGGGTGTTGTTCTCTTCCGTCTATGCGGCTTAGCTGCGATGTTATGGCGGTCGCTCTATTGGTAATCATAACGGATTTCACGCAAAAATTTATGTAGAAAAAATAAGATAACAACGTTTAACCAAAAACCAGTCTCTGTTGTAAACTTTAGTAAAAATTAAGAATAAAATTAATTGAAAATAAAATCCATAAGAACAAATAAAACTGACTGATACAAAAATAGAAATAAAACTGACTGAGCGCACAGATAACGACATGTTTAGTCGCTGTTGTTGCCTAAGTTCTCAAGTTCTACTAAAGTTTACCGCAGGGACTGGTCGCTGGTTAAACGCTGTAATCTTATTTTTTCTACATAAATTTTTGCGCGAAATTCGTTGATTACCAATGGAGCGACCGACAACATCGCAACCAAGCTGCATAGATGGAAAAGAACAACTCCCTATAAATGCAGCTGATGCATCAGGTGCAGTACGTCATGTGACAAGCTGTTGTGTTGCTCGCCCGCTCGACGGGGGACAACTCCGCAAAAAACAACAGTTTGTCAAGACAGGCTACCCTCGAATGAGCTTCAGCTTTGAGGAAAGCGGAAAAGAAAATTAAAAGGTAAAGTAAGAGTGCTAAATAATTTGTATAGCCACCATTAGCTGTCCAGTTATCCTACTTGCTTTCTATTTCAAAGTGCACTAGCATTATAATGTTCTTTGAAGATTTCTGGATTTCATTGCACCCCTTGATCATTACACCACGTGATCACTACATCCCTTTATTATTACACCCCTTGATCATTACACCCCTTGATCATTACACCACGTGATCACTACATCCCTTCATCATTACACCCCTTGATCATTACACCACATGATCACTACATCCCTTTATTATTACACCCCTTGACCATTACACCCCATGATCATTACACCCAGAGATTATCACACCCAGTGATCATTACAGCCAGTGATTATTACACCCCTTGATCATTACACCAAGTGATTATTACACCCCTTGATCATTACAACTTTACAATTTAAGCAGCCTTGAAGGTCACCAGTTGAGAGTTCATGGTTAGATTTAACAATTATCAGTTTTTGAAAGAACCGTCACGCTTGTCCGCTACCTTTGCTTCTGACTCAATGTTAAATGTTAAATCTACCAGAAACTGAGCAAAAATGAGCAAGAGAATCAGGTGACACTTTAAGACATTTGTGTTCATCTATTCAGGTAAACACACTCACGACTCGTGCATATGCATGCACGGGAGCTTTTTAAAACATGAAACCTGACAATAAATCTATTAGACCTTCTGACAGTTTATGTTTATCTTTTTTATCCTTTTCAGCGGCAAGGCCTCCAGTTGAGTCATCGCTGCCAACATCGCAATCACTGGCTGCTCCTGGTTTGAACTCATAGTCACTGTCCGTGTCATCATCATCTGACATGCCAAAATGTATTTGCATCAGGTGCTGCTCCACGGGTTTAACTTTCCTCTTTGACGGGTCCCTTTGCACTGAATAAAAAGGCAATCTATAGTAAGTGATCTTTTTGCAGTAACTATAAAAGTAATGTATAGTAAGTGATCTCTTTTTACTAACTAAAAAGGTAAAGTATTATAAGTGATCTCTGTGACAATAAGCACTTATTTACTTTTGTGGGTATCGTTAAACTTGGTGTTATCCAAATAGTCATGTCTAGCGGGAAGTATTTCTCAATCGAAATGTTAGTTTGAGTTTTTAGAGCACACAGTAATTATTCATGGTGCTTGTGCTCTTTATTCGATAATAAATTCAAACCTCTACTTCAAAAGCCTTTAAAAACAACCCAATTGCGGTGTTATGACATCACAATAACAGAAAACTTCAATTTATCTACTTATAGGTATGAAATTCACACAATAAATACGATAAGCTTAAAAAGTCATTTAAGCTTATTGTTCTGTTGTTAAAATTATGGCTCACTTTAAAAATTAGTTCTTATTTTACAGATTTTCACTTTGCTCTTGATTAGCCGCATAAAACGAAAGATTACTATAAACAGTGAATCAATTCTACCACATTATGCTAGCAGATATAGAAACTTTCAAAACTAGTGGTTTCTGGTGATATTCAACTTTTATCACCGATTGTAAATTGACATAGGATAAAATACATCTATGCACTTAGAGTGATTTCATAACTCCTTGAGGATTAAATACAACCATAGACATAGATTGATCTCATAACTCCTTGGGAAAAAAGTACAACTTTGCACAGAGAGGGATCTTTGAGGATTAGAGAGATATGACAAAGTGATAATTGCAAGCGCTACTAAAAACTTGAGAATAAGAATTAATTCACATAAGACAAGAGCGTTGGTTAAAAGAGCACCAAACCAGGCACTTGCGTAAGTGAGTGATACCAACACAAATATGATAAAAAATATATATAACTTTTTACAGGATTAAATTTCACTAGGTGAAGGCAGCATGCTTGAATAAAAATTGTTGATGCATGTGTCTTGACGGCAGTAGCATAAGGGGCAAGATCTGGCTAGGTGGGGTGATTAGACGACCAGCAAAAGTGAAGGATACACCATATGTTAAAGAGTCTGAAATAACTGATCTTGTCACAATAACGCCATGACAGATGCACCGGCATGACTAGAGATAGCAAGTCATGAAAAAAAAGACGATGACTGACTAGAGGCCATATTGGAACGTAAAGCGAGGATTG
The DNA here is from genome assembly GCF_963576615.1 of Watersipora subatra. Lineage (NCBI taxonomy): Eukaryota > Metazoa > Bryozoa > Gymnolaemata > Cheilostomatida > Watersiporidae > Watersipora > Watersipora subatra. The sequence continues at coordinate 38,847,153 of NC_088709.1, forward strand.
GAGCATAATGGAAGAGAGAGAGAGAGAGAGCGAGAGACAAGATTATGTTCAACTAAAAGAGAAAAGTAAGTGATAGGTCATCTTGGAAGAGAAAAGTGAAGTGAGACAGGCCAAACATTAGGCATGCTGAATTCTTTGTCCAGCCGTGAAGCACTAAAATAGGCCGGGCATGGTGATGCTGAAAAATCATTTCCTCCAACATACCACAACCTTATAGATCTATCTATATATATATTTTTCAAAGTTTGTTGTACGTGTATGTAGGTTTGTAGGATCGATTGTCCGGCTATAGATCTTAAAATCTTGGAATAAATATTCCGTACCAAAGAATATTTGATCTCAGACCCTGCCATTCACCAGTCCGATGCTTTACCCACCAGACTACAGAAATCGAATTGCTAGCTTGCCACTATAAATCATTATATGAGAGCAAAAACCTAACTGCTTTGCGTATGACACGGGTCATAGCATAACGTCACGAGAAGCTGTTCGTTCACATTATTGAACTGGCTAATAGCGAGCAACTCTCACTACTTCTCATTGTTTATAAGACAAAACACTTTTCTCATGATATGTAGTTTGAAAGTTAGAATGGCAAATGTTGTTATATATGTTAAATACAAATAAATCTTCTGTCCAGAGACTTTTCTATTCCCCGGGCAATGCCGGGTGGCCCAGCTCGTATATATATATTTCTCAAAGTATGTGTGTGTGTCCCTCCAGCTATAGCTATTATTAGAATAGCGTAGCTGGACAATGCCAACGCAACGTAATAGCGTGCTGTCATTAGAAGCTTACTAGCTTACTGGAATTTTACATTGGCAATGTGCCAGGCCATTTGGAAATGGCCTGCCACTTGCTGGAGAGTTGCCTGCCAGCAAGTGGCAGGCAACTCTCATTACTTCTCTTTGTTTATACATATAAGTTGACCTTAAATACCATTTTTCATTGGCAATGTGCCAGGCTAATAGCAAGTGGTAGACAACTCTCATCACTTCTCAATGTTTATAAGCTGATTTTTAATACCCGCGCAAGGTCGGGAGGCACAGTTAGTATATGTATATATATATATAAATCTAAGTGTTTATTTGTTAATTTGTTGTATGCTTAGTTATAGCGATAAAATATGTTTGCTTGCGACGCTAAGAACAAATAGACTGCTTCGCACTGGAATTAAACTCGCAAACTCTGGTTTTGCAGACAGGCACATTAACCACTACATTGTGGAATCACTGTGGACATACTTATTACACCTACCAATATTTAATGGCACACAGGACTGCCAGTGTACTAGAAGAAAAATTTGTGGCAAGACTTCCCCAAAAGGCTATAAATCAATGTATATATAGCATAAACAAATATCTTCATTTAAAAATTAGAATGGTAAATGTTGTATATGTTGATTGAAAATGAATTTGCTGTGCAAAAAACTTTTTTTATTATCCGTGCAATGCCAGAGATTCACCTAGATATATATATATATATATCTATATATATATATATATACATATATATATTACACTTTAAACAGTCAGTTGAATCATTTATCATCTATCTAGATTTGTTATTGAAAGCAACTCACACATTGTCTTGTAAAGAAATGCAACATCTCCTGCATTGCTGTGGTCAGAAACATTTGAAGCTATCTCTTTAGGTTTGTTGGTTACTTCTTGATTTGGGTCAACAACAGAAGCATCAGCCATTGATACCAGGGCTGTAGACCTTGCAGAACGATACTAAAACTATAACAAGAATAGCATTTGAGCCTTTCGACATAGCCTTTCAATTAATGATTTATTAGTTTCTTACTATTATAATTAAATTCATGGTGATAGAAAATGGAACATGATTGTTCTGAAACTAATACGGCAGTGGTAAATCCATAAGACAGAAGTAAATTAGAATTTTACGTTATCAATCGGAAGCTACAAAAATACCATACACAGTGTGATGTTTTAAGAGCTTATTTTTAAGCTTTCAACACGGTTATTTGACATTGCCTGAAAATCATAGATAACCAAGAGAACTTATGCATTTATAAAGGCATTTCATTGATATTTTTTTACAAACACTACAAAAATACAATAAATTCAATTATATCTACCATTCACATTTACCAAAAATGAGCTGAATGTTTGAGCTATCATGAAAAGATAAAAGCGATTTCGTGTTCTTCTGCTGTGACTATCATAACGTGCAAAATACTAGAAGCATAAAAAATATAAATTAATAGTAGCATTGTAAAAAGCAACGCAAGTTATAAATTATGTCCGTGGGCCTGAAACAACAAACACCATATATAATTCGGTATTCATGCGGTTGATAAAATAGTCAAAAATCCTTCTCTTTCGCCGACAAACATTTGATGGATGTGGCGACACAGCACATTTTGTCCGCATTGTTGCAGCGTAAAATTATTTGGTAAGCTCCAATTTTGTAGCTTTTTGGGTAGTTTTGTAGAAGCCAAGTAAATTCGTACATATACCAATAAACTGCAGTGTCCAAAAAAAGTTCAATCATTTTTTTTTCAAAAGAAAAAAGTATAGCACTATGTATAACCAATGATATACAGTCCCCCTGTATATCATTGGGGGACTGTATATCATTGGTATAACTGAAAGGCCATAATATTTTTGAAGTCCAACAAAATAAAGTTTGCACTTGTAGGCTTGGCATTATCTAAAAAACTAATAATTGTAGTGAAACATCAATCTTACAGTTGGACAGAGCATCACATTGTTCTGCTATGAATTACTGTAGGCCTATTGATCATTTCATTGTGCAGACTAATTCCCCTTATCATGATGTGTTTGAACCACGACAAGGCAACTATTGAAAAATAATGTAATGGTATTTTAAAGTTTTTGCCAAAATTCTATTTTGGTATAGAGTGAATAGGATGACATGCGAACTTTTAGATAGTTGCCTGTGGCAAATCTAATGGAAATCTAAATATGTATATGTTACATTGACATCCAAAACATAAAATTGACCCAAATGACTAGCAAGTGATCACTTCTGTAACAAAATTATTACAGTACAACTTGCGCTAAAACTAATATGAACAACAGCAAATTTATTAATATACCATTTTGAACGCTATAATATACAGCTGTTGTGGTAGCAAATTTATGAACACCAATAATTGATATCATACAAAAAAGGATTAAACTGTGCCAGCTGAAGTGAGCTCATGACCTAAATGAGACCAAATACCAGGTCAATTTACAACCAGTGATTGCTATGAAAAAACAAAGTTATTCCATCACATCAGCAGAGGATGAGGGCAGATGGCGATGAAATGCTACTCATCCGCATCGTTTCTAAACTTTATTCAAGGTACAGCAAAACACCAGCCGCACTTGCCAAAAAACTAGCAGCCAGGTGATGATAACTCCATATCTAACTAGACCTAATTCTTATTGAGCTTTTTAAGGTCATAACCATCCGCTTGCATAGTCTTCTCAACCTCCACTATAATGTCTTCCGAACTACTTCCATCATCTTGTGCGGCAACTTCCATGAACCTCTTGACAAACCTGGTGAACAACGATGAGACATTTTAATCATGTTGATCATTTATACTGAGTATATGTCATGCTCTAATACTGAGTATATGTCATGCTCTAATACTGAGTATATGTCATGCTCTAATACTGAGTATATGTCATGCTCTAATACTGAGTACTACCATGTCTTGAAGGCTCGGATTGAAAAGTTTAACCAATAGAAGATGTTAGTAAATGGCGTCTAAAAGTTGAAACGGTTGAATCAAGAAATTCTGTGACCAGCTTGAAGTTGTTCATTAATATGTAATAAACGACATGGTAGGCATTTTAACATCATACTAGGTGAATGCCCCGGCTTCGCATGGGTATTAAAACAGCTTATAAACCGTGGCAGGTAATGTAGTTGCCTGCCACTTGCCATTAGCCTGGCGCATTGCCAACGAATAATTTGAGTAAGCTATTATCTGTATTGATAAACTTACTAAGGTAGGACATGGACTTGAGTTTTAATATTACTAGGAGTGTTAGGTAGGACATGGACTTGAGTTTTAATATTATTAGGAGTGTTAGGTAGGACATGGACTTGAGTTTTAATATTACTAGGAGTGTTAGGTAGGACAAGGACTTGAGTTTTAATATTACTAGGAGTGTTAGGTAGGACAAGGACTTGAGTTTTAATATTACTAGGAGTGTTAGGTAGGACATGGACTTGAGTTTTAATATTACTAGGAGTGTTAGGTAGGACAAGGACTTGAGTTTTAATATTACTAGGAGTGTTAGGTAGGACAAGGACTTGAGTTTTAATATTACTAGGAGTGTTAGGTAGGACAAGGACTTGAGTTTTAATATTACTAGGAGTGTTAGGTAGGACAAGGACTTGAGTTTTAATATTACTAGGAGTGTTAGGTAGGACAAGGACTTGAGTTTTAATATTACTAGGAGTGTTAGGTAGGACAAGGACTTGAGTTTTAATATTACTAGGAGTTTGAGGTAGGACATGGACTTGAGTTTTAATATTACTAGGAGTGTTAGGTAGGACATGGACTTGAATTTTAATATTACTAGGAGTGTTAGGTAGGACATGGACTTGAGTTTTAATATTACTAGGAGTGTTAGGTAGGAGAAGGACTTGAGTTTTAATATTACTAGGAGTGTTAGGTAGGACAAGAACTTGAGTTTTAATATTACTAGGAGTGTTAGGTAGGACATGGACTTGCGTTTTAATATTACTAGGAGTGTTAGGTAGGACATGGACTTGAGTTTTAATATTACTAGGAGTGTTAGGTAGGACAAGGACTCGAGTTTTAATATTACTAGGAGTGTTAGGTAGAACATGGACTTGAGTTTTAATATTACTAGGAGTGTTAGGTAGGACATGGACTTGAGTTTTAATATTACTAGGAGTGTTAGGTAGGACAAGGACTTGAGTTTTAATATTACTAGGAGTGTTAGGTAGGACATGGACTTGAGTTTTAATATTACTAGGAGTGTTAGGTAGGACAAGAACTTGAGTTTTAATATTACTAGGAGTTTGAGGTAGGACATAGACTTGAGTTTTAATATTACTAGGAGTGTTAGGTAGGACAAGGACTGGAGTTTTAATATTACTAGGAGTTTGAGGTAGGACATAGACTTGAGCAAGGGGTGTTCAAAAATAGGATGTGATGCCAGTAAACCTTTCAGTTTGAACAAAAGCACTTTAACCATGAAAACACTACTGGCAAAATAGAGGTTTGAATGAGTTTATATATTTAATACAAACTTTTCCATGGCAGAGTTATCCATAGTAGAAGGCACTAGAAGGTTGACATGATTTTTAGTCTGTGGCGCATAAGTCTTCATATAATGTCTGCAATGAAGCAAATAAACCCAAATAATACATGGTGTTTGGGATTATATTATTATATTTACACAAGGCATGCTTTAGTAATTTTTATGAAAGACTAAAATTGCAAAAGAACAAATTTGTAAAAAAATTCAGAAAGCTTAATAATTGCATGCAGCTACATACACCACTCCTTTTCAATGACTCTAGTTGCATGCAGCTACATACGCCACTCCTTTTCAATGAGTCTAGTTGCATGCAGCTACATACGTCACTCTTTCTCAATGACTCTAGTTGCATGCAGCTACATACGCCACTCCTTTTCAATGACTCTAGTTGCATGCAGCTACATACGCCACTCCTTTTCAATGAGTCTAGTTGCATGCAGCTACATACACCACTCCTTTTCAATGAGTCTAGTTGCATGCAGCTACATACGCCACTCCTTTTCAATGAGTCTAGTTGCATGCAGCTACATACGCCACTCCTTTTCAATGACTCTAGTTGCATACAGCTACATACGCCACTCCTTTTCAATGACTCTAGTTGCATACAGCTACATACGCCACTCCTTTTCAATGACTCTAGTTGCATGCAGCTACATACGCCACTCCTTTTCAATGAGTCTAGTTGCATACAGCTACATACGCCACTCCTTTTCAATGAGTCTAGTTGCATGCAGCTACATACGCCACTCCTTCTCAATGAGTCTAGTTGCATGCAGCTACATACGCCACTCCTTTTCAATGACTCTAGTTGCATGCAGCTACATACGCCACTCCTTTTCAATGACTCTAGTTGCATGCAGCTACATACGCCACTCCTTTTCAATGAGTCTAGTTGCATGCAGCTACATACGTCACTCCTTTTCAATGACTCTAGTTGCATGCAGCTACATACGCCACTCCTTTTCAATGACTCTAGTTGCATGCAGCTACATACGTCACTCCTTTTCAATGAGTCTAGTTGCATGCAGCTACATACGCCACTCCTTCTCAATGAGTCTAGTTGCATGCAGCTACATACGCCACTCCTTTTCAATGAGTCTAGTTGCATGCAGCTACATACGTCACTCCTTTTCAATGAGTCTAGTTGCATGCAGCTACATACGCCACTCCTTTTCAATGAGTCTAGTTGCATGCAGCTACATACGCCACTCCTTTTCAATGAGTCTAGTTGCATGCAGCTACATACGCCACTCCTTTTCAATGACTCTAGTTGCATACAGCTACATACGCCACTCCTTTTCAATGACTCTAGTTGCATACAGCTACATACGCCACTCCTTTTCAATGACTCTAGTTGCATGCAGCTACATACGCCACTCCTTTTCAATGAGTCTAGTTGCATACAGCTACATACGCCACTCCTTTTCAATGAGTCTAGTTGCATGCAGCTACATACGCCACTCCTTCTCAATGAGTCTAGTTGCATGCAGCTACATACGCCACTCCTTTTCAATGAGTCTAGTTGCATGCAGCTACATACGCCACTCCTTTTCAATGACTCTAGTTGCATGCAGCTACATACGCCACTCCTTTTCAATGAGTCTAGTTGCATGCAGCTACATACGTCACTCCTTTTCAATGACTCTAGTTGCATGCAGCTACATACGTCACTCCTTTTCAATGAGTCTAGTTGCATGCAGCTACATACGCCACTCCTTTTCAATGAGTCTAGTTTGGCATCCATTCTAGTCTATTATCCAGGTCAGAAGAAACTATCTACTATCTTGCCAAGTTTATCACCGTGTTTATTCATGTGTTTTTCACTAGCCAAAAAGTGTTGTGATCTTTGCTGTTGCACTATCAGTTGCACACACTACTAGATAAATGGTATAACAATAATGAATTACCTATTAGCAGTACCAACAAACACCAGAAACGATGCAATTTGTGCATGATCAAGACCTTAAACTCAAGACTAAGAGTTGCATACATTTGGTGATAATATCGACATTGAATGTCACATCAATCAGTCAAATAAGATATTGAAAAATTTTTACTTTAATTAATTTAATTAAATTACTTTTCTAAATTACAAAGAAAAAAATGACTGCACACGGACATGCTGAAATATTGATCAAGACAATTATATTGCTGAGAATGTTACCGCAGTGAATGTTACCACAGTGAACTTATCCTATGAACCCGTTCAGTACACGTAACCCAAATTATTTTATGGAGCGTGTAAAAGAAGGTAGTCAAACCTCTACATATTAACTCAAACTATTATGATGTCATGTGTGTCCAAATCATGATCAGTTGAAGCAAATATTTTTAGAATGCTTTCTATTTATTTAATCTATTCAAGAGTCAAAACAATATTAATATATATTGCAAATAGTTACATATAGCATGAAAACGACTTCATTACATAAAATATGTAAAAGGAACTAAATTAAAAAACCAAATTACCAAAATAATCAGTAAAAAGGATTACGTTCAGCTTTTCTTAGAAACAAACATCTGGAAGTATATGCCTCGCAAGACAGGTTTGGTAGGAGAGGTTTGGCAGGAGAGTAGCAAGACAGGTTTGGTAGGAGAGTGGGTAATAGAAATATGTAGGTTAATTAACTTTAACTCACACTAGATAGTTTTAATTAACTTATTATATAACTCTTTTATTATTTCAGTTTATATTTATGTTTCAGTTTATTTGTAAAAACCTTTGAATTGTACTTAGAAAATTTAATGCTTCAAGACATTTCAGATGTTTTATGTTGAAAATTACTTCTTGTGTCAAAGCAAATGTTTGCTCAAACTTTACTTTTTACTCATAGACAAAAGTCTTGGTTTGACCAGATCAACAAAGTTGTGAAATTGCATCCAATTTTAATGCATAATTGGCTAGGAATTTGGATGATAGAACAACCCTTGTAAACAAAATGCTCCTAGCTTTTTAACTGAAATGAAAAACAGCTTTCGTGACTTCTATGATTTATGCAACCAAGGATATCCCTTTTGCTCACAGGACATCCAGATTGTGTTAACTAGTTGTTTGGAATGACTTGTTTTAAGACAACCATTTTACGCGTTGGCTGCTACTGTAACAAACCCTCGAATATGGTCTTCCACATAAACTAAACTCTTCACAGCAGCCTCTGGAACTGGTCTGGATAGCTCTGGCTCAAGTTTAGGAGGAAAGGTTTTCCACACGTTGTACCATATTGGGAGCTCTTCAGAAGTGAGCACTCCTCCTTTGTACAAACCCTGCACCCTGGGTGGAAAACTCAAATATGAGACAACTTACGCTTCTTGTGGGAAGAAAAACGCCGAATGTGTTCCAAAAAGCACATGGAAGCTTTACTAGGATTTGACTAGAGCCTATACTATATGCATCAGGCTAGAGCCAACGAAGAGAAATTATACGGCGCATCTTAGCTTCATAGGTGGCAGATAGGCACAAGAACAAACCATTTTTTATACAATGTTATGCATGCAGTGACAACAAAATTGTAGTCTCAGATTACCAAAGAGAAAACAGTCAAGGTTAGAAAATTGCCAGAAGCATGTACGTAAACCTAATATCAGCATGGCTACAGTAATTTAAAACGCTGTAACCAAAAAATTAAAAAATTCAGTTCTGCCAAATAATTCTATCGTCTATTAAAAATAAACACCCTTCTAACCACATAAATCTGAGTCAATAGGTTTGGTCACATTTAAAAGGGAATTCCAAAGAGGCCATTATGACAGGCCCTATGCATAGCGCAAGTCTATTGTCATCTGTTGAGCAACAAGTTCCTTTTGGCTGTACTAGCAGGATAGAATGATAGGCAATCAAAAGTTTCATAACATATCTTCGCAACCTGAGTCAGCCATATTTAATTCTGAAATTTGCTGTAATCGGCAATGCAGAGCAGCTTGTTTGAGGTAACCTTATTTCTTTTATACATGTATTTTCTTAAATATTTTATTTGAGGTAAAATTTATTTCGCTGATGTCATTGATATATTTTGGTTGTTACGAAAATGTTGCATGTAATATTTGTCATTGCATGCTTTTTAGCTATGTTAAAGGTTGACTTGCAACAAAACTCACATTACAGCTATTTGGTATCAAAAGATTTTCCATGTCTTACTCTGCTGTGTTCTAAGTGCAAAATATATAGATATGTGATTACAAGCTCTTGAAAGCTCAAAAACGAACAGCTAATCGCCGCCATTACGAAACTGTCATAGATTAGAATCCCTTTCCAAAACGGCTCAAATAAGATGGCTTCTGTTTACATTTTCATGCAACCTCGATCGTCGAAAGATTTTCACAAATATACTTCACACATTCAATAAAACCATGTCTATTGTCCTTTCACGTCTATTTCATCATCATTGTAATGCTTTCATTTTGAGCACTGACATCTCAAAACCCAGTGTAAAAATTAGTTTAATTTCTTAACTTTAGCTCGAAGGAGTGCATATCATCCTCCGATAAACATGACGAGCCTGTTGGTCACTTGCGATAGTCAAAACATGCTGCAGAAATTATTCGCGCTGTTTGGCAGGAATTATGGGTCACATGATCAGATTGCGACTAAACGATTAGACCAAGCCAAAACAAAACTGTAAGCTAGCGAGCATTTATATTTGGTAAGGAATCTTCGGTAAAACCCGGAGTGTTTGTCATAAACTAGTGCTACGAGAAGTTTTATATTGAGCCTTTTATTGGCCTTTCAATTCACGTGAAAACATCACGTGTCAAAACAACAACCAATTCGTTGGAGTACGACAGAGAAGTAAATTGATTCCAATCTATGGCGGTTTCGTGATGGCGGGGATTAACTGTTCATCTTTGAGCTTTTAAGAGCTTGTAATCACATTTCCAAATATTTTGCACTTACAACATAGCAGAGTAAGACATGGTGAATCTTTTAATACCAAATAACTGTGATGTGAATTTTGTTGCAAGTCAACCTTTAAACAAAATATAGAAAACGCATTCTAAAAAATATGGTTTTCAATAAAATCGTCTGTGTTTCTGTAATAAACCTCCTCAACTATTTTAGAACTATTAAAAACTGGCTTCATTTCCCTACTCCTAACTAAATCCGACTAATGCATAAATATTGCTGTAAAACTACAATTAGACTGAGTTAGTGTCAAATGGCTATCTAAGTAAGCCCAAATAGCGTCAACACTGCCTAAAAATTAAGTCACAATTGAGAATGTTGACTTAAAACACTTCAGTAATTGGGGCAGTCATATTAGAACGATCTTGTCCTTCAGTGTTGGGTAGTTGTCAGTGTAACATAATAGCTAATAACTATGTTACTAAATGCATCACTTATCTTATGAGATAGAGAAATGTGTTGAGTAATTTTAAGATCGCAAATTAGACCACAAACAAAATTAGGAAACAGTCAATTATTTAGTAAGCGTGAAACTTGAGAAGGGAGAGTATATGGTCAAGAGTTCCTCCCTGACACAACTCATGACAAGCTCTGACTGAATTTCAAAAGCAGAACTTCATCCTTTTATGCATCATGAGCACTGACAGAGCCTGCTATTAGTTCCACTATATTTCCTTGGCTTCGACTGTTCCCTCTATAATTCTCCATGCTACATCTATTGAGAGTTCAATTGTATTGTTCTCCAACTTTTAAGGCTATACTCCCCCTTCCTGTAACAATTTTTGTCATGCACACCATCTCTCTATTCCGTTTTCCATTTCTTAGTACTACAACTATAATACCACAATTAAACTTCTTGATGTTATTCACCATACAACACAGGCTCTAGCCGAGCAAAAGGCTTATAATCGTATTTGTTCTGATTTTGCCAAGGCCTTTAATAAGTGCCTCATCATCTACTTGTCAGTAAAATCAAGAATTATGAATAAGATGTACATGTAGTGCAGTAGACTGAGATGTGGTTGAGGAACTGCACTTAATTTGTTACTGTTAATGGTACGAGGTCAGAGTTGTTTGCTGTCCTCCCTGGAGTCTCGCAGGGTTCGGTTTTGGTACTTTTTTGGGTGATTTTCACTTAGACCAATTCAAGCTCTCATTTTACAATCGAATTAGAGTTTTATTCGATAGACTAGTGCATTTCATTTCTTTGTTTCATTTTAGTGAAAAAAGGGAGGCCAAAAAGGGAAAAGGAAAACAAATGTTTTAATTTAATTTATTTATTCTTAAGTTAGTAAATATCCATGTAATGCCCACGAGTATAATGAATTATCCCATATATCCTGTATGTATATACAGAATATATATCTTGTATATACTGCTCTGAGCGAGCAAAACGCCTTATCTTGATTGTTGTAAATTGTTCAGTACAAGCAAAAACGCGTTTTAATTGAGCCCGACAACAGTCTTAGCAGTATTTCAATTATTTTTTCTGATTTATTATGGTTAGATGTCCAATAATCTTTACCAGAAATTTTTGTGTGAAAAATCAAAGGCGTTATTTCACTTGAGGGGTTTTTATTGCCTAAATTGACACTTCATCGATTATCGAGCGATTAAAGGTTTCAATTCTTATTACTAATCCAGTCAACACAAGCATTAAAGCCCTGTAATAACTATCCTTCAGCTCAACAGTTAAGAGATGATTAAAGATGTAAGTCTCATTCAAATCTGATGTTATGAAATGAAAAGAGTAAGTAAAATAATGGTTTTAATAGGATCAAACGCTTTTATTGAAAATAATTTAAACAAACAATTGAGTGCAATAATTTCAGTATTTCAAGAAAGCAAAACCTTTCCAGGTACATGCACCTAAAACAAACTTCTCATCAAAGCTCAGAGTCAGAATTTAGGATTTAGACTGATGTCAGTTAGAAATTGACTGGTCTGGTCATAATAAATATACTATGATAAAAAATATAGCAATAGGATTGAGGACATAGAAGTGCACTAGTGTGTAAAAGCTGCCTTAGAAACAACAAAATATATCTGCTTTAGTTTTGCTTCCCATTGTTTATATACTATGTGATTACATAATGCTGCTCATCATGCCCAACTTTGTATGTTCAGGCCAATCAAAACGCCCTATCTGCAGATAAGGTGTTTTGATTGCCACTTTATGTGGATAAAATGGTAAATGTGGATAGGGCGTTTTGCACATATTGAAAAGTGCTAATTCTGGGAGTCTCAGAAGTATGGAATTTGAGACATGTTAGATCTCAACCTAACTTACATATAAAGAGAAAAAAAATGAATTTCTGAAGAATTTTGAAAAAATTGTCAGATTGTTTTGCTTGCTTAGGGCAGTATATCCTGTATATACCCTGTACATATATATATTTATATATGCACGGTTTATAATGCATATTTATATATGCATTTATTCCATGGTATAGCCAGCCGAACAGTGTAGTGTATTAGATAAATGACTGTCCACAATACTGGAGGTTGTGAGTTCAAATCCAGCTCGCAGTAGATTTATCATTCTTAAAACTATCGCTATAGCTGGACAGATGGACAAACATTGCAGTCTATATAAATAAACCCATATATTTACACATATATATATACTAGCTGTGCCACCCGGCGTTGCCCGTGTAATAGAAGAGTCTTTGGACAGAAAATTGATTTGTATTTAACATATAACAACCTTTGCCATTATAACTTTCAAAGTAGATATCATGAGAGAAGTGTGTCGTGTAGTTGAAATAAGTTATGAGAAAAATAAAAACAACTGTAAAGGTTTTAAAACTTTGTCAAACAACTGTACCTTTCAAGCTAGTAGCCTGGCATATTGTCAATAGAAAACTCCACTAAGCTAGTTAATAAGGTTAGGTTTCCAATGACGGTAAGCCATGACTTTGAGTCTGTATTGTTGTCCAGCTCAGCTGTTCTAATAATAGCTATAGCCGGATTTCTGACGGACACACGACACACGGACTTTGAGAAATATATATATAGATATATATATACAGTGAAACTCGGATAAATCGAACTTCAAGGGACCAGCAAAAGTGTTCGAATTATCAGAGCGTTCAAGTTATCAGAGCACTGTCACAAGTCCATGTATTTACTTATTTATTAGTAGATACATGTACATATACAAACTATAATATAAATCAAAAGCACAAATGGCTTGTTTCAAATTAAATGCTTCTAATGTAAAGTTTAAAACGTTTTCATGAAAAAGTATAGAGATTTTTCTATCACTTGAGATTGGTTTGTTGTTTGAGGTGATGTTATTGCCAGGACGTTTTTTAGATTGACATTGGCAAAACTTGATCGTTGCTGAAATGCTTAAAAGAAAAGACATCTTTTTCTTTTGAGCGTTTTACCCATGATCAATTTTGCCGATTTTTCTTGAAGTTTATGCAAAGATTACCTTACTTTACCTGGGATTCGTTAAGAGCAACACTCCGAGGCAGTTCAATTAAAAGTTTTACGAGGTTTTACGGTACATTGTATGTCACTCACGCTTTTTGAATGGATACTTATTGAATGTACACACGTATTCTGTGTTTAGGTCAAACGATGAATAGTTTTTTTAGCTAAGACAACGTATACGTTTGATTACAACAATTTTTAAGACGTTTTAAACATTCAACATTCCGACGTTGATTCAACACGGAATCAACGTCGGAAAACTATTCATCACGGGCTAGCCGGGTCACGCACTCAAGGATTTTCGCCACGCAAATACAAAACAAAAACAACATGCTGTTTTTGTTTTGTATGTGCGTGGCGAAAATCCTTGCGCGCGTGACCCGGCTGCGAAATTTTTTTTCCCAAACAGGTTTATATACGGCAGTAAAATTTTGGCTCCTGATTGGTTTTAGTAATTGAGTTTTACTAACCAAAACCTACATCATTACATTAAAAATCAATAGTTATAATTAGAAAGGAACACAAAATTCTAAATAACGTAGTAAAACTGATGTTATCATTCAAAAAGTGCTGTTAAAACGTAAGAGGCGTTCACTTGAAACTCATTAATTTAAGCTATTCAGAATAAAATGTTGGAATTTTGTGTTCCCCTCTAATTATAACTATTGACTTTTAATGTAATGATATAATATTTGATTACTAAAACTCAATTACTAAAGCCAATCAGGAGCCAAAATTTTACTGCCGTATGTAAACCTGTTTGGGAAAAAAAATTTCGCGACCCGGCTAGCCCGTGTTATTCATCGTATAGCAGTATAAATCAAACTTCACCAAACCTTTAGAAAAGTCGTTGACAAAAATATTTTGCCGATGGAGGTAATAACGACGCTTATGAATTACGAAAAGTTGAGGTTTACCTCTATGGCTTGGGATAAAGTGATTTTCTAAAGCGATAGCAACCGTTTCGGTAGCCGTTGGGCAAAAAACAGTTCGAATTAACAGTGTTGAGTTCGAGTTATATAGAGCCGTTTATCATTGCGTGGGAACGGACCAAGCAAATCCATTCGAGTTAACCATGTGTTCGCTATATCCAAGGGCGAGTTATTCGTGTTTCACTGTATATATTTCGAAGTCTGTCGTTCAGTCTTTCCAGCTCTAGCTGATTAGTATCTAGCAATGAAGAATCTGTGCCACAAAAGATTTGATCGAGGAGCCTCCGTTCACCAGGCGATAAACTAACCCCTTGAGTTACACGACATGCAGTGAATTCATTGGGCAATATGAGTCGCTATCTAGGTTAAAATACACATAGCACTCCGCTTTACGACGCAACGTCACTAAAGTTTGCTCTCACAGCTATTATTACTATGTTTAGCAATACAGATAGTAGTGTGCTTAAATTAGTCATTAGCAATGTGCAAGGCTAATGGCAAGTGGTATGCAACTGCATTATCTGCCACTGTCAGGATTGGCATAGTATTTCCTATGGCGGTTATTACCGCAGGTTTATAAGAGTTTTAACCACCCGGCAAAACCTCATTTTTGTCCAAAAGTGGGAAAAAGTGGGAAAAACTAAAAAACCTCTCTTTTGACAAGTTGACTAATATAAGAAAAGAAGCAAAGAATAACAATAAACTTATACCATTAGCTGTCAGAGGTTCTTTATGACTCTTTAACAGTACAAAGGCTAAGAAAGCGCATAATCTTTATAATTGGTTTATTTACTAAATATTGAATGAAAAGACCAGATAACAAGATAATATTTGTTTATTTACATATATTAAATACTAATATTGAATAAAAAACAAAATTGATATGTGTGAAACATGACAGTAAGAATAATACATCAATTAAAAAATAATTGAAAAATGAAAACACATGAAGATAATGCCAAGTAGTCGAGACTGGTGAACTGAACGGATTAGATTATTGAGAATTTATTGTCTAAGAAAAGTTAATCCTCGTATTCGGCCGAATCATACCCTAAAGGAATTGTTTGCAGGTTTTGGTATCAAGCTACCAGTTTGGACGCTTTCTCCATACCAAGCCTGTTGCGCAGCTTGGTCTGCACTAAAGAAAAAGTGCTAAACAATACACGTCAAAACAGTTCTATTACTGGACTGTAAAAAGCTTATCGTTATTCAACCCGTATCCTGGGTGTTGATTTTATCTAATTTTTCTCACTTTTAAACACATTTTATTTCCATTGCTATTGATTAATATAAATATGGAGCCACACAACTGATTGTTTAGTCTAATTTTCTATTTTTATTAAATTTCATTGTTGAACTAAACATTTGGATAACAAATTCTGGCACTGTAATATTTCCCAGTATTTCCTGGTTTTAACCAGTTGTTCCTGGTTTTTACCAGTTTTTCCCACTGTCCTGGAAAAACAGTTTTCCCCGGGAAGAATGCCAACCCTGGCCACTGTTTATAAGCTGTTTTAATACTGTGCATTTACCCAGCATTCGGCTAGTATATATATATATATATATATATATATAAACTGTTTCCTCACCCCAGTTAACCTGTATGGGTGGTAATTTCTGCTCTAACTCGGGTCTCCTACCAGAGACCTGGGAGTTTGAGCACTCGCCTCAAGATCTTAGCTGTTCCCAGTAGCGCACTTTTCTGCGACTCACCGAGTTGATTGCTGTCGGTATTTGGGCAAGCCACATTTTATGAGCCGGTGTTATTGCGCCCAGTGCCCCAATGATTATTGGCATTACAGTTGATTTTACATCCCAGCATTTTTCAATCTCTTCTCCAAGAGGGAGATATTTCTCTACCTTTTCTTTATCTTTGCTAGCTACATTGTAGTCATTGGGTACTGCTATATCTATTATAGTAGCCCTCTTGTTCTCCTTGTCCACCACCACTATATCTGGTTGGTTCGCTAGGACATGCTTGTCAGTCCGGATGTAGAAGTCCCAGAGGATCTTAGCGCGGTCATTTTTATTGACCTTATATATATTGACCTATATATATACATATGCACATATATATGTATATATATATCCTGATACCCTATATATTTATGATATATTATATATATATACATATATATAATACATCATAAAATCAAAAATATATAGGGTATCAGGATGGCCTAGTGGTAGCATTTTTGACTGTCTACCATAAGGGTTGGTGGCAGACCTGCCAACCCAAGAGTGGGGCAATGCGTGAGATTTGGTTTTGGGGCAATTGATGCATCAATGATAGTATATATAAACTTGTGGAAATTGGGGAAAAAATCTCACGCATTTTCATTTTTTTTTTGAGGTGATTGCGTGAGTCTCACGCCCAATGCGTGAGAGTTGGCAGGTATGGTTGGTGGGGTTCGAGTCCTGCTTAATGCCGATCTGACAAAAAAGCTCACAGCAAGCTTTAAACCCTAAATTGCTGGGTCTCTCGAATTTAGACCATAATTTGGAGGCCCGTGCACCACACTGAAATTGTGGGCACGTTAAAGATCCACCTCTTTCCTTCACACATTGGGCAAATGGCTACCTGGCTCTGTCATACCGGACGTGTTGCGACATGTACCCTTCAGGTTAACCTGACAGTGCCAGAAGTAATTGTTACTTAAAACAGGGTCACATCTACTCTACCATGCTGCTTGACCCAAGCATGCATCCCTAAGATGCAAGTCGTTCTCGATTTTGACGGACACATAGATTAACTAGCGTACAAGAAACAGTCTGTTTCTCCTGTTGTCTAAGAAACCCAGATATTGATTTTTAATAATCTTACAGCCAAGCACCGAACCTAAAACTAAATATGTTCTGATATAAATCTACTAAAAACAAAAACAATGCATCTTTCAATAAAAAATTGCTTCTAATGAGAAGTTCTAATACCTTTGAAAGACTGAGCCAACGCGCTCAATTCGCGTACCTGCCATTTGCTTTTTCTGAAAATGTTCTAAATGGTACTGCAAAATCGTTTAGGTAAACACGTCCGAGCCACACGAAATGCGGTTGAGAACTTCTACTATTTCTATGATTGGTTAACTGTTACTACGTCGTCAACCTCAACTTCGGTCAGCCTATTGACCGCCGTTGAGCTTTATCTGAAGCCGGTTAACTGGTCAAAGTTAGAAGTGTTCGCGACTGTTCTCCAACATTTCACTTACCGTAATAACATCGCGAACTAGTCATAAATCCTCCAATATTATTAAATATGGGTGTTCTTTCAAGATTCTACAGACCCGCACTACCACAATTAGCAAAGGTACAACTGGTAAAGAATATTAAAGAACGCTCGAATTATTTAAGTTATTAGATAAACGATTGTCAAGTGTTGCCTAAGGTCCTGTTTACTATTTTGAAAAAGGTATATACATGTATACTTTTTTAAATAATACAAATTAGTTTTACAAACACGCTTTTCGAATTTAGCTACTGTGACATGTGTGTGTTTTTCTCGGCAAGTTTAGAGAGCAAACCGTAGAGAACATTTTCGCAATCGCCTAAATATTCCTTGATTCAACTTATGTAAGCGTGTAAAATTTATGAGTGACTGAAAATTCAAAGTTTACAAAATGTGGTTGTAAGGTTGATAGCTAAAATAACAGCTATGTACGGATGTGTCAAGGCCAAAAATTACATGCATGTAAATGATTACAGGCGGTATTGCGCTACGAGCAGGCATACACAAACCTATGAGCCAATGGTATAAACTCGAGGGATCATAAGTCATAACAGAAAAGAGTATATAAGCACGTCTAGTGCAGGAATTTATAATACAGGCTCAAGTGACTGCAGCCTGCTATAAATTAATGCTAGGTGCATGTAAGAGCTGAAAAAAACAAACTCAAGAGATTGTGGTCGGTGGTATACTGGTTATGTCTGTGAAACTCAGGAAAATGAGATAAGTAGTTAGTGATAAGATTAAAGTGACCATAGCCATTAACAGACCATAGGCATACCTGTGCGTTAGCTTTCATATAGACCTGAATGAGTACATCAGGACAACAAATGCAAAACCTGGTGTTACAAACTCAAGTGATCACATGTTGTAGCGAACTGTTGTATCAGCATTACCCATGATAGAGTCACAGCAATGAGACATGCCAACTAAGATAGTCCCTGTTGATAGTAGATTATGAGTCTAACACAAACAAGTGGCTGAGATGAAAATGATCTACTTTATTGTAATATATCAGAATATATCCTTGGCGGCTGACTCGGTACTCAAAACCAGACAGTTACATAGGTTCACATATTTTATTTGGCTTGTAGTACTTGAAATTTCTAGTAGCTGTTGTAAGATCTTGGTGGTGCTATACAGATGAGTATGAACAACGTTTATTCCTTAACAAGTATACAACATAAACTGATGAAGGCAAAGAAAATGAGCGCGCTTGATGGTAAAACGGACTGGGGCTTAAACATAGGCTGCCCACGTGACTATAAACATAGTAGCAAGGAATATTACAACAGTTGTAGTTCAACATAAAACAAAAACAAGTAGAGATCCTATAGAATATGAAGAAAGCAAACTTTTTCAGTAGGAGATGATTATAACTAATAACTTTATTCTTTCTGTGTGTATATGTAGAACATTACCATAAAGTGGGAGTCATCTGAGTAGCTTAGTAGGCGCCTCATTATTCATACTTGTCCTTGACATTTCTATGAAAACTCACCGGTGCTTTGATATCAACGATATCTTTAATTAGGCTAACAGTTTACTTCATTTAGTTCACTACAAATCTCAAGCACTCCTTGCTGGTTTGCAACGTTCAAAATGTTTCAATATAAACACTGAGTATTATTACATATTATTATGATTAAATGTCATCAATATTAAATTCAGCAATTCTAATTTGACCTTTATAACTGCTAGCATTAAGTCTGGTTATGCTCGGGATTTCTGTCATTTTCAGCACAAATTGTATCAAAAAATCCATGAACTCGTTCATTGAGTACAGTAGTGCTTATTGCATGCAAAGATGGGTTCTAGAGTCTCTGATCAGATCGGTCAAACATCAGTTATACAAAAATTGTAAGTTCTGATTGCCAATTGAACTTGGCTTTTCTTGAAGTGGAGCTGTTTTTGCATATTAAATAAACTATAGGGAGTAGAACTCTTATAACTTTTTCCATATAAAAGATTAGTCTTCTACCTGGCAGTGTGGTAGAGTGGTGCAAGTGATGAAGTGTTGGGCTACGTAACTGATTCAAGACCCATAGACAGCTATCTTTAATGAAGCATTTTAATTACTGCCTATACCGTTTCTTCGGTGTGACAGTTTTGAGCAAGATTATATGATCAGAGTTCTATAACATCAATATATAGAACATATAAAATTTTTAACTGCAAAAAAAGCTTTAAATAAAGGGCTCGTTGAATGCCAACCATAATTCTTATTCCTAAAGAAAATAGTTTTGTTTATGGAAATATTTTCAAATACTTAAATTTCGTTGTAGAAGTTGCTACCTGCATCCACATTGTCCTCTGTCGCTATCAGAAACAGCTCATCGTCTCCAGTAAGTATGCTAATCACAGGTCAAAGTTCAAAACCCATGAGCGCTAGTTCAGCGTTATGGTGTAAATATTTAAAGTATTCAACCGGCCTGCAGACAGTTTTGTTATTGTTGTATAGATGGCTATGAATTACACTAACAAAAGTAACTGATGTGCTTTAGCGAAATATTACTCAAGTCTTGTTTGAAAAACTTGATATCAGACAAGAAGATAATTCTATTTTCCAAATTATGAGTGCTTTATTATCTCACCTCACTTTTATAGGTAAGCACTGTTATGGAATTTTCATGTCTCCCACTGACTACCATTATGAGCTATTTTATATTACTGCTGCAATAATTCTAAAGTTAGCAATGCCAATACTTTTCAATTTTTCTGTTTGTTTTTCAACTTTCTTGAATATTATAAAGAGCAAATGCGTATAATTTCTCATTTTAGCTGAGAGGTCACAGAGAAAGCTAATCATTTTCTTATTCTATACTTGTATGAACTCATGCATAGGCAACATCATACTTGGGAACTCATGCATAGGCAACATCAAAATGCATAGTTAACATCATCGCGACGGACCATCGAGCAAATTAGCCAAATCTAAATTTAGTTTTGACATAACTCCAAATACAAGAAGTTACCATATCTAATTTTTTTAAATTGTCTGTTACATCGGTTATATCGGTTAGCTCCCTTCTGTTATAATGGTTAAATCCATTATGTTATATTGGTTAGCTCCCTTCTGTTATAATGGTTAAATCCATTATGTTATATTGGTTAGCTCCCTTCTGTTATAATGGTTAAATCCATTATGTTATATCGGTTAGCTCCCTCCTGTTATAATGGTTAAATCCATTATGTTATATTGGTTAGCTCCCTTCTGTTATAATGGTTAGATCCATTGTTATATCGGTTAGCTCCCTTCTGTTATATCGGTTAGCTCCCTTCAATACTAAGAAATGCTGCATAACTTAATATTCATACAAATATTCAGGACTTGAAGAAGGTTCTTGCTGAGAAAATACCGGTAGCGCAGAAGGATGTGGCAGAGTTCAGGAAGGAGTATGGAGACACCAAAGTTGGAGAAATTACAGTCAACATGGTCTGTATATTGACCCTGAATATTGACCCTGTATATTGACCCTGAACATTCACTGAACTGCATGTTCTATAAGCTATGAGCTGCTAATCTTGAAAGATAGTCATAATAGCTCTCGCTGCATCCCATGTATCACTCCGTTTATCGCGTTCAATTTATGATAACATTGTCAAGATTTATTTCACTCGTGCTTTGTATAAACTCATTTCGATGTCTGAGATATGTGTAAAGTTATTTGGTAATTATTAGGATTTTTAAGCTACTGTCAATAACCGATGGGGAATACTTGACCTAGTTATATTTATGAATTCAGGAGACACACCTACAACGTAAATAATCCGTTCCAGGAACGGTTGCGCTATAGGGATTTTATGTTATGCGAACAGTGAAATACATTAAATTGCCTAATCCGTTCCGAGGTTGTCCAAACTCACTTCTTTGGCCATACGAAAAGGAAAAACCTGACTTATGTCTACAATAAAGCAAAACAAAAATGTGTTTTTACTATAAAAAGAGCAGTGTCTACTTGTTCGGGGTGTTTCTGTATCCAGGGGTCAAGGTTAGGATAAAAGATAACTTTCGGCGATACTCCAACTCGTGACATTCAGATTGGTGAATCGATGCTGTAAAACCTGCATCAATCAATAGCCTCTAAGTATTTATTAACAATTGCATAGCTACCTATTCTCTGTTGTGTCGACCTATCTGATGATCTATCATGGCGAACTGAAATATCATGGAAGTTGTATGTATAATGGATACAACACTATACATATATCGTTTTTTTTCTCACAAGTGCGACGAGATGTTACCATTCAAATCAAATTTTAGAAGTTGCCCCTACTTGACACTTTGTGTTATATGGAATGTTTTACGTAGTACGAAGCAAAAACTTTGCATAAATGTTTTATATTATTTGGAATTTACGTTATAGAAGGTATACGTTATAGGAGGTATACGTTATAGGAGGTATACGTTATAGGAGGTATACGTTATAGGAGTATCTACTGTAGGTTAATATGTCAGTTCTGCAAGTTAACTGTCGGATAATATAAAACTATGAGAATTATTTCCTACGTTTAATGTTCATTCTATAGTAATGCTGCAGATGAACTGTCTGTTTAGCGATTGAGGGTTTCTTTACACGAGTGCTGATAACTCTTACTAACCGTTTATGCCAAGTGCATTAACTAAGTGGGCAGTGGTGGTTCTTTGTGTCATAATGTAGAACATGAGGCTGTGGACATAAGCCAGTCTATTCACTGCATCTTTGCTAAAGAGGCCAGTTCATATCAGATGTTGTTCGATCACAATACCACTGAGAAACTATCATGTTGTGAATATGATTTTTTACCTACTACCTGTTGTACAGCATAAGCTGGAAGGCTTGCCATGGTCAAACCTTGCCTCTTCGCTTGACTAAGGTGAACCATGACTTCACCAGACTGAGTCACATCATTTTTACTCAATTAAATTGTATGTTAAACATTTCAAACATTAGAATATCTTTATACTAGCCATTTTTAAGTATTTAGATTTTTCTGTATTTCACAATCTACCGACACTACAGTTACAGTTTAAAATTCTGTTAAGAAAGAAGTGTGTGTGACAAATTAATATTCATATAGATATTACAAGTATGACAGAAAGTTGATTGTTATGTAGTTTGAACAGTGTTTACTAGGCTGAGGAATGAGTTATGCATCTACCATGCCTAGCTGGATGCTAAATGCTGTGTGCCAGTTGTTGTGCACTATGTTTATAGTCATACCTCAACCAAGCCCAAATGTTTCGGTCTATTTAGCAGAAAATGTTGTGTTACCTAGTGAAACAGCAGTCATAGTAGTCACGTGTCCCTTAGAAATATCCATTCCTACATTCCATGGTGCAAAACCTCTGTCAGTGATTAGGGCTAAAGCTTCAACTCCACCCATCTCATTCTTGTCCCTTTATTCTCTAACCGAAGTATATTTTTCATCTTCTTGCGTGTCACCATGCCTTTTCACCTAAATATGCACTCTCAAGGCTACCTCCTTCCAATTGTAATATCATTATAACAGATAAATGCTGATGAATGCACTGTTTCTAACACTATGCTTACTCCCAGTTCACAGTCACTCTGATCGGTCCCAATTACGAGTAAAATTTAGAATACTATGACTCTCTGTTGGCCATTGTCTTAAACATTTGTATTAACACTTCTGGTTGCCGCTGTCCGTAATAAATGACTGCCATTGTGACAATTTATATGGTGGCTGGATTCGCCTTGCTCTTTCTTACGTATCACAAGCTATTCTATTTTCCAAGTCATTTATTCCCAGAACAAAGTTTGGTAGAATTGATAATAATATTAGACCGAGGCACCCTAAACATAGCCTCCATTAATATGCAGTACAGGTCCAAGTACTAGCAATTTTATATGAGACTATGTACAGAGATAACAAAATTAATGCAGGATGTCCTTAAAAATTTAATATCATTTCTGAAAAATGATGCCAGGATATACATACAGTTCAGTGTTATCTTGGTCAGTATCTGCCCGGTAGATATTTAGGCCTGTTGTACATGCTGATAGATGTATGGTGGCATGAGAGGGATGAAAGGGCTTGTGACAGAGACCAGCGTGCTAGATGCAGAAGAGGGCATCCGGTTTCGTGGTTACAGTATCCCAGAATGCCAAGAGCTGCTACCTAAGGCTGTCGGCGGTGCGGAACCATTACCTGAGGGCCTTTTTTGGTTGCTCTGTACTGGCGATATTCCGACAGAAGCTCAGGTCGCCTCTGTCTCACTTGTAAGTACATAGCATCACCCGGCATGTTTCTAGTACCTAGGGACCAGTATCATCAGGTGTCCAATATCATCAGGTGTCCAATATCATCAGGTGTCCAATATCATCAGATGTCTATCATCATCAGATGTCTATTATCATCAATACCCTGCTACACTATCTGTATAATATATACTGTTACACTATGTACTGCTACACTATATGTATACATACTCTGCTACACTATCTGTAATACTATTCACTGATACACTATATGTATACATACTCTGCTACACTATTTGTATACTATTCACTGATACACTATCTGTAATACTATTCACTGATACACTATATGTATATTATACACTAATACACTATCTGTATACTATACACTGTTACTCCATTTGCATGCAGTGTTTGTCAAATGTATTGACAGGAATGGGCTAAACGTGCAGGAGTTCCTAGCCATGTGGTAACAATGCTCAACAACCTTCCTCACACAGTGCATCCTATGGCACAGCTCAGTGCCGCTGTCAACCTCCTCAGCAGTGAGAGTCTCTTCAGCAAGGCTTATGCAGATGGTGTCAAAAAGACTGAATATTGGCAGGTTTGTACATCTGAACCTCTGTTTGATTATTGTTTGAATTGTATGCCTCTTATGTTGTATTCGCCGTCATTGATTAGTAAAACTCAAACACATTTTGCTGGGAATAGCCTGTGTCCGATGATTAGACTGAGTCAGATGGATAGACTGTGTCAACTGGATAGGTTGTGTCAGATGAATACACTGTCAGATGGATAGACTGTCAGATGGATAAACTGTCAGACGTTTCGGCAAATTTGGTATAAAATTAATTACGGAGATGTCCTTTCAAGAATTTGCAGAAACTAGCATGTCATAACAACCTTGTAATAACTAATTATAAACACGTAACACCAAACACGTAACAACAGACACGTAACGACAGACACGTAACGACAGACACCTAACAACAAACTCGTAACAACAGACACGTAACAACAGACTTGTAACAACAGACTCGTAACAACAGACTCGTAACAACAGACCCGTAACAACAGACACGTAACACCAGACTCGTAACAACAGATACGTAACAACAGACACGTAACAACAGACACGTAACAACAGACACGTAACAACAGACACGTAACAACAGACACGTAACGACAGACACCTAACAACAAACTCGTAACAACAGACACGTAACAACAGACTCGTAACAACAGACTCGTAACAACAGACTCGTAACAACAGACCCGTAACAACAGACACGTAACACCAGACTCGTAACAACAGATACGTAACAACAGACACGTAACAACAGACACGTAACAACAGACACATAACAACAGACTCGTAACAACAGACCCGTAACAACAGACTCGTAACAACAGACTCGTAACAACAAACTCACAATAACAGACACGTAACAACGGGCACGTAACAACAAACACGTAACACCAGACTCGTAACAACAGACACGTAACAATAGACTTACAACAACGGGCACATCATAAAACCGCGTAATACCGTAAAATCTGTATTTAAATGTCAGATTTATTTGAATGCCACCTTTATTTGAGCGCCACAATGGGAGAAGGGTTGAAAAATAGAGTGCCACCCTTTAATTGAACACCACTTCTTTTTCAACACCACTTCTTTTTGACCGCCACTATTTGACATTCTTAATCTTCACGAACCCAAAATAGCAAGTGATCAGTAAAGTGGTGTCCACAAAACCGTGCTAATAATAATTCGATCACATTAATAACAAATAATACGCTCGTTGTTTCTGTTCGTATTGAAGTCCATTTTCCAGCTTCAAGTCTTTATGGTTTTATCGTTAAAACATTGATTGCAACACCATAGAAATGGTTAGTAACAGTATCAGGCTAGTAGTAGTTCCTTATTGAACGCGGTCTTGATACTTCAATTTATGTGAAAAACTCATCCACTTTTACGACTGAATTTGTGCTACTACGTATTTTGAGGGGAAATTTTTAAGGCTATTTTGATTACACGCGGTTTCTCTTTATTTGCGCCAGAAGTGTATACATGTATTCTAAAGTGCATCGCGTAAAAGTTTTGTCTTGCTAACAAACGTTTGAACGCTAATATTGACTAGCTCAGCTGTACAGAAGAGAAGTTGAGGTCAGAAGACATTGTGGAGGGTATTGAACAGCCAAAACATTTTGAAATGGTTTAAAACATAGGCAACAGCCAGAACACAACTGGCCGAGCAAACGATGCTAATACTTTTGTCTTAAAATGTTTTGTTTCTGAATATATTATAAATATGGTTTGTTAATGTCACTTGTTCTTGAATATATATATATATTTTTTTTTGTACAATTTGATAGATTAGTATTGTGTAACTTATTAATACAAATTTAAATACATGATTTATATAAGTTTGCAGATTTTTGGCGTATTATTTGATATCGTCACTGCGGTAATCTGAGCTCAGCTTACAAGGGATTGACGCCCGTAACTCTCTTCTATTGCACATAAAAAGCGAGTTTTGGCTGCAAACTGTAGCAAACATATCAATAAGTGCAATGACCTTTTATGGAACCTGGTTAAATATGGTTATAAAATGAAAATATGTATTCAAATTTGAAAACAAATAAAAAACTTGAAAGCGCCAACAAATTGCGACGCAGGCTATAAGATAATCCTAGGTTAATTGCAGGCATTAGATATCAACTGGTAGAGACATCTATTAGCTTCTCCATGCATATTTATTTAGAGATCTTTGATAAGTCGGAGGTATGTTAGTGAATTTTTTGCATACAGAAGACTTTGTGTTGCACTGCCCGAAGAAGAGTGCAAAATATAGGTGACACTCAATTCGCCCTTGGAATGAATAAATTTATCTTCTCAATATTCTGAAGGGTTGTTTGAAAAATACAATGCCACCCTTTATTTAAACATCACCTCTAATAAAGCGCCACTTTAAGGGAAGGGTTGAAAGTTAGAGCACCATTGCATTCAAATAAAGGTTTTACGGTAACTTGTTTGCAGTATGCATATGAGGACAGCATGAATCTAATAGCCAAGCTGCCAACCATTGCTGCCATTATATACAGAAACCTTTATCGTGATGGTAAAGTTGCTGCCATAGAGGGTAACCTTGACTGGTCGGCCAACTTTGTGAAAATGTTGGGCTATGATAACAGAGAGTTCACAGAGCTCATGCGTCTCTACCTCACCATCCACACGTAAGTCACTCGATCAAGTGCATTGCTGCTTGTAACATCGTAAAAACCCTTGCCTAGATTCCAGTTCTATGGCATGCTGAACTGGAATCTATACAATGAATTTGCAGTACTTCAAATTTATTGTATAGTAATTCAGTCGTTCTCTGCTGTCTTATGAGCTTTTTGACACTGTTACGGTGGTTTATTAACATTGTAAATCAAAAATTCAGCAAAACTTTTTCGGTTGTTTAAGGATTTAATTTTTTGGGCGTACATTAAATATGTGAGCTCCACAGTCGATTGCTATGGCAATGTTGACCTGTTAACACAGCAACTAAAACATAGTGTTATTTTTATAATCGTCTAATACTTGATAAAGACATTCAAACCTCTGCAAAAAATGTCATCTTCTCTGCAATCTGTTTCATATGGTGAAACTGTTGCTGTGATCCCTCTAGCTATCGATCTGTTTCATATGGTGAAACTGTTGCTGTGATCCCTCTAGCTATCGATCTGTTTCATATGGTGAAACTGTTGCTGTGATCCCTCTAGCTATCGATCTGTTTCATATGGTGAAACTGTTGCTGTGATCCCTCTAGCTATCGATCTGTTTCATATGGTGAAACTGTTGCTGTGATCCCTCTAGCTATCGATCTGTTTCATATGGTGAAACTGTTGCTGTGATCCCTCTAGCTATCGATCTGTTTCATATGGTGAAACTGTTGCTGTGATCCCTCTAGCTATCGATCTGTTTCATATGGTGAAACTGTTGCTGTGATCCCTCTAGCTATCGATCTGTTTCATATGGTGAAACTGTTGCTGTGATCCCTCTAGCTATCGATCTGTTTCATATGGTGAAACTGTTGCTGTGATCCCTCTAGCTATCGATCTGTTTCATATGGTGAAACTGTTGCTGTGATCCCTCTAGCTATCGATCTGTTTCATATGGTGAAACTGTTGCTGTGATCCCTCTAGCTATCGATCTGTTTCATATGGTGAAACTGTTGCTGTGATCCCTCTAGCTATCGATCTTGATATCTTGATATTAAAACTCTGTTTTATGATGGATTTGAACTCATAACAAACACATTGACAAGGTTCTTATCCGGATGGACCCTCTACCACTGAGCCAGAACAACATAGTTATCAATTGTGTTATCATATACAGCATACCCCATGCGCGTGCTAATTATTTTAGCCTTGTGTCCACGAGTTACGATGCTTCTGTTCAGAAATATTTTGCGACCTAAGTATATGCAACGCGATGCTTATTTGCCTTTTTTCGTTAGGGCTAATTTATTCAGCCCACGATATCGACAATAATTTATCTCGAGCTAAAAAATTGGCGATTTGTGTACTGATTATATGCGTTATTGAAATAGCGTCGCTGAACTTGCCATGGCCAGGTATCCGTTATACGGTATATCCGGTATCTGTTAAAATAAAAACGTTTCGCAATGATATAACTAATGTTAAAAGTTTAAGGTTTACTAAAATACATACTAAAACTTCCTTCAAGTGTGTTTAGTAAACTTAAATATCTTAAAGTATGTGTTTAGTAAACTAAATTCATTTAAGTTAGATTCAGCATTTATGTTACACGTCTGTCTTGAAGGTAAAAACTCTCAACGTAGTACATTGTAATGTTATATTATCTTGGGCACGCAGACCATAACCACAAAATTCACTAAAGTTTTTGTAGGTACCTATAGTTCTAAGGTTAACATAGTATTTTGGTACTATTTTTAATGATGATGATGATTAGTACCTATAGCCTACGATATTAGCCTACATGTCAATTTTTGCATGCCAACACTGAAACGAACTGAAATCGAACAATTGTATACCAAATAATTTTGGATTGTAATCGTAGCAAAATAGACTATATTTAGTCATTACTTGCTAATGATTTCACATTTACATTTAAACACCTTTACATTTTTATTTGTCCTTCTAATTTATTTCAACGAAACACTTCTTTCAAGTTATGAAATTTTAAATTTACAGTTGTTTGAAAACTTTTACAGTTGCTTTAATTTAGTTGTCCTGCACAAAACTTTTTCCTCATGGTATGAAGTTTGAAAATTATAGTTGTTTGGCAAAGTTTGAAAACCTTTAGTTGTTTTTATTTTCTCCCTTAATTTATTTCAACTACACAAAACACTTCTCTCATGATATGTTGTTTGAAAGTTAGAATGACAAATGTTGTTATATGTTAAATAAAAATCAATTTGCTGTCCAAATATTTTTTTATTACTCGGGCAACGCCGGGTAGTACAGCTAGCTATATATAAAGTTAGTGGCACAGCATATATATATATACACTAGGTGAATATGACTAGGACTAGGGGCATCGCGACTCGGATGTTTGGAAAAATTTGATTCTTGCAAACCTTTAGAAAAGTTGTTAAAGAAAGTATTTTGCTGATGATGGTAATAACGACGCCTAAAAACTACTAAAAGTCGTGTTTATCTCTATGGCTTGGAATAAAGTGATATTCTAAAGCGATAACAACCGTCTCGGTAGCCGTTAGGCAAAAAACTGTTCGAATCAATGATGTTGCGGTCGAGTTATTTAATGCAAAGCAGCAATTGCAAGCAATTGAATTGCTTGCAAATGTATATATACATGTATGTATATATATACATGTTTATATACAGTCAAACTCGGATAGCTCGAACACATGGTTTACTCAAATGGATTTGTTTGGTCTGTTCCCATGATGAATTGCTTTAAATAACTCGACCTCAACATCATTGATTCGAACAGTTTTTTGCCCAACAGTTACCGAGACGGTTGTTATCACTTTAGAAAATCGCTTTATTCCAAGCCATAGAGATAAGCACGACTTTTAGTAGTTTTTAGGCGTCGTTATTACCATCATCAGCAAAATACTTTCTTTAGCAACTTTTCTAAAGGTTTGCAAAATAGCAAATTTTAGCAAACATCCGCGTTGCAATGCCCCTTCGAAAGCAAAGAAAAGCGAAGTAACCTTCGGATAAACAAAGTAAAATCGGCAAAATTGATTGGCCAAAATGGTTAAAATGTTCGAGAGAAAAAAGGTCTTTTTTATTTCTGAGTGCTTTAACCGCGATCAAGTTTTGCCCATTTTTACTCCTGTATGTCCTGGCAGTCAAATCACTTAAAACATGAAAATCTCAAGCGATTGAAAAATATCTATACTTTCTGATAAAATTTTTAAAACTTTACATGAGAGGCCCTTTTACTTGCAACAAGCAATCTATGCTTTTGATTTATATATAGTTTGTATATGTACATGTATCTACTAATAAATACATGCACTTGTGACAGTGCTCTGATAACTTGAACGCTCTGATAGCTTGAACACTTTCGCTCGGTCCTGTGAAGTTTGAGTTATTCAAGTTTCACTGTATATACATATGTGTAGATATGTATAATGTATGTTATGACAAAATTATGGGTGTGTATATATACAGTGGAAGCTCGGTTCTCTAACATAATCTGTTCCAGAAGGTTGTTCGAAAACCAAGTTGTTCGAGATCCGAAACAAGTTTTCCCCTAAGAATTAATGTGTGAAATTTTAATCCGTTCCAAGTCGAGAAAACATTTTTTTTCAATAAAGCATTTTTTTAACATTTTACACCACAAACTGTACTGTATACGGCATACTATAAATAAAAACAGGTAGATATAGATTGGGTTTAACTTTAATAAAAGATCTTCATCTATAATGATGAAAAAAGAAAACAACAAGTAAACATTTTGTATGTTTTGCTCTTAAATCATCGAAAACATTAAAGGTTAAGATACAATATCAAAAATTGCAGAAATAGATAATGAAACAGCAAAAAATACAACAGATCAG
Source organism: Watersipora subatra (assembly GCF_963576615.1). Classification (NCBI taxonomy): domain Eukaryota; kingdom Metazoa; phylum Bryozoa; class Gymnolaemata; order Cheilostomatida; family Watersiporidae; genus Watersipora; species Watersipora subatra. Next base: position 38,878,198 of record NC_088709.1, read on the forward strand.
CAACATAAAAAATTGTGTGAAAAAGAAAATATAAACAGCAATGGCACAATGGCTTCACATCATTGAAGGAGAATTTTTCTCCAAAACAATTTAGGGTAACTCGACTAGAGGAGTTGTTTCCTAGCAAATCTGTTCGATAGAGGAGACGTCGTCCCAGATGGTTCCTTTCTTTTTGTAAAGAATTTATAAAGCATGACTTTACTTCTCCCTTTGTTAACGAATGTTTCCATGCTGTTTCCGGAGTTATTCCGAACATTTAATTCCAATGTGCATGCTCTGGTTTGGTTGGGAACCAAAATTATGTTCAAGATCCGAGACGAACAAATTTCAAGTTTTTTGGTCTAAAACCGAGTTGGTCGAGAACCGAAGCATTCGAGAACCGAGGTTTCACTGTATGTATGACTGAAATGGTAACATTTTAGTATTACCTGATGAATAGTAACAACCATGAAACTAAGTAGTAAATAGTTTTTAAAGTTTACAGTTCTTAATACATTTATATAAATGCTCTATTTTAATATTGACCACTCTGCTTCTAGTAAACTGCAACCATCTTCATCAGTATACCTATACAGTATATATATATATATAATATGTGTTATGACATTATTCCCACTACTCATTGACTAACCAATAAATACATAAATAAGTGCATAAATGAATATTTTACAATCTATTTTACATCAACCTATTATATGGATAGAGTCGCGATGTACATTTATAATAAACATTGTATATTATATGAATAGCGTTGATAGAGACCTAACTCTTTCACTACTGCATTAAATTCTGACCGAATGATTATTTTGTCCAATTTAATTCAAACGGATTGTCGAAAAACCGGCATACCGCTAGTATTTAGGCAATATCTCAAGAATCAAAACAGATATCATTTTACTGTAAAATACATCTTATTCAGAACAAAATTCTCTACAAGATAATTAAAAAATTGTCTAGTGAATTCTATTCTCACAAAATTTCTAACGCTTCCTTTGCGTTGAACGAACGCTGTGTGTTTTTTATTGCTATGACGATAACGATCTGGTTTTCCCGTTTTTAAAATAATTCAAAATGAAATTGTTGAACTAAAAGATTTTCCATTAGTTGCACGTGATAGGCAACAAGGTCGTTTCATTGGAGACAAAATTTGATTGTTCTAGCTAATGTGTGGGCTTCGTCATGAAAAGAAATGTAAAACCCTATTGATAAGCCGATACATCGGCTTACAGTAGCGAAAGAGTTAATAGAGATGCTGGTTGCTTGTAGAGACCATGAGGGAGGCAATGTGAGTGCCCACACATGCCATCTCGTTGGTTCAGCTCTCAGTGACCCATATCTTTCTTTCGCTGCTTCTATGAATGGATTGGCTGGGCCTCTGCACGGGCTGGCCAATCAGGAAGTACTCATCTGGTTAAACAAAGTCCATGGCGAGAAATCCACATTTACTGATCAAGAACTAAAAGACTTTGTATGGGAAACACTTAAGACAGGGGTAAGTTGCCTCCCTTATTTGTCTAAGCCTTTTCTTTGTGCTCATCCCAACAATATACTCCTTCCACTTATGATATCACTGCAGTATACCCCACTCACTTATGACATCACAACGATATACTTCTCCCAATTATGATATCACTGCAGTATACCCCACTCACTTATGACATCACAACGATATACTTCTCCCAATTATGATATCACTACAGTATACCCCACTCACTTATGACATCATAACAATATACTTCACCCACTTAAGACATCACTGCAGTATACCCGACTCACTTATGACATCACAACGATATACTTCTCCTAATTATGATATCACTACATTATACCCCACTCACTTATGACATCATAACAATATACTTCACCCACTTAAGACATCACTGCAGTATACCCCACTCACTTATGACATCACAACGATATACTTCTCCCAATTATGATATCACTGCAGTATACCCCACTCACTTATGACATCAGAACAATATACTTCACCCACTTATGACATCATAACGATATACTTCACCCACTTAAGGCATCACACTAATATACTCCCCGCTTATGACATCACAACAATCTACTCCTTCCACTTATGACATCACAGCTATCTACTCCTTCCACTTATGACATCACAACAATATACTACCCCCTCTTATGACATCACAACAGTACACTCCCACCGCTTATGACCTCGCAGCAGTATACGCTCCCTCTTACGACATCACAACAATATATTCATCCCACTTATGACCTCACTAAAATATACTTCGCTCACTTATGATCTCACTAAAATATAATCCGCTCACTAATGACAGCAGGACGTTATCCACATCCCATTTATGACATCATTACTTTTTACTAACTCGTAGCTGGGTAAGATTTTTTATTATGAAAATAGCCAGTTTGTGGAACCTCCTATTAAGATTCAACCAGAAATATACTGTAAAATGTAATTTTACAACAAAGTACTTTATTTTCATAATCTCCACATTTTATTCTATCATAAACTGTACAATATATGGAATATTAACTTGAAAATGAAATGATTCTATGTTGGTCATTGAGGTCACGATGGTAGTGCATTTTTAAATATCATTAGGTTTTAATGTTGTCGATCTCTGTATAGTGTATAATGATGAAATATAAATTCTAAAATATTCTCAAATTAAAGCGGAACAACTTGTGTTGCAGTTTAAATATAAATCGCCAACATTTTAATCTCCAAGCATCAGTTTTACAGTTATTAACGCCTGCAAAACAGCGTCACGCTGATAATTAAAATTTGCCGTGATAGTAATCGGCTCACTTGTAAAAATTATTATTATTGCCTCATTACTCCATCAGGACAAACTTTAGTAAAATAGAAAGTTTGACGCTTTTAGTAATTTTTTTTAAACTTATCCCTTATCCTTGTCTCCAACTTCAACAATGAGAAAAATACTTATATACTTTATTTGGAAATTGGAATATACAGGTAATTATAGAAGGGATCTTTGTAAATTGTTTCATGTTGGCTTCAATAACATAGACCAGCTTTACGCCTTGTTAAATTTAGTAATACTGATGAAGGTCACCGGGTATGTATGAGCAGGGATGATTGTCACAGTCATTACTTTATGTGTACGTATAACTACACGTATAACTACACAGTCATTACTTTATGTGTACGTATAACTACACGTATAACTACACAGTCATTACTTTATGTGTACGTATAACTACATTTCCGCTAGCGAGTTGCGTTGCAAACAGATACTTAACTTGGTAGTAAATTTTTATGTAAAATAATGATTTTATATAATATACTGTAAACTACGAGCTTGTCTTACACTATTGGTTGGGTTAATGCGCTTTTGAAATATTCTTGTCACTTGTTATTCTCTTCTAAATAACGATCGTCGATAGATAGTAAATAGTAAAATAGCACATAACGATTAAGCAAACATTAAAAAACACTAATTAATTTCGTTATCAACAATATGATTATAAATATTATATCATTTTTAAATTATGATGTTTTTATTGTTACTGAAATTGGATAGCATCTTTGAAACATCAAGATTTATATTTTTAATACAGAATGTATTACATCGCATTCCTTGTTTATTTGATTTTAAATTACCATTTACAATTACTATCTAAATAGTAATTATTATATTAATTATAAATATGAAATAATATTATTAATACTACTTATCTTTTTAATTTATATAAACATTATGGCATCACATTGAAATATCGCCTAGGCTCAAATTATAACTGCTGTTAGCAAATATTTATTGTTCATATTCTATAAAATACTTGTTAAGTGTTTCAAATTTTATCAACAATTTAACCAGTTACAAATTTTTAGCTTGTGGAATTTGTAAAACAAATAAATTTTAAATATAATTCATTAAATATAGACTTAATTGACTGCAGCGTCTGAATATTGATGCAATTTTATTTGAATTAACTCTCTTTTAATTTAATAATGGATACAGTGTTAATTACTATACATCAACATCAACTAGCTATGAGGGCCACCAGGTATAATACACTAATAACTACACTAAGATACCTGGTATAATATGGTATTGGTGCAACTAACATATGCCATTTCAAATAGGCCTTTAAGAAACATGCCACCTAAATTGAACAAAGGCGAAAGTTACCAAAAGCTTCACAAAAAGCAGAAAGAATAAGCCTAAAACAATAGTCAGTGGTGTTGTAATTATTATTATTACAATATGACTGAGGAGAAGAGACAAGCTAAGAGAGATGAAGTATTCAAAACATCAAAACAGTGTACTATATTTCTGCAAGTCAGTAAACAGTGTACTATATTCCTGCAAGTCAGTAAACAGTGTACTATATTCCTGCAAGTCAGTTAACAGCGTACTATATTCCTGCAAGTCAGTAAACAGTGTACTATATTCCTGCAAGTCTGTAAACATAGGGTGTCACATCATGCTGTGCTGTCGAGTTTGATTTTACCAAACACATCGCAAAGCAGATGTTTGGTAAAATTTGATTTTTTGCAAACCTTTAGAAAAGTCATTAATGAAAATATTTTGTCAATGATGGCATGATGTCTGATGACTATCATGTTGTCCTTTTGTCGCATACATTTGCATCTTGACAAAATGCCACAAAATCGTTAATATATGCCAATAGACCAATTTTTTAAATTTTTAGATACACGAGATGTTGTATTATGACATACTAATATTTGAGAATGTTTAAAAAACTTTGAACAGTTCACCAAATTTAACGCAAGATTCTCATAATAAAAATTCTTACCCTATTAACGGTCATTTTAGGACTGAGTGCGACAAAAATAGGAAGCATTCAGAAGCGATAATTGAGCAAGTCGTGTTCTGTATTACATGTTATTCAATTGTACATCCAGGTGATCCCAGGCTATGGACACGCAGTTCTACGTAAAACTGATCCAAGATACATGGTGCAACGAGAGTTTGCGCTCAAGCACCTGCCTGAGGACAGTTTGTTCAAGTTAGTGGCACAGTTGTATCATATTGTGCCCCCTGTGCTCCTCGAGCATGGAAAGGCTGCCAATCCTTGGCCTAACGTTGATGCCCATAGCGGTGTCCTCCTACAGGTAAGTAAATGTAGCTCATCTCTTGCACTGTCGTGTTTCTCTTGGCACAAATACTTGAATCTGGTTCACACTATATCCCCGCATGTCGGCGTTTTCCTTTCGGCGTTCATCATCGATTATGTGAACCGTAAACCGATGACATTGACGCAGCAAAGCGGATACGTCGGGAAAGTTTGCAGCTATCAAACTTTCTCAATATTTCACCGAGCATCGACGACTGCCTTTTAATGCAAACCATGTCGGTGATAGTAATTCGCAGTCCCGGATAGCGTGATTTACTTTTATTTATGATAATTGTTGCGAGACTAGTATTTGATTCAAGCACGCGAAAACAAAGAGGTTTCTTTGAGAAAAAAAATGAAAACACCAAGTCACGGAGTATTTGCTGATGCAAACGCGGATGGGTTTGTGATAGTTTGACCATTGTTATCATCGATGATCACCGAAGTTTTGTGGCACCAACGCCGAGATATGGCGATATAGTTTGAACCAGTTTTTATGTATGTACGTGCGTGTTAGATTTAATTATAAAAAAAACTTCAGTTTTTAGAACTTTAATTTTAAGTAAGTCGAAATATACTGCATCATAATGAATAAGCTCCATTTGGCAATATCTTGGTAACAAATTCGGAGAGCAAGTTTGGTTATGCAGAGCACTCTAGTTGTTTTCAAACATGAGATTTATCAACTGAATTGTTAATATTATTTTTGCTGTAATTGTCAGTTTCACTTTATCTAACCAAACCACAATAATTGTCAGTTTCACTTTATCTAACCACAAATTTAAATTTAGTTTGTTTAATGATTTGCTTGAACTCAAACTTATGCTATAAATTTAATCATGCATCTGGCACTATTGTGGCAGTTCCTTGCCAAGAGTTGATAACTCCTTGCTAATAGTTGCTAACTCCTTGCTAATAGTTGCTAACTCCTTGCTAATAGTTGCTAACTCCTTGCTAATAGTTGCCAACTCCTTGCTAATAGTTGCTAACTCCTTGCTAATAGTTGCTAACTCCTTGCTAATAGTTGCTAACTCCTTGCTAATAGTTGCTAACTCCTTGCTAATAGTTGCTAACTCCTTGCTAATAGTTGCTAACTCCTTGCTAATAGTTGCTAACTCCTTGCTAATAGTTGCTAACTCCTTGCTAATAGTTGCTAACTCCTTGCTAATAGTTGCTAACTCCTTGCTAATAGTTGCTAACTCCTTGCTAATAGTTGCTAACTCCTTGCTAATAGTTGCTAACTCCTTGCTAATAGTTGCTAACTCCTTGCTAATAGTTGCTAACTCCTTGCTAATAGTTGCTAACTCCTTGCTAATAGTTGCTAACTCCTTGCTAATAGTTGCTAACTCCTTGCTAATAGTTGCTAACTCCTTGCTAGTAGTTGCTAACTCCTTGCTAATAGTTGATAACTCCTTGCTAATAGTTGCTAACTCCTTGCTAATAGTTGCTAACTCCTTGCTAATAGTTGCTAACTCCTTGCTAATAGTTGCTAACTCCTTGCTAATAGTTGCTAACTCCTTGCTAATAGTTGCTAACTCCTTGCTAATAGTTGCTAACTCCTTGCTAATAGTTGCTAACTCCTTGCTAATAGTTGCTAACTCCTTGCTAATAGTTGCTAACTCCTTGCTAATAGTTGCTAACTCCTTGCTAATAGTTGCTAACTCCTTGCTAATAGTTGCTAACTCCTTGCTAATAGTTGCTAACTCCTTGCTAATAGTTGCTAACTCCTTGCTAATAGTTGCTAACTCCTTGCTAATAGTTGCTAACTCCTTGCTAATAGTTGCTAACTCCTTGCTAATAGTTGCTAACTCCTTGCTAATAGTTGCTAACTCCTTGCTAATAGTTGCTAACTCCTTACTAATAGTTGCTAACTCCTTACTAATAGTTGCTAACTCCTTGCTAATAGTTGCTAACTCCTTGCTAATAGTTGCTTTTGTCATATACACTGTACTTCATCTCCATAAAACTTTTTATATACAGACACATTAAAAATATTATATTAATTCCTCTCTCACCACAACTTTTTATATACAGACACATTAAAAATATTATATTAATTCCTCTCTCACCACAACTTTCTACGACATTTTTAATAAAAAGCCATCATGCAGTAATTTTCTCCCATCAGTTATAGGAGAACCTAAAAACGGTTTTCTTGTTTTCAACTGCTACGATTTCTGATGTAATTTTGTGTATAAATTACTATGAATTTTGAAAATTTGAAAATAACTATGAACTTTACCAGCTGTTTACTATTATTGTTGATTATCACTAATTTCTTTTCTTTTTATCTCTATGAAACTCATAAAATAAAATTTGACACGTTGCAACTATATTTGTTTTCGTTATGTAAGCACAGGTTTTTATCACCTGGTTTAGGCAAGAAGTTTGACATCAATTCCCACTGTTTCTCACCACATGTTACATTCTGTGGCTATTAATCACCCTTTTACTCCTTACATCTAAAGATCCTATTTTCTCACTGGCCATGTATATGTATATGGTGATATTGCTATATCGCTATATGTATATGGTGATATTGCTATATCACTATATGTATATGGTGATATTGCTATATCGCTATATGTATATGGTGATATTGCTATATCACTATATGTATATGGTGATATTGCTATATGACTATATGTATATGGTGATATAGCAATATCACTATATGTATATATTGCTATATGACTATATTATGTATATGGTGATATTGCTATATGACTATATGTATATGGTGATATTGCTATATCACTATATGTATATGGTGATACAGCTATATCACCATTGCTATATTCATATATGTGTACTTATCCTGAAATGCTCGAGTGTAGCAAGAGCTCTTTAATATGTTATTTGATTTCAGTACTACGGCATGACTGAGATGAATTACTACACAGTTCTATTTGGCGTGTCGAGAGCACTTGGAGTTCTCTCCTCTCTTATATGGGACAGGGCACTCGGGCTGCCCCTCGAAAGACCTAAGTCTATGAGCACAGAAGGACTAAAGAAGCTGGTCGGAGCTAAATAAAAAACCACTGCTGATCCTATCTCAACATATCTACATGTACATATCTACATGTCTACACATGTACATGTCTACACATGTACATGTATTAATAGTGCTGTCTTCTGGATTCCCAAAGCTGCGAATGCATTCTACTACCCTTAGTCTGGACACAGCTCAGATTTGTTGAACGATTTTTTGTTTACGTTATCGATATGATGTGGTACAGGGTCTACCTTATTGGTATGGTGCAGTATCCCAGGTCATGTCAGATAAATAAAAGTGATGTATTTGTATATTTGCACCATGTTTGGTTTTGGGGGGAATGAGGCATAAAACTGAGGTTGTAGGTTGGCATGAAGAATCCATAATCCTTACACAAATAATATTGCTTTTTAAGAATTTCGGCTTTGCGATGTTTATTTTTGAAAGATACCGTTTCCTTGCAAAAATATGATTAAAAAATATAAATACGTATCAGTAGTGAAGGTAAGACAATCCTTTACAAATTTGCACAGAATTCTTACTCATACTGCACCAGAACTTATCATTTGCTACAGTTATAGTAGTAAAATAAGTTTGTACAAAGTTCTGTCCAGTTTGATGGCTGGAATGCATATGCTTTTTGAGTTGTCTTGCTTGCTAGTCTATATAATTCCATTGAAAGGTATCCTTCAAACCTTTACTGAGGCAGAACGTAGTCTGCACTTTCGGCATGCTAAATATATAACTGCTAAGACTAAAATAGTTGCATTGATGACAGTAATTATGGTCACAATTAATATGTTTTCGGTGAATGACCTGGCTTGATCTGAGCTGGGTGTAAGAACACCTTGACACTCTCCGGTGTAGCCTTGGAAACCTATTGAATGTTCCATCTGTATTGGGGGAAACCCGCACCTGTTATAAAAAAAGACTATGTAAAAGACTTTCTTACAGGTTAGAGGTTGGTGGTCTGGTAATTACAGTAATTCTGGTTTATACAAGCTCCCAGTTTCATTACCAGAGTTATCTTGGTAAAGCATAATATATGTATATGTAAGCCATTAGTGTTAACCGTATATTATTAGGCGATTCTCTGATGCAGCCGAAATTTATATACAGTTTATTAAAAATGCAGTTTTAAATTAGTGTTTGATGCTGTAACAGACTTATTACTGAAGCTTCTATGCTAACTAAACAAAATATGTATCAATAGTTTTTATCGTTTTTGACTGTGTCTAGGAATCTTATGAGACGTTGAAACAATAGCATATTCAAAAGGAGCGTACCACTTGCTAAAGACATTTCATCAATAATCGCAGGAACTAACTGAAAAATCAATAAATGGCAGTGTGGTCTTGGTCAGCTGTCCAAGTTTCTAGTATGACCTTTAGTCATGTAAAAGTTGTCACCACCCAATTAGCTGAACAGGGAAAGAGGTTCAATTTAAATTCCAGCATAGGTTCAAAACTGGGTGCATGCGCAATGCTTCAGCGTTGATAGTGACTAATGTTTTCTGTTAGGTGTTCTCCTAGTGTTCTAGCAAGTATTAATCGTAATTGGCTTTACAAAAATTTCACTTGAGCAAGCAGGCCAACGCGCGATGTATATCAAACGGTTCTTAGAAATGATTGCTGGAGAGGTTATGCAAAACTGGGAAGTACTGGTAACATCGGGACGCATGTTTTACACTAATGTTTGCTACAGCCTCATTTAAACAAAGATTTGACTCTAATGAGCTATTGGTTGTTGGTCAACAAAACTACGATATGAACCAGATGCTTAGTAACAAGAATAATAGAAAATTGATTGATTTAAGTTACCGAGTCTATATTTTTACAAACTCGATATTTTTGTAGGCCGGATGATTTTATTCTGTACTCAAAATGCACTCAACAGTTGTATTGATGATTTGATGTATTGATTATCAATACATGTATTGATTATCAATACATGTTTTGATAATTACATGTATTGATAATTACATGTATTTTAATCTTTAGTCAAAAGAGTTAAGATGTAGACCTAAACATAGTAGTTTTGAGTCTTCCTTGTATAAATTTTTGTTTTCGCGTTTATGACACCACATACCATTACCCTTTTATCATTTGATTATTTGGTGACGCCATATATACAGTATATGTGAAACATTTTTTCAATAAAAATGAGTATGGACTGCCAAATGAAACTTTATATAAACAGATCTATCAAAACCATAAATCTATCAAAACATAGAGGTCATGAAACATGGCACTATAATGGTACTTACCTGGCAGCAGCAACTGAAAAAGTTGTGTTTGTGACAGTCACAAAATTTCGGCCTCCTATGCATCTTAATCTTTGCCCACTAATCGTTTCACAACCAGACCAGAAGTTGTCTTCACTTAGCTCAATTTTTAGGTTGGCCAGCTCTTCATAATAACTCTGTTCTAATTTGTGGAAACAGTCTGTACTTGTGCTAATGTTCTAAAATAAATCAAACTTTTACAAAAGCAAAATGCTGCAATCAAGTTGTGCTGGTCAGCATAACATTGCAGGTTATTTTCGTTGTAATAAAGAAAAGTTAACACGTAAAGTTAACAGGAAGAATGCCAAGTAACTATTTGCCTGTTGTTGGTATGAAATGAACCTACAACACATTTTGAGTTGTTATTGTACTTTATGTTAAACCAAAAGCACTAATATCTCTTTTAATAACTGACAAACTTATGTGTAGTTGCTTATGTGATCTCCATGTAGGCTCCAGGATGCCAGTAGAAGGATGCCTTACTAGACTAGTGTTTCTGCATTGACCGGAACAGTAAATGGTATTAAGAAATAAGTTGATAGATAAGTAGTTGAGTGTAACGTTAGAACATGCATAAAAGACCAGAGTTAGAGTATGTATAAGAGACCAGAGTTAGAATATGTATAAGAGACTAGAGTTAGAATATGTATAAGAGACCAGAGTTAGAATATGTATAAAAGACCAGAGTTAGAGTATGTATAAAAGACCAGAGTTAGAATATGTATAAAAGACCAGAGTTAGAATATGTATAAGAGACCAGAGTTAGAATATGTATAAAAGACCAGAGTTGAAATATGTATAAAAGACCAGAGTTAGAGTATGTATAAGAGACCAGAGTTAGAATATGTATAAGAGACTAGAGTTAGAATATGTATAAGAGACTAGAGTTAGAATATGTATAAGAGACCAGAGTTAGAATATGTATAAAAGACCAGAGTTAGAATATGTATAAAAGACCAGAGTTGAAATATGTATAAAAGACCAGAGTTAGAGTATGTATAAGAGACCAGAGTTAGAATATGTATAAGAGACTAGAGTTAGAATATGTATAAGAGACTAGAGTTAGAATATGTATAAAAGACCAGAGTTAGTATATGTATAAAAGACCAGAGTTAGAATATGTGTAGGAGACTAGAGTTAGAATATGTATAAGAGACCAGAGTTAGAATATGTATAAAAGACTAGAGTTAGAATATGTATAAGAGACCAGAGTTAGAATATGTATAAGAGACCAGAGTTAGAATATATATAAGAGACTAGTTAGAATATGTATAAGAGACCAGAGTTAGAATATGTATAAGAGACTAGAGTTAGTATATGTATAAAAGACCAGAGTTAGAATATGTGTAGGAGACTAGAGTTAGAATATGTATAAGAGACCAGAGTTAGAATATGTATAAAAGACCAGAGTTAGAATATGTATAAGAGACCAGAGTTAGAATATGTATAAGAGACCAGAGTTAGAATATGTATAAAAGACCAGAGTTAGAATATGTATAAAAGACCAGAGTTAGAGTATGTATAAGAGACCAGAGTTAGAATATGTATAAGAGACTAGAGTTAGAATATGTATAAGAGACTAGAGTTAGAATATGTATAAGAGACCAGAGTTAGAATATGTATAAAAGACCAGAGTTAGAATATGTATAAAAGACCAGAGTTGAAATATGTATAAAAGACCAGAGTTAGAGTATGTATAAGAGACCAGAGTTAGAATATGTATAAGAGACTAGAGTTAGAATATGTATAAGAGACTAGAGTTAGAATATGTATAAAAGACCAGAGTTAGTATATGTATAAAAGACCAGAGTTAGAATATGTGTAGGAGACTAGAGTTAGAATATGTATAAGAGACCAGAGTTAGAATATGTATAAAAGACTAGAGTTAGAATATGTATAAGAGACCAGAGTTAGAATATGTATAAGAGACCAGAGTTAGAATATATATAAGAGACTAGTTAGAATATGTATAAGAGACCAGAGTTAGAATATGTATAAGAGACTAGAGTTAGTATATGTATAAAAGACCAGAGTTAGAATATGTGTAGGAGACTAGAGTTAGAATATGTATAAGAGACCAGAGTTAGAATATGTATAAAAGACCAGAGTTAGAATATGTATAAGAGACCAGAGTTAGAATATGTATAAGAGACCAGAGTTAGAATATGTATAAAAGACCAGAGTTAGAGTATGTATAAGAGACCAGAGTTAGAATATGTATAAGAGACTAGAGTTAGAATATGTATAAGAGACTAGAGTTAGAATATGTATAGGAGATAAGATTAGAATATGTATAAAAGACTGGTGTTGTAATACGTACGTAAGACTGTTGGGCTCTATAGATAATAAGCATGATAGGCATCTGAATGCTGTCTGCCCGGCTGTAAGTTATGTTGTAACTGAAGTCTACTTTAGCACCAGCACTATACATAAACTGATGGCTAAAGCCAACCCAGTCACTATCAGCTTTGACATTCCCTTGTAAGTTGCATTGTGCGGCTGCGCTACTTCTTATTGTCACTTGAGTCATCCAGAACCACATGCAGAGGTTCTTGACAGACATGTTCAGTTGGTACGCTTTGATCTGGCCACTCTGAAAGAACTAAAAATATAACATATACATGAGTTATAATTGCGATGCTGCTGGGGCACGGATTATTCTCTTCTGTCTATGGAATTCAGTGCCGATATTGCTTCTGTTACCAACATTTGGTATTGAGCTATGTATTGAGTATAGCTATAAATATGAACTACAATAAAAGCTCATAAAAACGTACATCATACTTCTTATATACATTGTGTCATTTTAGCAGCCAAAGTACTGAGAATTAAGTAAGTATTAAACAGTGTGATTAGCTTACCTCAACCCTTTCTAGCTTGTTGTTAGCCCGTGGCAACTAATAAAGTATGCCTCGGTTGCATCATACAACTAGCGCATTCCCTTAAAGCAATGGAGACTCTGATTGTACATGCCTTTCTAATGGAGTATCGACACCTTTGTGTTGCACTCAATGGCCTTATTATGCTGTCCTTTCAGACTATTGTGTAGGCACAGCCTGACAGTATATTGATTCTCATTGGCATTAGAATAATATGCATAATACTGTGCTAACAAGGGAGGGTTTGCAAGACGCATCCGATAGAATTTGTGCAGAGGTTACTTTAGGATACTAGGCATTTGCGTTTTATAGATTTGTTTTTGTTTAATTAGAGACTATCTGGCAAAAGCTGCCACAGAGGGTTGTGATTTGAAAATATTATAAAAATAACCATTTTGTATTATCCAAGTTGATGGCTTTTTACAAAGGTGACATCTCCATAGTAATGATTCACTTACACTCAGCCTACATGGTAATTATGTTATATTTGATATACACAATGTGTTGATCATATTATATGTTGATATATGGTACGGAATGCGTTGATCTAATCATGCGTTAATACATACAATATGTGGATCATAGTATGCATTGATCATGTTATGTGTGAATACTAAAAAAATGGCAGCTTGTAAAGTCATATTCGATTGAAAATACGTAATATATTACAGATGATGTTATCAATAGAACTAGGAAAGCTACAATGGAATTAATATTGTCTTAATAATTCTGTTTTGGGCTAAAATGAGTGAGTGAGTACTATAAAATGGAGGGAACATGAAACTGCACTAGTCTTTGCTTTTAAGGTGTCAACTGCCAACTTATTTTTACATAATTTATATAAGCATGGTGAAGCAAATAACCCACTTATGATTTGCTGCTGGTAGGCATGTGACAAGCACTAACTGTAGGGAAGTTGCGATCTCCACCGATGAGCATGTGACCAGCACCATGAGAAGACAAGTGACAACCACCACAGGTAAGCATGTGACAAGCATCACTGGTTGGCATGTGAAAAGCACCACCGTGAGCAAGAGACAAGCACCATAGGTGAGCATGTGACAAGTGGATGTGACAAGCATAGCTAGGAGCAAATGACAAACCCCACAGACAGGTGAGCATGTGACAAGTACTACAGGTGAGCATGTGACAAGCACAACTGGTGATAGAAATTGCCGGTAGATTAGGAGTACATGGACTGAAAACTGCCCTACATAAAATGAATACTGTGAAATCATACATCAAAACCCTGTGATTGGACTTCCTCGTCTAAATGTGGTTGACTGCTGGCCACTGCTTGTGGCTTAGGCCATAAAATGATCATAACAACTGCATGTTATTACTGCACATAGTGGTAGAAGGATGAGTGATGACTGGACAACAATCAATCAGATTTACAGTAGATTCCGGTGGCCAAGTCTTTTGGAGCCATAAATATAATGGCCTAGTATGCATCTCACTAGCCAGACTTTTGATCTGCAACAACGGCTACTGTAACAGTTCTGGTTGAGTGAGATTGAGGTGAGGCAAGTTTCTTTTAGATGGGCTGATGGTTTCCTTGACCTGTCCACGGAGTGCTAGACGTATGATCAGCTTGCTACTTGATAGGAGGTTCATATACTAATTGTCAGATATCAGTTCTGGAAGAAAACGTGAGGACCTATTTTGTCAAGGAAACCATAAACTACTACAGCCCTATGATGAAAACAATGCCTGCAGAAAGGAGATTAATTACCTATTCATCTTAGACACAACACACCAGACCACCCAGAAAATGTCAGATGCTAACTAGATAGGAAAAACCACAAATCACCGTATCTAACCATAATATATATAT
The DNA here is from genome assembly GCF_963576615.1 of Watersipora subatra. Lineage (NCBI taxonomy): Eukaryota > Metazoa > Bryozoa > Gymnolaemata > Cheilostomatida > Watersiporidae > Watersipora > Watersipora subatra. The sequence continues at coordinate 38,893,290 of NC_088709.1, forward strand.
TTATTTATATGCTTATTCAGATTCAACACAACACATCAAGATATTGCATAGACATCGGAAGGAGACACACAAAAATGAAACAGTTTTACAATCCTGTAGAGAGACTGTACAGAGTAGAATAGAGCCTCCATGCATATATCTCTGAGCTACAACAAGATATTGAGTCACATAAACAAGAATAGCGTTGCTTGAGCTTAAATTTTAATCTTTATATTTTATACTTTATATTAATTTTAAATTTTGTACTTTGTGCTAATTTTATTTTTATTGTACACTAGCAATATCAAAGTGGTTCTCAAAAAACTATCAAACTCATGAAAAATAGTCTTTTTATCTGTCTCCATGAGATGCTATTTATTCATGGAATTTCCCAAGGAACTAGTTTCTAGCAGCAAGCCTAGCCTCTGAGAAATAAGCTTTAATAATTTTTAACAAATTGAAATTTTTTTTTCTAAAAATATGACATTGAGAAATACAGAATGGATGAAGCAAAATATATACTCCAGAATTTTTCTAGATCTACAAAAAAGAGCTACAAACAAAAGAGATAAGAACACTTTTATAAATTCTACACGCAGAAAAATGATCCAAGTTTTTCAAACATCATCGGGCTCCCTACAAAGTGAGCTAATGCCCTTAACCACAGCAGATGTGTTGCGCTATGCCTAGTCAGCATTTGCACATAGCTTGCAAAATGCTGACGAGAAGCCAATTAAAAGTTGTTATTCTTAAGCGGTTTGTATAAAAAGAGCCTCTGAAAGTGATTGAATCAGGGAACCGGCCAAGGAGAGAGCAGGCCAGAGAGGCCAGACGGGTGAGATATTACAAACTTTTTACTGCTATTTACCATGAGAAGAGAAGGCCATTTGGTTGAATACTTCTACAACCCTAATACGTTTTGTTAAGGATAATTTTGACAATTATATACTATGAATTATTTGGACGATTTTTCTTTATTGATTTTATGCCCAAGTGAGGTTTCTTATTATTGTTAAATATTCATTATATCGGAGCCTGAGATAGGCCAATCTACTGTTGGTACTAACACTCATACTACAGAGGAGCCAAAATTAGTGATCAAGCAAGACAAGACAACTACTGAACTGAGAGCTAAGTATACAAATATTCAGGAGAAGACAACTAGTGTCACAATTACAAATACAGTGTATCTCACAGATCCTACACAAATTTGCAGGATTGAATTTGACAGTTGATTATCATAGAAAACATTTTTTTTGCCTGGCAGAAGGAACCACTTTACCAATTTGAAATAATTATTTGCTACCTGAAAAATTCAGTCAAGAGTGCTTACACCTTACACAAAATTACATAGAGCCATACAATAACATGATTACATTTTACGAGTTTCATTTTATTAAATCGAAAATTTATTAAATTATATTTTAAAATAATTCTTTTAAATAATTAAATAGTATATAGTTATATAATTATCTATTTTATATTATATTTCACATATGACATAAGACACAATTTAAAAAGATGTATATAGATATATATTTTTACTCCTGCTACAAATAATACTATTATACATTTGTATATGGTTTTGGCTATTTAAGCCTCATCTGTACAGCTCAGAGGAGGCAGGGGATAACTCCCATATGTGATATGTATAATTAAGCACAAAAAGCTTGTGACTTAAAATGTGGACCTCTTGTAACAGTAGATCTCGAGGGTGAACTATCAAGCATTGGGTCGGACTATTGTGTCTGCTTGTCTTCATATAATAGATGTCTAGTACTCTGTAGGCAGTATCTACTGTATCTACAGATAACTATCTAGATAGACTATGAGTCGAGGAAACTCTCAGCCCCTCCAAAAGGAACGCTCCATCCCTCAATCTCCCTCGACCAAAACCGTTAGCCACTGTTAACAATTGAAATTCTAACTAGGGACATTCTTAACCACATCGACTAACAAGTATTTCTAAACATTGGTAAATTGGGTATATGACTCATCCATATGAAGCTATTGGTAAATACATTATGATCATTCATATCACTTAAGATTTACTTGTCAATTACGGGCAAAATATATTTAGGAAATGTCTCAACATCAACCAGAAACCGAATGCCAATAAATACTAACTGATACCTCCAAAATTAATACATTATCAGAAACACAGAGCATTACAAGTTGTAGTGTAAATAATATCTCTGTGATTTCTGCCAATTTTTAGGATTTCTTAACATTTTTTAGGTGGCCAACATGAACAAAAAGAGATTTGTAGTATTTGCATATCGATGGGAAGACAACTTCAATGGTATATAATTAAGTTAAAATTATCGGTTTTTGTACTGGATTATCCACAAATTGTTCGTTTAAAGTTTTTATTCATGAAAGCAGAGCATTGATAGATTTTTTTCTAAAATAGCCAAATACTAAGCGCATTTTTTAAAATTTCAAGTTTGTTTAAATGAAGAATTTAGAGCTGATGTAGTCCACAAAATAATGGACGCAAGCCAATAGATGTAATTCTATAACCACCACTCAAACTAATGCAGGGATTATTAATACAATACAGACTTTTTTATCTCTAGAACTGGTTTTTGTCCTATAACATAAAATTATTGATGAAAAACAATAATTACTATATTTTAAATAAATGTAATCTTAAAATGCAGTCAATAATTATTAACCTATTTGTTAACCAGTTTGGCAGCATACTTATTATTGGTAAATCTCGGGTATGGTAAAAAATCTGAATAACAGCAATAACTTTCAATAATATTGGAACAGTATTCTATAACTTTCAATAATATCTGCGCACAGGGCAGTGTCTACACTGTTCAGAGAAGTGGTCAGTGCTTAGAGGCTATAGTTGAACATGTAAACAAGTGAAGTTCTTTTAGCATGGTGAGGAAGTTTATTAACACAAATTACCGCTCAGACTATGTATAACCAAAGAATGAAGTTTAACTTCTTTAAGGTCTCAGTTCACACATAGAAAATATAACGCAAATAACAAAAAAATCAATAAAATACCTTCCTGGAAACAGAAGGAGAGGTAATAGAAGCGACCTTGATGGTATTCTGATATTGCCTAATATATAACTACAGCAGGTCCCATTAGAAGTATATAGTATTGATAGTACAAAAACATGCAGTATAGTCCAACAAAGCAATGTTTTTGGCTTCAATGAGAACATCTGCGTGGCCTCACTGTATCAGCTAAGCGAAACCTTACGGGCTATACCAGCCATTCCAGTGAGCCTGTCATGCGCTTACAAATAACTTGGTTATCAAATTAAAATTTCGGATTATTACATTATTTGCCACTCCTCCGATCCTCGAGCTCATAGGAGCGGTTCATTTCACTCAAAGGAATAAATGAAATAGTTCGGTCTTTATGGATGAGAATGGGTCCAACACGTGTGTGCTGTTTTCTCCTCTCCTCTGGAACAATTGACTCAACAAACTGGAGCTCATACCACAAGTAGCTCAACAATGCCATACTCGGCACCATAATAGCGACTATTCGGCCACCATTATGCCAAAATCTTCGAAATATTCCTTGGGTGGGCTTAGCAGATGCTGAAGAGGGTTGAGATGGGGAAGGTGGAGGAGAGCTCACACTCATAGTGACATAAAAGAACCTGAGGCTGATTGTGAAGGATGAGAATGCTAATTCTAGCTAACCTGACAAAAGAAATATGTAAATTACAATAGTGCAAAGGTCAATAGAGCAAAGGACAATTGAGCAAAGGACAATTGAGCAAAGGTCAATAGTGCAAAGGACAATAGTGCAAAGGTCAATATAGCAAAGTTCAATAGAGCAAAGGTCAATAGAGCAAAGGTCAATAGAGCAAAGGTCAATAGTCAAAGGCAAAGGATATATTCCATACAGTACACCCTCAGGATATGATTACCCTGATATGCGATTTTTTTACTTTACGAAGTGGAACATGATGATTTTTTTCACTTCTCCATTTGAATCTTATTTCACCATATGAATTCAACAAAATTTTCACCCGAGTTCAAATTTGGCAGTTGATGTGCTTATTACGTACATCAAAATAACAAAGACGCCGAAATGCTGTTCGCCGAAAACATTTTCACAATGCCGTAAAGGGACATGATGATCGATTTTTCTCAGTTCAGCAATTCTTATGTGTAAAACGGTAATACTTTCCCTTTAAAATCAGTAGCAAAGTTAGAGTTGCGATCCCATCAAACAGAAAGTCAGTGGTCAGAAAACTTAACTTATAAAAAACTCTTAACCGGCTAACAAAAATCTATTTCATAACGACAACACCATCATTCGGGCTTTCTTGCCAAACTAGGTTGAAAAAGGTTTCCATGATATCGGCTAAAATTATATAAAAAACGAAACCAGAAACTAATAGGTATTAAAATTCTAGTGATAACAAGTTGAAATTTAGTAAAATAATTAAAAATACATACTCAAACTTAGTTTAAAGTATGTGCTTAGTAAGCGAAATTTATTTAAAGTAAATTCAAAGTTTATTTTATACGTACGTCTGTCTTGAAGGTAAGAACTCTCAACAGTACGTACTGCACATAACAACGCCACATTTTAATGCAGATCGTAACCAATAAATACACTAAATATATTAAAGCTATTGTAGGTAACTATAGTTACTAAGGTTAACAGACTATTTTGTTACTAATTTTAATACGTACAGTACTTGTATGAAATTTTGATGATTTTTACCAGGGGATGTTTGCATTATATAATTACCATGGTCTCTATACCCCTACATACAATTGTTTCACCATACGATGCCAACCTGGAACGGATTAAAATCGTATCTTGAGAGTGCACTGTATGCTCTAGACTTCAGCTTTCCGATGCACACATTTATATAGCTTCAACACTGCTATATGCCTCATGGATTATTGACGAGTGCATCGATTTTCAACTCTAATTTGTTTTCTATCAACCTCTCACTAAAGGAAAAAGAGATAACAAAAACCTAAGAAGCATTTAAAAGAAAATGTCTTTAGCTTATATTCCAAAATTGAACTGATCATCTTAATTACTGAGAAATTAACAGCATAAAATTAAATACCGAGTAGCAATAAAAGATGCCTTTTATTGGTAACATTATTGAAAAAAAAACCTAAAAAGAGTTGAATCAATATGAGCATCAAAACATTGTGAATGAATGCAAACAAGAGAGGTTGAGCACGATGTCATGAATCGGTCATGTACAGTCGATTTAGAGCAGTCCATACCTGCATTTCTTGCGATTTTCTAGTGTTTAAAACGTTTATGCTGGAGTTTTATTTTGTTTTACATTCATAAGTGCATTGCAATTTTTGGGGTTCAGTTCAGTTTAAAAATTTACGTAAAAGACTCTCCAAGGAGGTAACAATTACAAAATAATTTATTTTACTCTAAATATCTACTGAATCTCGGTACGCAATTCCCCGTACAGTACGAGGCCAAGAAGAGTATTTAAGCATTTTTAATCAGTTTTAATATAAGGTAGGTAGTAGTGGCCAAAACAAATAGAGAATGCAAGAGCAGCTTTCTCTGGCAAACTATTATCTCTAACATTAGCTCCTGCAGCCTATGTCAATATCACCACCCAGAATTTTACAAAAACATTATGACAAAGTTTAACTTGTCTCTCTTCCAAAAATTAATTTATCTTAGCTCAGTAAAACTGTATTTTTGTTTATATATAAACCTCAGTGCAACATTTAGAGCAGTGGTTCTTAACCTTTTTTGCCCCATTCCGCCTTTTCCAAACCTAAAGACAGAAATTCACCCCTCCCAACTCCTTCAAATAATGCACTGCAACTAGATAACGAACTTTATTGACATATATAACTTATATACATGTATATATGCATTTATTACAGTCATATTTACATGGAATATTAAAAATGAATGTATATTGAAACTCAATATATCTACCATTGTAAGACAGTCAGCAGACTAGTGCGATTTCTGTGTTTGTTTGGAGCTGACCAGAATTTTGATGTTAGGAGTTGTTGTAGATAGGGCACACCGTAGGTCAGCTTCTACTTCCAGACGGTTTCTAGATTTGCTCTTTATGGTTAGCATTGCTGAAAATGCTGACTCGCAAAGATATGTGGAAGCAAATGGTATGAGCATCTTGAAAGCGGCCAGGCTTATGTTGAGATACAATCTTTGGGCCTGAACTCAAAAGTGCTCTATTGATAGCTCCTTGAAGTCATCTTTTAATGCAGAGTTGTTTGTAAGCTCCAAAAACTCCTCCTGAAGCTGTTCCGGAATCTCGTGGACATTTCACCTGAAAGGATCTCGAGTCAGGCTCATCAATTGCTCTGTCCTAGGATCTAACTTTGGAAAATATCTCTCAAACTCTGCCATCAAGCTGTTCAAGTGATGCTTTATGTCGGTTAGCAAAGAAGCGGAAGGAGCTTTCTTGTCAACTAATGAATGCAGAACTGGAAATGAAACTCTTACATTCCCAGTAGCCAGTCTTTCCACCCAGAGTTTGAGCTTGTCTTTGAATGCATTGATACTATCAGTTACATTCAACACATTTTTGTCTTTACCTTGCATCTTTGTGTTCACTTCATTGATTGAACCAAATATGTCAACCAGGTAAGCAAGACACTGATGGAAGCCTTCCACCTGCATTGAAGCCAGTAGTTTGGGTTTGTTATGAGTTTTCAAGAACTCATTGACCTCTGCTCGTAGATTGAAGAAACGCAGAAGCATGTTACCCTTTTATAACCGTCGAACTTCGGTGTGGAACAATAGTGATGAGTGCACAGCATCCATATCTTCGCAAAGCTTGTGGAAGAGAGGTGTTTGCAAGGCAGAGCCTTTGATAAAGTTTACTACTTTAATCACTGAAGAAACGTGTTCCTGCAATCCTTTGGGAAGAGTTTTTGCTGCTAGCGCTTGTCTGTGAATGAAGCAATGGGTACTCACCACTAAAGGATTATTTTCTTTTACCAACTGTGCAAATCCAGCACGACAGCCAAGCATGGCTGGAGCACCATCAGTGCAAACTCCAATTAGTTTGCCCCAGTCCAGATGTTCTTTGCTGAAGTTGGAAACCAGGTTCATAACATCAGCAGCTGTGGTGGTCTCTGTTAGAGGACTGCAGAACAAAAATTCTTCCTCAATTGTCTCTCTGTGTACATAGCGTGCAAACACCATCAGCTGTGAAATGCTAGCAACATCAGTGGACTCATCAAGTTGAATGGCGAACATGGGAGATGAGTCGATCTTTTCAATTACTTGTCTCTTTATGTCCGCAGACGTATCATCGATCCTCGATTTCACTGTGCTGTCTGAGAGGGATAAATCAGCTATCTTTTGAGCGACTGTGTCTCCGAGAATAATCTTAGTACACTCCAGCAGACAAGGTTTAACTAATGTTTTACCAATGGTGTGTGGCTTCTTATCTCTGGCGATATGGCAAGACAGAGCATAGGAAGCCTCGGTAATGGCCTGTGCCTGGATATGAAAGCTGCCGGTGGAATCCAGTTTTGCCCGCTTGAGTTCTCTCTCTTTAGCTTCAAAGAACGGCTTTGATTTATCCATGTGTTCTGCATGTTTACTTCTCAAGTGTTGCTTAAGTTGATGTGGTTTCATGGAGTCATTTAGCGAGCACTTTCATGCACAAAACACATTGTGGTACTTCGATGCCGCTTTTAATCATACAAGTGAATCCATAGTTAAAGTAAGAATCATCATATGTTCGTCTTTTTGTCTTCGACATTTTTAACACCTACAATATGGGATATGCAATCAAAATATTTGAATACGTTCAATATCTACATGAGCAAAACATTATACATATGTTAGGCCACAGAGCAAATTGTCAAAATGTTATAAGTTTATGCAAACTAAATCGGTAACTGAACAATTAATATTGCAGGTATGTGTATGCATGTAGTGTGGCAATCCTTACCTTTTCCACAGTTTTAGATCTTGGCTTTGTTGAAACTACTGAAATTCATTCGCTGCCCTTTATATAAGAAAATTGGTGCCACGGAAACCGCCTTTGGAAAACTGCCAAATTCTTCCCTAAAATCCCAAAATTCCCTCCTGGAGGGGAATTCCCCCTGGTTAAGAACCACTGATTTAGAGTTTGTTCTAGTAAAACAACTTTTAGTTAAGGGTACCATGAACCCTACCAGTGTTATAGAATGTATTGCCTATGTAGAATGTATAGCCTATCGCAATGCTTACATTACGTCATGCTTGATGCAATGACTTTGTGTTAGACTATGTACGTGGACTATTCAGTTGCGTTTTGGATTTGAATAAAAGTACTAGTGATCTGTTGCTTACTGAGTGTTTGATAAACATACCACAAGCTATTTTGGCAAAACTGTGACAATAATGGCAGTGAAACTTTCAGACTTGATTAAAACCTATGAAGACGTAGAGAAGAGTGGTGATTTTTCTGAGTGGAGTGACAAGTTAGAGCTTGTAGCTGAGCTGCAGAATGTTACGGAGTTGAAATCTTTTGTGTCACTCTTTCTGTCTGGACCGGCATTCGCCATTTATAAACAACTGTCAGCCGACACTAAAAAGGATTATGCACTGATTAAACAGGAGCTAATGATTGCTTTTGGAGTAAATAACTTTTGCGCATATGGACAACTACAAAAGATATACAAAGAAGGAGAAACTGTTGATGTCTACTTGGCAGATTTGCGTAGGCTAGTAGCTCTGATTGGCCAAACTGTACCAAAACCCTTGTTGAAGTGTGCTTTTATGGCTGGGTTACCAATTGATGTAGCTACCCAGATAAAGTCCATTTCAGCAGTTAAAAAACTTTCATTGTCAGAGTTGGCCACAAGAGCAAGAATGATTATGTCTAGCACAAGTGGAGCACAAGGAGTCTGTGCAATGGGGTATGTAGGCTCAAAACCTGCTGGACAGATTTGTTCAATTTGTACTGGCAGAGGTCATGGAGCCCACCAATGCCCATCCAAGGTTGTAAAGGGTGCAAAAAGGATAATAAAGTGTTACAACTGTCAAGAGCTTGGCAATCACATAGCCAGGAATTGCCCTAAGGCTAAGGGAAACGAGAATGGGGGAGTGTCTGCACCGGATACTCTCCCCGCTACAAGTCACTGAACAAAGAGGTGCTACTATTTGTTGATATATATGTAAACAAAGTATCAGCAAGAGCTCTTGTAGATACTGGTTGCGAACAGACTGTAGTTTTAGATGATTTTTGTGTTAAATTGGGTAAAAAGCCTAGCGGTCCTGTTCGAATTGTCAGCATGTTAAACGGTAAAACTACTGGATGTAAGAGCAAAACTGTTCTAAAAGTCAATGTCACAGAAAATGAAGAGCTTCCTCTGCAGCGCTTGATTGCGCCAGCACTAGTCGGTGGAGCACAAGTGATATTGGGAATGGATGCTATTGCTAAACTCGGTGGAGTTAATGTTGATGTTCACAATGGCGTTAAGTTTGGTGGTGAGGTGCCAGTGATAAGTGTTGGCACAAGACACCAGACTAGTTAGGAGATTGATGATAAAGATTTCATAGCATGGTTTGATGGTAGTGCATGGTTTGTCAAATGGAAATGGAAAGATGATGAACCGATTCTACAAAATCATTGCTCTGAATACAAGATAAATGATGATGACAGAAAAGAGTTTGATGAAGAAGTGCAACGCTGGAAAGATGATGAATGGCTAGAGTTATATGATAGCACAGTCCATGGTCATGTAGAGGGGATAATCCCATTGATTGCTGCAAAACAACCAAACAAGCCTAATAAGATTCGCCCCGTTATGGATTACCATGAACTAAACAACTATATTCACAGTAGTCCAGGTGTTGAGACTGCAATTTGCCAAGAAAAACTGTGAAATTGGAGGTTAGGAGGAAGCAAAGCATGTCTGTTAGATTTGAAGAAGGCTTATCTACAAATTCATATAGAGCCCAGTCTGAAAAGATTCCAGGCAGTGAAGTACAGAGGTAAAACGTATGTAATGACACGCATGGGATTTGGTTTGAATGTTGCTCCCAAGATAATGTCCAAGATCATAGATAAAGTGCTCTCATTGGATGAACAGATTTGCAATGGAACTGATCACTATATTGATGACATTTGGGTAGAGGAGGAGGTAGTTCGAGCTGATGTTGTTAGAGCTCACTTACTAAGGTTTAGACTTGTGGCAAAAGACCCATTGACACTATCAGATACTCGTGTGTTGGGTCTTAGAGTAAACAATGCTGAAGATGATCAGTACAACTGGAAGCAAGATGGTTATTTGCTTGTAGTTTATGAAAAATTACGAAAAGAGACCTTTTTTCCATTTGTGGCAAACTAGTTGGACATTACCCAGTTGCTGGATGGTTAAGAGTTGCTTGTAGTTATGTAAAGGGATTGACCAATGGCATAGACTGGTCTGAAACAGTTCCTAGTTCTGTGAAATCTTTTTTTTTGATGAAATATTTCAGAGTACAAAAGCAAGACCAAGTGAGAGGCAAGTGGGATGTCAAGAAGGCCTCTCAGTGTACTGTGTGGTGTGACGCCAGCAACTTGGCTCTCGAAGTGTCTTTGGAGGTAGATGGTTACACTGTTGAGGATGCAGAATGTCTACGTAAAGAGGATGATGATGCTCATATAAATGTTGCTGAGCTAGAAGTTGCATTGAAAGGAATCAACCTAGCGCTAAAGTGGAAATTGACAAATGTGCAAGTGGTCACAGATTCAGCTACTGCTCATGGGTGGATAAATTCAATGATAAAAGATACCAAAAGGCTTAAGGTTACTGGCCTCAGTGAGTTGATCATTCGACGTAGACTTGGAATTATTGGTCAGCTGATTGATGAATATGGGTTAACACTAATGATCAAACTTGTTCCATCAAGTGAAAACAAGTCGGATGTCTTAACCAGAGTACCAAAGAAATGGCTACAAGTTGTTGCATGCTCAGGGGTTGTACTTTCTAACACAGATGAGAGAAGATGTAAAGAAAGTTCATCAAGACCACCACTTTGGTGTCAGCAAAACCCTGTACTTGGCACAAAAAGGCTTGGACGAACAATCAAAATAGACATAGTTGAGCAAGTAGTGAAAACTTGTCTTATGTGTAACAGTGTAGATCCTCATTCAATCAAATGGGATCATGATCAGCTAAACGTAGCAAATGTATGGGAGCGCCTTGCATCAGATATCACTCATGTGAACGGTCGACTTTATCCGACTATTATTGATTGTGGGCCTAGCAGGTTTTCTCTTTGGTTCAAACTGGCTAATGAAACATCAGCTGTAGTAATCAAACAGTTGGACAATGTGTTTCGAGAACGTGGACCTCCTAAGGAATTTCTCAGTGACAATGGTCCATGTTTCACAAGCGCTAAAATGAGAGTTTTTGCAGAAATGGAGTGTAGAGCAGATCCTTAGCTGTGCCTATAAACCTACTGGAAATGGAATAATTGAAAGACATCACCGTACTATAAAGTGAGCAGTCATGAGAACTGGTAAAGGACCTGAAGAAATGGAATATTGGTATAACAATTCACCGAACTCCAATGGCATCATGCCTGTGGAAGAACTATACAACTATCGTAGTGACTTAGCAGGGGCAATCAAATCGACAGAAATACCACAAAAGCCGAGTGACAATAGAGACTGCAGCCTTAACCCATACAAAGTTGGAGACATTGTTTATGTCGAGCCAGTTAATGCTAGGTGCTTTGATAAGTGGAAATGCTGAAAAGTGACAAAGATAAATTCTAGCACTTCGGTTGAAGTCGATGACACAAATAAGCACGTGTCTGACCTTAGATTGGCTCATCAAGACGACATTGCAGATAGTACACATGTATCAACTAGGCTAACTAGAGACTCTAATCAGGTCGAAGTTGAGTTTAGTATTTCAGACCTGCTTGATAACAATGCTCAGTTGAATCGAGAGCCTGTTGACTCTGATCTCAATCAAAATAGTGACTTTGAAAACAGACCTGTTCGAGATAGACGTCTTCCTAAGTGGTTATCAAATTTTGTGCTGTAATGGTTTTACAAGTCAGTTAATCCTGAGATCCATTAGATTTTATGCTGTATGGTTTTACAACAGTTGATCTTAAGATCAAGAGGGGATGTAGAATGCATTGCCTCTGTAGAATGTACAGCCTGTCACAATGCTTACATTACACCATGCTTGATGCAATGACTTTGTGTTAGATTATGTACATAGATTATTCAGTTGCGTTTTGGATTTGAATAAACGTACTAGTGATCTGTTGCTTACTGAGTGTTTGATAAACATACCACAAGTGTATGGTGAACATGTGATTTATAAAACTATCACGGAAGCAAATATATCACAACTAACCATGCATATTCAGCAGAGCAAACAAAAGAAAAAGAAAGAAGAAATATGAAGCACTATCGTACCAAATGTAAATCAAGGTTATCTTCCTACTGCTTCAGTGCTCATTAGTAGCATTTGATATACCTACGCTTCAACCACACTGCAACATATAAACACAGATAATTTATAACAGTTACAAAGTTTGAAAGGCTCGGTATTAGCAGTGCATGATGATTAAAGGTACCTAGTAAAGGTTGCTTCTTGACGCTGTGGTGGTCCTGGGTCAAGGACGTGACGTAATATCCCGGCGCGAGGACGAAGGGATTCATTCTTTGATACACGAGCGGACACGGAACAAGCAGGGAGAGCTAACTAGAGAGAACGAATACTGATAATACTAACAAGGTGAGCCATTCACTACATGGTACCACGGGTGAAACACATTTATTTATTCTGGGAATTCAAGGAATCTGGATATCACCATCAAGAGAGTTGATAAGATAGCCTGGATAGATTGTGTACATCTAACTGATATCTAATTGAATAAATACTAATAAAACTTGGTGAGAGTCAGGCCTTTGCGGGGTATTTGTAACTTAAATTGTTGTACATCGAGTAGTCCAGCATTTAGATCTAGCGTTCAGCCGATTGAGCCATTCTTCAAGTCAGATCCATCGAGACGGTAACAAGGATAGTCAACAGAAAATGGCAAGTAAGGTTAGAATCCCACCTCTGAAAATTGAGATAAATAATGAGACGGAAAGTTGGAAAAGGTTCCTTAAACGATTTGAAATCGCATCAATTCCAGTCGATTTTGGGGATAAAGTCACAGAGACAGGGGAAGAGGCTAAGAAGAAAGCAACAAGCAAGATAAAAGGGGTGGTGTTCCTGAATTGTCTCGGTGAAGAGGGAATGACAATATTTGAAACATTCAACATAGCGGTGGATGATATTCAGTTCGATAGCATAGTAGAGAAATTCGAGCAACATTTTGCAGGGAGAGAGAATAAGACGATCCTCAGACATAGGTTCTTAAACATGAAACAAGAAAGAGGAGAGGAGCTCTCAGAATTCACCCAGAGAGTCATCAAGCATTCACACTCATGTCAGTTGGGGGAACTCCGGGAGGACATGGCCATCCATGTTATTATTAATGGCTTATCAGAGGAGAAACTCAAGACGGAGTTGTTACAACAACCAGAGATTGACATGGCCAAGCTGACAACCACCTGTGCCAAGTTCGAATCAGCAGGCCGAACATTAGAAGAACTCAAGAAGACGGACAAAGACGATCTAGAGGTGGCGGCCTATTTCCAACCCCCGGCACGACGTTGCACACAATGCCACAGCAATCGGCACGAGCTTTCCACGTGTCCACTAGTAGAGTGTTTCAACTGTAGACAGAGGGGACACTTGAGTAAGGATTGCACCAATCCTATTGTGTGTCGTTCGTGCGGGAAACAGGGTCACAATCAGTATGATTGTAGAGAACACATCCAGAGGAGAGGAGGAGAGAGAGGCTGGAGAGGGCACACGAGAGGAAGAGGTCGGGGAAGAAGCCAGGGTTATGAAAGACAGACAGCCACAGTCCGCGCCGAGGAACAGAGAGAAGTTTTAGAGCAGGTGAGGACAACACTTCAAGGGTTGATGGTAGATTCTTCAAGTGATGAGTCATTATGACTATATGGGTTGAATACAACTCGTAACATTCGCGCTAAGTACAACATAGAAATCAGGGTGGATGGGACGGCAGTTCCATTTAGGATTGATACTGGGGCAGACCTGACGGTCATTAATCAAGAAACTTGGGAGCGTCTCAAAAGACCGTGCCCCATGAAAACCACGAAGAGGCTATTGGATGCCGGTGGAAGACTGCTCAACCAGGAGGGAATGATAACGTCCCAGCTCGACAGGGATGGTAAGGCCGTACAAGCAAATCTCTTTATTATTCCAGAAGCGCCTCAGAACCTGTTGGGTATGCCAGAAATAGAGAGCCTAGGCATTATCCACATAGTGCCGAAAGTGGTACGTCAAGTTCAAGCTGAAGAAGAATATCAGGAGTTATATGGTGCCTTGGGGCAGTTGCCAGAGAAATATACCATCAAGTTGAGGGAGAATGTGCAACCTTTTGCTCTGCAAGTCCCGAGGAGGTTGCCAATCGGATTACGAGATGCAGCCGAGAAAGAGCTAATGCGTATGGTTGAGTTAGGTGTTATAGAGAGAGTTGAAGAGCATCGAGAGTGGTGTGCTGGCATGGTAGTTGCGCCAAAAGCCTCTGGTGATGCGAGGATATGCGTAGACTTGACAGTTCTCAATAAGAGCGTTCTACGAGAGAATTATCCTTTGCCGAGGGTGGAAGAGTTGTTAGCCAATCTGGAGGGAAGCAAGATTTTCTCTAAAATGGACGCAAACAGCGGGTTCTGGCAGATAGAATTGGCAGAAGAGTCTCGCCAATATACTACATTCATTACACCTTTCGGACGGTTTCAGTTCAGAAAAATGCCTTTTGGGATATCGGCAGCGCCGGAATTCTTCCAGAGGCAGATGTCGCGAATCCTGGAGGGGCTCGAAGGTACCATCTGTATGATGGACGACATTCTGGTACACGGGAGAGACGTCAAAGAACACGATGAAAGACTCCTCAGGGTACTGCAGAGGATAAAGTCATCGGGTATGACTCTAAACAAGAAAAAATGTCAATTTAGGGTAAAAGAGCTTATCTTCCTGGGCCACAAAATCAGCGGAGAGGGGATTTCTCCAGACCCAAACAAGGTCCGTGCAATCAGAGAGATGAGAGCACCGACAAATCAGAAAGAGCTGAAGAGCTTTTTGGGTATGGTGAATTTCCTTCACAAATTCAGCCACAGGTTGGCCGAACTAGAAAAGCCACTGAGAGAGCTAGGCAAGAAAAATTCACCATGGTCATGGGAAGAGAGCCATCAGAGAAGCTTCAAGGCGTTAAAACGAGAGATCTCGAATGCACCAGTGCTAGCCAAGTACGATGTAAGAGCCAAACACCGACTAACCGCTGACTCGAGCTGCTACGCGCTGGGTGCTGCACTACTTCAAGAAACTGAGACGGGGGGCTGGCAACCGGTGGCGTTTGTGTCACGCAAACTAACTATTGCTGAAACCAAGTATGCCCAGCTGGAGAAGGAAGCTCTTGCGATAACTTGGGCGTGCGGGAAGTTCGACTTCTTCCTGGTAGGCACTCACTTCGAGGTGGAGACAGATCACAAACCACTGGTGAAGCTATTGGGTGAGAGTGACTTGTCTAACATGCCCTTGAGATGTCAGAGGTTCAAGTTGAGGCTAATGAGATACAGCTTCACTATTTTCCACACACCGGGGACACAAATGTTTCTTGCGGATGCATTATCCAGACCTGCGGAGGAAGTGACTAACAAAGAGAGAGCCAAGGAATCCAGGGTGGAAGGGCATATCAGACAGGTCATAGCAGCCAATGAGGAATATGATGATGGAGTTCTACAAGAGATAAGGCGTCAAGGGGACGAAGATGAGACATATCAAAGAGTGATAAGAGAAGTCGAATTGGGGTGGCCAGGGAGAGGCAAGTCGTACGCGGGTGACCTGAGGAAGTTCTATACACAGAGAGAAAAGCTCACTACCAAAGAGAGTATCGTGATGAGAGAAGATAAAGTAGTCATCCCACAGGGGTTGGTGAAAGACATGCTGGAGAGGATACACAGGGGTCATCAAGGGATAGAGAAATGTAAACGGAGGGCTGTTACCAATATGTGGTGGCCTAACATGCGTCAAGATATCGAGGATTATGTAAACAAATGCAATGCGTGCATCAAGGAGAGAAGACGGAAGCATTATCCTCTGCAGACGTCAGAATTGCCCAGGAAACCATGGGAATGCGTTGGGTCAGACCTATTTGAGTTTAAAGGCCGTGACTATGTCATCGCTGTTGACTATTACTCTCGGTGGATTGAAGTAGCAGAACTGGCGAACAAAACCGCAGAGGCGGTAGTGAAGAAGCTGAAGTCTATTTTCGGGAGATTTGGGGTTCCGATGCGGTTGCGGACAGACAATGGGCCATGTTTTTCGGGGGATTTCTTCGCGGAGTACGTACGAGAATATCGAATCAAACACCAGACTAGCAGTCCACATTATCCAGAGAGCAATGGTTTAGCAGAGAGGTGCGTGCAGACGGTGAAAGGGATGTGGAAGAAGGAATCGGACAAGAATTTGGCCCTCATGATCTACCGAGCGACACCACTTGAAAGTGGAGTTAGTCCCGCAGAACTTCTGATGGCGAGGAAGATTCGCACTAACATTCCCACAAGTTCCCCAAACGATGCAGTAGACTGTGAGCATTTTGAGGAGAAAGATGTCTCCTTGAAACGGCGCCAGAAGAGAAATGCCGATAGAAGGAGAAGGGCTAAACAGCCAGACAACCTCCAAGAGGGAGACATAGTGTGGGTGAAGTGCAAGAAGGGGGACGAAGGCAAGAGAGGGATTATCTTGAAAAAGAGAGAGGAGCCGTACTCATTTGACGTCAGAGCACAGGGACATACAGTTAGACGAAATCGGAGCCATCTTAAAAAGCTGAATCCAGACCAGTTGATAGACAGTTGTAGTGAGACAGAAGACTCTGAACGGGGGATGCCCCTAGGTACAAAGGAAGAACGGGAAAGCGAAGATGGAACAGATACTTCAAGTGAAACAGACTCTTCGAGTGACCAGGAGTTTGAGAACCCGGAGGAGGAACACTTTAGACCCATCGAGGCCGAGCAAAGAAGAGCTCCTAGTAGAAGAGCTGTGTCTAGGAGACACCTGCACCCTGATTGTGTATATTACTAATTCCCAAAAGTAATATCTCTCCAAAAGTTTTAGTTTTAAATTCAGAACACAGCACTTCTTCAAGATTCCTTCAAGCACTGTTACTTGTTACTGTTACTGAGAAAAAAAAAAAGAGAGAAAAAAAAGAGAGAAAGAAAAGAGGATGTGGTGGTCCTGGGTCAAGGACGTGACGTAATATCCCGGCGCGAGGACGAAGGGATTCATTCTTTGATACACGAGCGGACACGGAACAAGCAGGGAGAGCTAACTAGAGAGAACGAATACTGATAATACTAACAAGGTGAGCCATTCACTACAGACGCAAAGCAAATTTTGCGATAAGCCGGTAGTAAGGTTTTAAAAGTCTCAATAAAAATTCAATGCACTTTCTTAAAAATACAGACATATCCAAAGTCATGACAGCTTACTCTATTTCAGCATTTATCAAATTAAACATAAAACAACATGTGTCTGACAGTTTTCCACTTCTACACAATCCAGAGCATACGATGTTACTACAACTTCGTGAACGCTAGCTGGTAACAGGCCTATGTTTTGCACGCCTATCTTCGTCAAAACCGTACGTACCGAAATTTGCGGCGAAAAAGGAAATACAGCTTGACTTGGGTTAAGGTTGACTTAATTAACATCGCTGGTTGAAGAATCGAAAGCGTATGAAATCCAAAAGCACTATATAGATTTACAAAAATCATCTACATGTATGACGATTTTTTATTTTTAGACCTAAAGATACAAAAAATTTAATGTACAGTGACAAACAGCCATTCACTTTTACGTTTGTTGTGGAAGTCAGCGATGACTAGCCACTTGCAAGTGGGTTCTGCGTACAAGTTGTCTTACACCGAGTGAGTAATCTCTCATGCACAACTGCAATTGTTGCAAGCAAGGTGTCTGGTGAATAATGGCTCTTTATTTACACAAGCTCTATAAGCATGAAAAGATAGAACAATTAGATACAATTCACTACAATCAAGCGTAATGCTGAAATGAGTTTATAATAAATACTCAAACAGTTACACTTGTAAATGTAAGAATGTTAAGATATATATGATACCAAAATATACAAAGCTGCACAAAGGTAGGTTAATGTTATCACGCTGTTCGTAATTCTCAGTCCGTAGTTCTGTCGTTCTGAAGAAAACTCGCAAGAGTGGGGTGGGGGCAACTCTTATTTTTATTTAGTGCGCTGTAACCAACGCTGCCGTCGATACAACCTGCTGAACCCAACAGGAGGGAGCTGAAACCAATTCACTTGTGCTCTGCTGAACCCAACAGAGTGCGCTGAACCCAACGCTGCCGACTGTACAACCTGCCGAAACCAACAGGAGGGAGCTGAACCCAACTCACTTGTGCTCTGCTGAAACCAACAGAGTGCGCTGAAACCAACGCTATAACCTGCTGAAACCAACAGGAGAGAACACAACTCTTGTAAGGATAATAATTATTTAATTATCCAAATTGCTTGTAGTAACTTTGTGTGAGCTTGCTAGTGATGATGATAAGTGATATATTTCCAATAACAACGACTTTATTATGATAATATCAATCATGTGGCTATTTCAAGAGCCAAACACAAGCTGAACTGCCTAAAAATTAGTGGCAGTATTTATATTACATAAGCGATTGGCCTAGAGATTGACGGTTATTTTTCAAACCGACCAATCATATCGTCTTGCTGACTGCTGACTTTCAAAAAATATTCACACTCGTAACAATAAAAAATTATTGTTCGACAACGAGTTATTGCAGCGTAACAATCTAAACACTAACAAAAAGCCCAAAAAATTCTACATACACTGGGTAGCGAACAGTAATTGTAACAAAACAATAAGACATATTTCGATAACGAAAAGGGCTAATTACAAAATCTTATTTCGAGAAAATGTACAACAAAAATGGAAACAATTTGTTTAAGTAATCTTAAAACCCCTAACAATCAATTATAACAGAAACTTAGATTATTTTGACATGTAACCATGAACATAACAAATGTCTTTCAATGAGTGAACGATAAGAAATAAATTATAGAAAATTGTTCATTGCGTAAAAAGTTTAATACATGGCGTCTGTTATCTTTTCTAGGTCAACCAATATCCCAGAAGTCCCTTCTCCATATATATATTGGCTACGTCACCTTTTACCTTTGGATCAGTTCAACATGTTTTTCTGCGCGGAGTGCCCTAAGCATTTCGCCTCGCTCAGAGAGCTGCGACGACATGAGCGATGTCACATCAACAAGATTAAGTGTCCCTCCTGCGAGAGCGTCTTCGCCACCAGGGCGCTTCTAGTACAGCACACAAACGAGATACACCGGCGATCTGTGGCCACACAGACATCGCCCACAAAGCCTCCATGCACCAGTAGGCCAAGGGAGAGGAGGGCGCCTTCTCCGAGGCAGCTGCCAAGTGGGCACCGAAGGCCGGTGTGGCGTCCATCCCACTCGGTTAGGACATTGGCCACTCCGACACGCGAGGTTTCCTCTCGCATAGTCGCCAAGAACCCCCGAGATCCTCTCGGCCTTGATGACCTGGACGTTCTTGGCACAACCAACATCCAAATAGGATAATTCTCCAGAATTATTCCTCCCACGGCCCTTTTCAGGGCCATCAGTATTTTCATGGAGTTTATTCGTTTGAATATCTCGCTTGATTTTTAAGTTTACAACAGTTCGTAGTCTGTATCGCTTGCTCTGTGCACTTTGTTCTCTCTGACTAGGGTATCTTCTCTTGTTGCATATCCTTACCCCATCTGCTTAACACTGGAGCACATTCACTTATATAGCAAGGGCTGGGTGTCAATCTATGGGCTTTCTGCACAAGCTGGTTTTTGGGCTAATCCGAGAATGGTTGAACACTTATGATAATTAGAGAAAGCTCAGCTCAGTAAATCCATTACACTTTTATAATGCTTAGACTGAAACCTTTGCAAACCTGAACATTAAACCTTGGAGAACAGAGCGCGTATAACACTGTATTGTCCTTCCCTTCCGCTCCACCGCTCTATCGTAAAATGATCAATAGTTTATTTAAAAAAGTACTTCGATATTGTCTTTAGATTTAATGGTTTAAAGCAGGCCAATATCATATATTTTATAATAACCATACTTATGGCGATTGCCTTGCATACCTTGCATTCACGATACTTTTACAGTTTCTATTTTATTTAATAATATGCCTGCAAATAAAGGCTTTTTGTTATTTTGTTATCAGCAAAATAAAAGATAACTACCGGTAACTAATTAACCTTCTGCAATTCTAATTATTACTCGTTTCTCCGTAAATAATTATAATTGCCAACATCGTGTCAAGTGGAACCATAGAGATAGACTTATATAAGTAGAACAAGTTCACACAAGACTCTCTTGAGGGCGATAGTAATGCAGTGGTTAGACCTAAAAACGAATATTACAATCCTACACCACAAACACCACCATAGCGATTCATATTAAAGAGGAGCGATTTAATTAAGGAGGAGGCAGCTTTTATATCGTGCCTTGAGGCAAAGGGTGTCAGATGAAATTGTAAGAGCTGCAATAGATTGATTTCTTCTAGGCCTGTGCAACAATCTGCTCAACTAGATAGGATTGTAAAAAGTGTGGACCAGATAAAATCTATGTTCTCAAAAGACTTCGAACCTAAATTTGAAGCTATGCAAAAAACCTATGCAATGGCAGTCAAGAACCTAGAGAAAAACTCTACAGTCCTGGCAGGTGCTACCCAAAAGTCTATGAAACAGACAGAACAAGACCAAAAAGAAATTAGAGATAAGAACATGATAATTTTTGGAATGGAAGAGGGTAGCACGAAACAAAAAACTGTTGATAAAGTTCAAAAGATCATGCAAGATTGCCATCTTACAACTAAAGTCGAAAAACAAAATCTTTTCAGACTTGGAAAAATCGAAAATATCAAGACCAATGACCAGGGTGCCAAAGTTCCTCGACCTCTGAAACTGTGCACAAAATCAAGAGGACCAAAATGGGATACTCTCAAACGAATAAATGGGTTAAAACTCTAAGGTGTTTTCGCTAAGCCTGACCTCAACAAAGAGGAGAGGGAGGCGGATTTTCAGTTACGAACAGAGTTAAAAAAATTGAGAGAGGAGAGCCCAGGAGAAGTATACAAAATTATCTGAAACCAAATAAAGAAAATAGACTCAAAGCCCGCAAATAATTGATAGCAAATGTTCGTTCGGTGAAAGGGAAGATCTTGGAATTGAATGCTCTGGCACTACTTTGTCTTACTGAAACCCAATTGGATGCCTCAGACAACAATGGAGAGCTGTTGGACTCTATATTTTTTGATATTTACAGAAATGATCGGAACTTTTGTGGTGGAGGTGTTTTGGTTGCAGTTTCAACTAAGTTTTTTCATTCGGCATTGAATCTTGACTTAGAGGACTTCTCGATCTTCTTGCTGGAGGTTGTGGTTGTTTTCATTCCTAAACATAATTCAGTAAATACTGACATGGTACTAGTTTGTGTATATATCCCACCTAGTGTTTCACACCTTGCGATAGATCCATTGTTCGACATGTTGTCAATGCTTACGCAAAAGTATCGGGATGCCAAAATATATATCACAGGAGATTTTAACATGCCCGACATTGGCTGGACGAATGGAACTGTTAAAAGAAGCAACAATAGAAAGAGCCTACATCAAAATTATATCAATTGTTTCAACAAATTTGGTTTCCATCAACTAATTTCCAATTTAACTCACATTAGGGGTAACACTTAATTTGATATTTGTGAATTCTGATCAAGGCGAATTTTTCCCTTCTGTAATAAATCCGGGGTAGGATGACCATTATATGATTGAGATAGATCTTAGCTCTCACTCTAAACAAGTAGATACAAATAGAGCGCCGCAGACCATCAAGTTGTGTAAAAATGCGGATACAGGTAAAATCGCAGTGGCCTTAGAACACACGGAGAAACAAATCAGAGACTTAATTGATAAGGAAGAGGGTATTGACAAGGTGTGGGATACATTCACACATAGTATGCACACAATCATAGAAAGGCATGTCCCGACAATCACAATCAGACCTAGGAGAGATGGGGAACCTTACTGGTTCAATAACAATGCCAGAAAGCTAGTCATTAAACAAAGGCAAATGTACAACAAATACAAGAAATCAGGGAAAGAACTCTATCTCCAGCAATTTAAACTGTTTAGGAGAAATTCCAAGAAGGCACTTTGGAAATTACACAATGACTATCTCAACAATCGTCTTTTTGGTCCTATGGCCAAGGGAGACAGCAAGTGTTTTTATCATTTTTAAAGGCTAAGTTAGGTAAATCTAACAATATTAAATCCTTAAATAGCAGTATTCAACCTGGTTTGCGTTTAGAACACTCGAAAGAAATAGCGGATTAATTGAACCAATTTTAAAAGTGTTTTCAACCCAAGTCCTAGCAATACTTCACATCCTGTTTTTTTCTTGTTCTACAATCAAGGTCACTAAAGATGTAATTACAAACTTACTCAGGGAGTTAAAATTAGGAAAGGCACCTGGTCCAGATGGCCTCAAGAAAATAGATCTCTGTTTGGCCATTGAGGAGGTGTCCTCGATCTTAACCGTTGTTTTCCAGTATTCTCGAGATATTGGCAGACTTCCAATAGAATGGAAAAGGGCAATTCTTGTCCCAATTTTTAAATCGGGTAGTAAACAGTCAGCTGCAAACAATCGACCTGTGTCACTGACATGCATATGTTCCAAGATGCTAGAACATATTATCTTACATAATATGAGCTCCAAATTAAATGATATTTTAATACCACAACAACATGGTTTTAGAAAGGGACTGTCTTGCACTAGCCAACTTTTGATCACCACCCAGTCCATCCTGAGGGAAGTTGATTTGGGAGGATGTGTGCAGGCAGCGGTTTTAGATTTTTTCAAGGCTTTCGACAAGGTCTCTCATTTACTACTGATGAGCAAACTTTTTTATTTTGGTTTTCCAAGTGATGTTCTTTCCTGGATACTAGACTTTTTATCGGGCAGAAGCCAGAGAGTAGTTTTAAATGGAATTTTTTCAGATGTTGAAACGGTAACTTCAGAAGTCTCCCAGGGCTCGGTCCTCGGGCCAGCTCTGTTTTTATTGTATATCAATGACATATGGCTTACTCTGACATCCACAATACGATTGTATGCGGATGACGCATTACTACACTGCCCGATTAATAGTTCATCTTCTGTGGAAGATTTTCAGAAGGACTTGGATAGCCTGGAGAGATGGGTGAGTAAATGGCAAATGTCTTTTAATACTTCTAAGTGTTCAATAATTATTTTTGGGAATACCAAAGCTGTTAATATCCAAGATTTAAAATATAGATTTAACAATGTAGTTTTAAACACTGTAAACAGTATCAAATATTTAGGAGTTACAATAACAAATGATTTTAATTGGATTGAGCATATAGTCAAAAAACATTTAGAGGCTGTTCAGACTCTCGGCATGCTCAGACGAAATATCTCATCAGCACCACCTAAAATCCAAATAATCGCATATAAGATCTTATGTCGACCAAAACTGGAGTTTGCTCTAGAGGTATGGGACCCGAGCGAAAAGAAATATGTACAATTGCTTGAAATGGTCCAAAACAAGGCAACGCATTTTATAAGTAATTTGAAGGGAAGGGAGGGAGTCACACAAGAAAAAGAGCAGTTGGGCCTTGTGACTTTGGAAGAACGTAAACAGGTCCAAAGGGTTAAAACTTTACATACTATTATAAAATCAACAGACCCATCTTTGAAGGAATTAAACGATTTTATTGATACTTGTTTTAAGGATGATCGTCCACAAACACGGGCCAAATCCAAAGGACAACCTTTGGCTATTTCTAGTAACCGTGATAAATGTTTAAATATTTTTATAGCGAGAACCACTCGTGAACTTAAAATTTAACCATTTTTACCAATTGATCCTGATGGTCTCCCCTTTCGCCTCGGAGCGGTCTAGAGGCTCTACTTTAACATGAACATGTGGCTTGTCTTGAAAAACTGTTTGTTTTTTGCGGAGTTGTCTTCTCCCCGTCGAGCGGGCGAGCAAAACAACAAAGCAAAACTATCGAAGACCGGTGTGACATTTACCGGTATTTGCCATTTGCGATTTGCCAATGACAGAGGAGATAATGAGGATTAGAAGAGTATAGTTCGTATTGGAAAAAGCTTGTCTCCAGTTACTTAGTTGACTCGCTGATTGCCGCAAAATATAAGATATCCGCCTGAGTAGTGAACTTTCATGTAAGTTACTGTTGGAGTATCTGGAAACTATACAAAAGGAACCTGTGATAATGTTTCAACAGAATCAGAATGAGTGATGATGAAGAGTGTCTGGCAGGCAAAGGAGAAAGCAATAAGAAGGGATGGCGAGCGATAAGTGTGGTAGATACTAGCAGTTTGTCTATCTCTGTAGGGTATCTTCTGTGGCGCGGTTAGCTTATGTAGATAAAATGGTTCAATTCTAGGAAAATAAAGGTAAAAAGTTAAATTAGTTGTAAAACTTTAATACTTCGATTAGAAATAAATTTTCTATTATGTTAATATTTATAGTATGCCATATGTTGTTGCATCTAGTAAAATATTGAGAGTTGGTTTGTGTGAGCCGATGAATATAGTAACTTTAAGATCTTGAAATTGGTTTTAACTAAAGGTGTGCAATTTTTTCAGCTCTTGTCTGTGTTCAAAGGACTGCCAGTTGCTATTTATCACTTTAAAGGAAATATAATCAAGTCTACTAAAGCCATATATGTTCACAATGATATACAGACTTCCAGGGCTGTATATCATTGAATTAACTATGTATTTTATATCAGGGTACCATATCTCTGACGTGTATCCTTTATAAGCAAGCAAATACCAAATAAGCAGTTCACTTAGCTAGAGAGGAAGCGTTTTTGAAGGTCAAAAGGGGTGACATTAATTCCTTAACAGTGTTGTTTATAAGCCCAGTAAAGTCTAAAAATTTAGCTTGATGTAGTATACTGAATATAAAAAACAATCAGCTGATAGTGTTATTGTTTGAGGAAATGTTTGACTTATGTTGAAACTGCATTTATTATTATATTTCCTAAAGAAAGTGTGCAGCAAACTTGTAGACAACCAGTTTTATCATAAAATTCTCTCCTTTACTAGTTGAGCACATTTGTAAATGTTGATAGACATTCTCAAACAGTTTGGGGGAGTAGTTTGTTGTGAGGTAAAAGGGAATTCAGCCTTCTGTTGAGGATATAATTTATGGTTATCCGTTTTGAATTTGCTTTCAGGGGTTCATAGGCCAAAGGTCAGACGAATTAGAGCCCACACTATCAGTGACAAGGTAAGACTTCGTTGTATACATCATAGTAAATAATCACAGCACTTTTTTGATGACATAAGCACAGCTCTCGGTCACGGTGGCACATTTCCTAAAACACAACTGGAGACTGAAAGGGCTATCTATTTTGCAAGATTTTTCCTCACTACTTCTTTACTGTAAGAGGCTAGATTTCTGTTAACAAGTTTGCCTTTGCTCAGTTTTTTCCATTGTGTGCATGTTGTAGAGCTCACAATGACATCCCTTTGGAAACACCTGGATGGAGAGATTATTGATTGTGGTTCATAGATTTTATGCCTGGTTTGTTGTAGATTGACTGTATCACTGGCCATACAACAAGCCTCAGCTTGAGAATGACTATCATAGAATAGCATATCTATCGTTTAGTGCAGTACTTGCGATAAGTGATACCACAGGGGATGTATAACTCTCGAGCCAACAAATATCATCACCTTTTCACTAATAAATTAACTGATGATTATTTCTGTAGCCCATAATGACAAGGACAAGTGCTTGCAGTAGCTGTTTTCATTTCATTTGGCAGATTTCTTGTCGTCATTTCTGATCTATACTTTCAAGCCTGTCTTCTTGTTGAAACAGATTACATTTACTCTGTCTTATATACTCACTGATAATAAGTTTCCATTGTGTTCTGTCTACTGTAAATGGCGATTACATACTCTATGTTGTGCATGTACACCTATTGTGAATAGGTATCAGATACCATGTGTTGTAGACATACTGTCAATTGCTACAAGTATTACTTTGCGTTACACATACAGTGTTACTTTGCATTGTATACGGACAATGAACATATATCACATACTCTGTTTTGTTGTACGCCTACTGTTATTAATGAGTATCACATAGTCGTTTTGCGTTACGAAGTGTTGCTTTTGTGTGTTGAAACAAAATTGTGGATGGTTATCACATACTTTGTATTGTTTTACACCTACTACTGTTTAGTAATAAGATACCAACTGCTGCAGTAAGTACAACATACATAGTAGTTTTGTGTTACAAATTAAAGGGAGCTCTTTTACTTTCAGAAACCTGTTAAACTTACTGTTTTGCTCTGTGCAAGGGGCCAGGCACCCATTTTTGGTTTAATTTTCAAACATTTTTCTAAAATTAGAAATCGTAACACGAATTATAGTGTCCGCTATAAGAAAAACAACAATCAATTAACACCATAAGACAATATTAGTAACAGTGAATTTTAATTCAGCTAGCGTTTTTGCGGTGATAGCGTTTACATGTATGTATCTATATTCTATGACAGCTAGGATGACCAGCAACTAGGACGAACTACACGTATACTTTTCTATTCCTCATTATCTCCCCTGCTATTCGCAAACGGCAAATACTAGCAAATGAGGCACTGTTCTTCCATACAAAACGCTTGTTTTACTCGACGGGGGACAACTCCGCCATAACAACAGTTTGTCAAGACAGGCGACGACTCATAGTTGGAATACCTTGGTCTGTGTGAATACTTTGAAAGCCGTCCTGAAATTTTAGTCGTAGTGTAGACTTAGATCGTACATCAGAAAGCTACCATTCTCACTCGGCGATATAATATACAGCGCAATTTATTCCGCGCTTTTGCCTAAAGACTAGCCTACGGGTATTGCATAACTAAAATACCGCATCCATGCGTACTCTGTATCTAGTCCAAGGACGTTTGTAACTGCAGTATATAATTTCCATAGCGATGATAACTGAGCGATTGTTGGCGCTACAGCGGCATAGTTAATAAGCAAAAAACTTTCAACGGAAGACTTGTACTACAAGCAAACGTTTTTTTGCTCTGGATTTTTCTGAATTTTTACAAAGTTGCTATGTGCATGATTTAACAAGTTGCTAAGGAAGTTGCTATTTGTG
Organism: Watersipora subatra; assembly: GCF_963576615.1. NCBI lineage: Eukaryota > Metazoa > Bryozoa > Gymnolaemata > Cheilostomatida > Watersiporidae > Watersipora > Watersipora subatra. Next base: position 38,920,603 of record NC_088709.1, read on the forward strand.
TTGTTTTCAAGTGTTGCTAAAATAATTTTCGTTGAAAAAGTGAATATACATGCTATTGTCGTACAGACTGAATATCGTGGATGTGATATATGTACTACACTCCTATGAATACGTCATATTGACCCGTTTTTAGGGCATATACGATGATAAACGTCTAGGAAATGCTAGCAGACCTTCTAGAAGACTAGCTGCGGAAATTATATGCATTGGAAGTAGGCTGGGTGCAAAAGCCTCTCAGTATGTTGCTGGTATCGAAAACACAGAAAATGCGACTTTAATTAATTGGGTTTGGTAATCATGGAGCTTTTTCAATGTCCAACAGTATGGCTTGCTGACAAGCTAGCAGACCTTCTAGAAGACTAGCTGCGGAAATTATATGCATTGGAAGTAGGCTGGGTGCAAAAGCCTCTCAGCATGTTGCTGGTATCGAAAACACAGAAAATGCGACTTTAATTAATTGGGTTTGGTAATCATGGAGCATTTTCAATGTCCAACAGTATGGCTTGCTGACAAGCTAAAACCGTGAAGCATTTACATGTACAAGTAGCTGTTAACTTCTGAACTTGTTATGGTGATGTGAATGGATACACAATTTTGATTGTTTGGGTAAATTTATTGTCTTACGTTTTATGGAGAAGAGAGTTACTTGGCCTGCTTTTTTTGCTCTGAGTGTATATAATTCAGACACCTTTCACGTAGCAGTTTTAGAGTATTTTTTGGAAGCTGGATAAAGTTTTTCGTTGCAAGTAGATAGCAGTTTCATTGCACATAGTCTATAAAATACTTTCATTACATCACTGGCTGATCTACAGCTTAACAAAATTTTGTACACATGTTATTTTTCATAATTATAAGAAGCCTCTTTGATAGGACAAAAGCCAATTGAGTGCGTGAAGTGCGGCAATTGATTGTTATTTCCTGTTAATTCTAACTCTAGCTTAACATTGATAAGCCTTCTAGGGTCCAAAATTACTTTGAAGTTCCAAAAAAGTACAGGTAGGGGATGCCCTTGATGTAGAAATACACATAAAGCTAAAATGGGCACATATCCAGAAGAAAGCCTACATGTAGTATAGATATGAAATGTTCAGTCAATTTGAAAAATTCAAATTTGCGGCACTGCTAGGTGAACTTTTCAAAGTTCTATTATCGGTTAACTTTAGTTTCGACTATTAAGTTTCGACTATTAAGTTTTGGCTACATATAAATGGCAAGAATATGGGCAACTAATTTTCCAGTGTTTAGTGTTGCAAATATGTTTTAAAGTTCATTGAATGGTAACATGTCAATTTACTAGTGTATTCAAGTTATAGACAAGTTAAATTGCCTATTCATGTAACAACCTACTAAAACAAGATACACGTGTGAGAACACTAGCTCTCACAGGTAAAACAGCTAAAGAAGTTTTGAAGCCAAAGCAACTCAGCAAAAAGGAAATAGACAGAATGAAATTCATACTACTTTTGTATAACATAAATATGTTCTGTGCCTCCACAAATTTTCATTTCTAAATTAACAGGTAAATACTATTTGTCTATTAATGACAAGTAAGAACATGTAGCTTAGCTTATATAGGCATATTTTGATCAGAAAGCAGGTAACTGTATTTGAAAAATATCCTTAATTAAAAATATGTAGTTGATTGTAGTATTTGAATTACTGAATCAAACTTGATATCCATACGCTCATTGCTCAACCCTACTACCCTACCAGAGTTGGGTTTAAACCAAGCGGTTTTGAACTAGCCGAAAAACTGGTATTTATGGTTTTTCATTATTTTTTGTGAAAAAATTATATTTTGAGCTCCTAGTGGTTCCTGTGGGGTAGAAATGCAGTTCTATGTAATTATCCGCTATGGAAGTTTATTTAGCACATAGTAGTTGCAACTGTCGGCTACCTGTTGTTGGCTACCTGAAATTCTAGCACAACAATTTACTAGTAAATTTCATTTTCAATTGCTTTTACTAAGTGATATGAGGATCTCTTTACTGATGAAATATAAAAATCATGTGAAATATACTAATCCTATCATTGTCTCTAACAATGAATGAAAGCTTTCGCAAGTCTGGCTAGTAAGGAAAGATTGCTTATAATTAGAAATTAAAACAATGAAATCCTTTTGGGTAAAAGCTGTAGGTTTGCAAACTAATATTTCATTGAATGGGCACAAACCAAAGTAGTTGGATTATTAGACTTCAGTTTATCAAGTTTTTTATGTTTCGAAAATTTAAAATTGTGCCTTGAATTTCTAACATGCTTTGCAAACATGATCCCATTTGGCAGTTTTTCACTTGAACTGCAGAAGCCAAATGTTTTAAGGCAAAATGTAATAAGTGTGCTGTCGTAACGCAAGGTCATGCAGATAGGCCTGAAGCACATGTAGCAAAATGTCAAGCTGCTCCTCACTACCACACAATTAATGACTGGAATTAAAATTCCAACTTATACAGCTGTTTGTAATATATATTCACTTTATGTGATAAGATTTCTGCTCTGTATTTCTTCATTCATGTTTGATTAAAGGTTCATTCTGAAATTTTTATATGTTTTCTCTCCTCATAACAACTCCCACAGTGCCATCTTTAACACATGATTCCACATATGTATGTTCAATACTCGATCATGCAGCGAGTATTGAATTCAAGCCTAAATAACTTGTGCTATTAATTAGACTTGAAATTGCAAAAACCTTGGTCAAATTATATAAACCATAAAACCCGGTTTAAACCATGAAAACCGGCTTAAACAAAAAAATCTGGTTTATTCGGTTTTTTCATTAAAAAAACTGTGGTTTATTTCCAACCCTGTGCCCCACCAACACTGCATGTGAAACTCGGACACTTGACAATAAGTACTTTAGATTTTTATGCATCTCTCTTAGTTAGTAGCAGCACGTGAAGCAACACCTTAGATAACACCTGAAGATTAGTGTTGATGAAATAAACATTTAGCCTGCCTAGTTTCCTCTATGTTTCCTCTATGTAGTATCGTTAGATTCATGAGCGTAATATTACTAGTTTTTAAATATACAATTTTTTAAAGATACAAATTTGAGATTTTTATTTGTGGTACTTAACACCTTATTGATAGGTTGAATGGAATTTTAGCTACTTGGTACTGATAATCATAGATGTGCATCATGTCCAGCTGAAATCTTTTAGTCGAAATTTTTCAAAACACCCTGAATAACTACCTATATAAAGCATCAACACGTTTACTGATTTCTGTCATATCGTCTGGGTTTGAGTTGTGCCATGTTTTCACACAGGCTAATGGGTTCATACTTGTGCATGTATTTATTCTCATTTTTGTCGGATTACACAAAAGGGGAGGTTATGTCACTCACCTTATTACTACCTCTGTTTGCATTATAATATATTACCCTTTGTATTGTAGGGCGACACTGACTCCTGTCACCGCCTAAAATCTAATGGAAATCTCTGAGTCACACGCAGATAGACAGAAATCCTACAGGTTAGTTTTTAGGCCTTCAGATAACTTGTCAATGACTTTGAGCCCTGATAGAAACATGCTAATGCTGTTGAAAATGTTTTTGTAGGGCTTGTCTAATACTTTTGTGCACATGTATAAACGATCAACTGATTGTGTACATGTATAAACGATCAACTGATTGAGTACACGTATAAACGATCAACTGATTGGGTACATGTATAAACGATCAACTGATTGTGTACATGTATAAACGATCAACTGATTGTGTACATGTATAAACGATCAACTGATGTGGGTTTCTCGCCTGAACTATAAACAATTGCTTAAACCAGTGAATTCAGACTCTGCTCCAATTGGGGAATGGCTTATTATTTCTTTTACTAATTAACATGCTTGAACAGATAAAATACTGAAACATTTAAGAATTTTGAAGAAAAAGCCCTAAATAAAACAATTAACAACTCTGTTTAGAGATACGGAGTTAGTGAGAGATTTTGAACGTTAAATTAGGTAACATAACTTCTATATTTTTTTTATATTATTATAATATATAAATTATATAGAAATCATATATATTATAATTGATAATACATTATAATTTATGTAAATTATAATTTTATATATAAACTAGAAATTCCACTGTCATACAGCCCACGACCAAAGTGATATTGGAAAAAAGAAAGGGTACTGATGGTTGAGAAATGCAATATTAGCGGTCAAATGGCACTGCAGTGCAATAGGATAACTGCAATGGTAGCTGTAATGTACTGGGTGTGGGTGTTATTATATACAACAAATAGCAATAATGAAAAAAAAAATTATATGCTTATATCTCTCCCCCTGCAATAGGAGAAATGCAATATTGGCCAATGTTAGAAGTAAAATGCACTGATATTATTAGAATAACCAATGTTATTAATATAGTAATACAGTAATAATAGAAAACCAATGAACAATTTTGTTTACATTTAAAAACATCATCGCTAACAATATCAAGAAGTATCAAGAAGAATATCCAAACTTATAATTAAATATCGTAATCTCATAAAAATCGTTAGAAAAAAATATCATCGTCATTTCCTTTACTTACACTGCGTTGGACATCAGTTAGAATACCAAAGTACTCAAATGTGTCTGAAATGTCAGTTAATTTGAAATCGGCAAAAATGAAACAATTTCAGTATTCCTATGTTAATTACCGAAACCTTCGGCAATTCGACAATGCTATAGACTGGTGAAAAGTGCACATTATTTTTTGGTGAAATGTGCACGACTTAATCGTTCTATTCTTTGTCGCTCGGCATTTCAATTTCCGGTCTTAACTTTTATGAAAGTAAGGCTTAGCAAGTTTTAATAATGATTTTCGTCCAAATAAATCTGTCTATTTGTTTATAATCCGATCAGATGGGTAAGTTTTAAGATAGTAACGACGGTTTACAAAGACTTGGTAACATATTTAAATAGGTTTCTATGTGTTTTGTATCATTATTATACTTTAACGACTCTACAAAACGATGGTTAAATTTGTTGATGAAATTTTGATACAAGGGTTCGTCTCAATGTTGATGAATAATTTTCAGGAGTTGTGTGCACATGTGCATTTATCATAAATCTCCCAACCAATCGCTTCGCTCTGTTTGGTCGTGGGATTATATAATATTATATAATATAAACTATAATATTATATATTATCATTATATATTCTTCATATTGTTTTTGTTTCTATAGGCTATTTCATGTTTTTGCTTTTTTAAAAGTGACCTTTTAAATATCACTAATTGCCGCCTTGAAGTGAAAGTGATGGACAAAAAAGTCCATCACTTTCACTTTCCTCATGATAGCTGCTAGACGCTTGCAGAGATGATTGCAATTGATTTGAAGATAGTTGTTCATTTTTCATTATTTGTTGTAATGCCAAGGAAAGTATTACCTTTTTCTTTTGCCACTTTACCAGTTGCATCAGTGTTGTGATCTATGAAGGATGGTATGAAGCGCTAATAGATATTATTACATTAATTAAATATTGTTAAATTAATTGAAATTATTTATGTATTATCATTACTAAAACCAAACTATATGAAGTACTGTGCACATATTTCTTGAGTTATAAAACTGCGATGTTTCAATTAAGTTCGGACATCCTATGTTGGAAATTTGCTTCCATATCAAACCTAATATTTTTTCAAATCTCTTACTTCTTAATTTATTACCTTGAATGTAAAATAATTTGCATGTAGAGGTTTAACTTTGTTGTTAAAAGGTCTCATTTTGGAGCATCTGCCAGCTTAAAAATGTAAGATCAATATGAATATTTTTAAATACATATCATCTCTAAAAAAATTGTTCCAGATCTTTTTTAAGTTTGAAAGATTTTATTTCAAGATGGGAGGAAATAAACAAGCACTCAGAGAAGTCTAGTCGATGGATCGTCATCGACAGGGAAGTCTATGATGTGACAAACTGGTCTAAAAAGCATCCCGGTGGAAGCGCACTTCTAGGGCACTATGCTGGTCAAGACGCAACGGTAAATAAAAACTTTCTATGATTACTGATGCTGTAATAGAATCTACAGTGTTATTATCTTCCCTTGTAATAAATCGGAGGGCTACAACTACAAAAATATTCCCAATGTTTTTCCAGCTTGAAAAAATTGTGACGGAAGTGGAATTAATTTGATTTCATGCATTTGAAAGCACCCTGTAAGCTTTTCTTGCATTTTTTGCATATAAAGATGTCTTTTGGACTGTTTTATTAATTTTTAAACAAACCCCTGTTTAGGGAATATAGAAAATGAATAGGAGCGGGCATTGGATTTACACGTCATCAAATACTGTCCGGACTTTACCTTCGACACAGATTCAAACACAACTAATTACATCAACAATCGTTTCTTGTTTCCATCTGTTGTTCCCAAGGCTGTTAAAACCCTCGTGTTCAGTAAATAGAGATATCAGTTTGATGAATTGATGAGACTGGCTCGGTGATCTAGCTGGACTGTATGGCAAATCTATTCTATGTAATATCTGTGTAGTTGACACTTTATTCAGTCTGTTCGGGTTGTCCAATCTTAAAGGATCTTTTCACTAAGTTTACTTGATCTCTGCTCGACCTGGAATATTACACATGAACAAGTTTGTATGTAGGAAGATGGATGGTAACCGTAGTTTACATAGTTTCTGCAGTCACATAGGGCCACAGTTCTGGAAGGTATATTACGATATGTTGCAGGAAGCATTTGAAGCATTCCACCATAATAGCATCAACTACGTGAGGAAATTTCTCAAGCCTTTGCGTATCGGTCATTTGCAAGAGGATCAAGAGGTTATCGACTCAAGCATCAGAGCCGATTTTAAAGAGTTAAAACTGACTGCAGAGAAAATGGTACGTAATTCTTGATGGAAGGTGGATAGTCCTCAAATGTTAGGTGGGTAGTCCTTGAATGGTAGGTGGATAGTTCTCAGATGATAGATGGGTGGTCCTCGAAAAGTAGGTGCTCAGATGGTAGGTGGGTAGAAGTAATATGGTTCGTGGGTAGCTCCCTAATCTTAGATAGGTAATCCTCAGATAGTAGGCGTGTAGTCCTCCAATGGTAGGTGGGTAGTCCTCAAATGGTAGGTGGGTAGTCTTCAAATGGAAGATGGGTACTTCTCAGATAGTAGGTGGATAGTCTTCAAATGGTAGGTGGGTAGTCCTCAGATAGTAAGTAGGTGGGTAGTTTTCAGATGGTAGGAGAGTAGTCTTCAAATGGTAAGTTGGTAGTTCTCAGATGGAAGGTGGGTAGTCCTTAGATAGTACAGTAGGTCGGTAGTCCTCAGATGGTAGGAGAGTAGTCTTCAAATGGTAAGTTGATAGTCCTCATATGGAAGGTGGGTAGTCCTCAGATGGTAGGTCAGTAGTCCTCAGATGGTAGGAGGGTAGTCTTCAGATGGTAGGCCGGTAGTCCTCAGATGAAAGGTGGGTAGTCCTCAAATGATAGGTCGATAGTCCTCAGATGGTAGATGGGTAGACAACATATGATAGGTTGCTAGCCCTTGTGTTAGATAGGTAGTCTTCAGATTGTACGTGGCCGGTCCTTGAAGAGTAGGTGGGTAGTGTTCATATAGTGGGTAGTGTTCATATAGTGGGTAGTGTTCATATAGTGGGTAGTGTTCATATAGTGGGTAGTGTTCATATAGTGGGTAGTGTTCATATAGTGGGTAGTGTTCATATAGTGGGTAGTGTTCATATAGTGGGTGGGGAGTACAGCCTTCTAGTTGATGACTGTATGACTAACTATCAATTGTCTAAATTGTTTGACAGGGTCTTTTTGAGGGTAGTAAATTCTTCTTTGCCGCTCTTTTTCTGCACATCCTTGTCCTTGACATCGCTAGCTATTTGGTACTGAGATACTATGGCTCCGGGTGGATCCCTTGGATGATCAGCATTACACTCTTCACGACTGCTCAGGTGAGCCAAAGTCGAAGCGTGCATTCCAATGCATTCTTTCTCATTATTTGCTCAGCTTACCAGCTCAATTGACTAGGTTATCAACAACACAATGCTATCAGTAGGATTTTTATCACTAGGTTGGGCTAAAATGCAGTGCTATATTATAACATCAGATTGTGGATGTATTGAGGCCTTTAATGAAGTTGGGGGTTATTTAGCCTGTCTTGACAAACTGTTGTTTTTGTGGAGTTGTACTCCCGTCGAGCGGGCGAGCAACACAGCAGCTTGTCACAAAACGTACTGCACCTGATGCATCAGCTGCACTTATTGGGAGTTGTTCTCTTCCGTCTATGCGGTTTGGTTGCGATATTATATCGGTCGCTCCATTGGTGATCATAACGAAATGGCGCAAAAATTTACGTAGAAAAAAATAAGATTACAACGTTTAACCAGTGACCAGTTTCGGCGATAAACTTTAGTAGAACTTGAGAACTTAGGCAACAACAGCGACTAAACATGTCGTTATTTGTGTGCTCAGTCATTTTTATTTCTATTTTTGTATCAGTCAGTTTTATTTGTTTTTATGGATTTTCTTTTCAATTTACTTTATTGTTAAGTTCTACTAAAGTTTACAACAGAGACTGGTCTTTGGTTAAACGTTGTTATCTTATTTTTTTTGTACATAAATTTTTGCGCGAAATCCGTTATGATTACCAATAGAGCGACCGCCATAACATCGCAGCCAAGCTGCATAGACGGAAGAGAACAACTCCCTTTCAGTGCAGCTGATGCATCAGTTGCAGTACGTCTTGTGACAAGCTGTTGTGTTGCTCGCCCGCTTGACGGGGGACAACTCCGCAAAAACAACAGTTTGTCAAGACAGGCTAGGGGTTATTAAAAGACCAAAGCTTTAGTGTTCACACAACAGAGATTTACTAGGTGTCGAGACTATTTTCTCTATTACATGTACTTATAACTACATGATGATAGACTGTGGCTGTGCAATGTTTTGTCTATAAATAACACTTCAGTTCACACTCTACAGTACATTGTACTACTAATTGTACTACTAATTGTACTACTAACGACACTACTAACGACACTGCCGCTGTAATTATTATACTCAGTATTTAAACAATAAGGAGATAGATGACAAGCTTAGTTTTATAAATGCGAGTGTATGTAGTCCATAGAGTTAATCTATAGTGTTACGCTTTGAAGGGAACCTTGGTGCCTATCTTGCCTCTGGTAATAAAATAGGAGGAAGGGTAAAGCAGTTCTAAGGCTAATTACCTTTGTACCAAATTGGCCAAAAATCTTGGTACAATTCTCAGTGGTTTGGGTAGATCATCTGTGTTCATATTGTTAGTACCTTGTATAATATTTAATATTGATTTTTACTATCTGTTTCATTTTTTGTTTCAGTTTCACTATCGCGTATTTCAGTTTTAACCAGCTTATCAGAGCTATTGCGGCTCGAGTACATTCTGTTTACTTTTGCAGGTGCAGCTTGCATGGTACCAGCACGATGCCGGACATCTCTCCATATTTAAAAGCAACAAGATTAACAGAATGTACCACAAACTCTTGTTTTGTGTGATGAAAGGGACATGCTGCCATTGGTGGAACCACATGCACTATCAACACCATTCCAAGCCTAACATTGTTGGTTGTTTAACAACTACCTCTCTATTTTGTGTTTTCTCATGTTTATTTTGAGCTTATACACTTCGCTTGTCAGTACATCGCACAAATTATACTTTAATGAAAAATTAAAATCGATATGAAAACTTTCTTTGCATCTGGATAAATAATCCGGCGAAAAAAATAAGACCTACAAGCAAATGCTTGTAATATGACTACCGGCTGTGGCTATTAATAACCATACAAGCTTTGCCACACAAATAACTGAAAGTTAAATAATTAAATAAACTGTTATCCCTAATAACTGTAGATAATGCGCTATATTTGCGCTTTTCTGTATAAAGGATAATTTTTAAAGAAGCTAATGTTTCCTGGCAGCTTTTTGAAGCCTCTGGAGGGCATCTAAGTGTCTATATGTACCTCTGCCTATATGTACCTCTGTTTATATGTACCTCTACTTATATGTACCTCTGCCTATATGTACCTCTGCCTATATGTACCTCTGTTTATATGTACCTCTACTTATATGTACCTCTGCCTATATGTACCTCTGCCTATATGTACCTCTGTTTATATGTACCTCTACTTATATGTACCTCTGCCTATATGTACCTCTGCCTATATGTACCTCTGTTTATATGTACCTCTACTTATATGTACCTCTGCCTATATGTACCTCTGTTTATATGTACCTCTACTTATATGTACCTCTACCTATATGTACCTCTACCTATATGTACCTCTGCCTATATGTACCTCTGCCTATATGCACCTCTGCCTATATGCACCTCTGCCTATATGTACCTCTACTTATATGTACCTCTGCCTATATGTACCTCTGCCTATATGTACCTCTGCCTATATACACCTCTGCCTATATGCACCTCTGCCTATATGCACCTCTGCCTATATGCACCTCTGCCTATATGTACCTCTACTTATATGTACCTCTGTTCCTGATTTACGTGCCTCTACCTATTTGTATTTCTGTTCTGATATACAGAGGATTCATCACAGTGCTTGGTCTTGCCTAATTTACTTTGTGTGAGTAACAAATCTGCATAGACACAATATGTTACCATTACATGTGGTATAGACAACTCCAAACTTTTCATGAACCTGTAGTAGCGATGAGTGACGAATCACTGATGCGCAGACTCACCTAGATCTATGTGTCAGGGTAAAAAGTAATTTGCAATATTCAGTGGAGGGCTGTATCTTATAGAATCAACATATGACAGAGCATCGTTGATTGCCTGCACTAATTTTTCTTCGTACAACTTTTGCAGATTGGCAAAGACCCTGACGTTAGATTGGAGAAACTGTTTGTGATTGGTGACGTGATGCCAGTTGAGGTAGCCAAAAAGGAGGGGACGCTGACTATGCCGTATAACTGGCAGCACAAATACTTCTTCATCAGTGAGTCAGCTTTCAGTCTCACCTTAGTCAACATAGACTTGTTTAGGGTGCTGAGTTATGGAGACAGACTAGTGCTGACTGTTCTGAAAATGGAAGTCAAAACTCGACTGGCTTGCAATCAGCTCAACATGTAGATTTTTTAAGAAATGATTTGATCACCTGTTTGCCTCGACACACGGAGTACTTTAACATAATTGCGCGGCATCCATAAGTCTCTCGAAATATTCGAACTTGTTAAATTAGCGCACATCTCTTTCATATGATTTGATTCTATGGTGCCTGAGTAATATTATACAATACATGGATTTCTTACTTCCATCTTTGTACAGCGGTGTGAGAAGTAAATGGGCCACCCTAGAGTTTTGGCTGACTTCTGTAAATATGTTGTTGTTACAAGCCAATGCTTGGAACTACAAGCCAATGCTTGGAACTACAAGCCAATGCTTGGACTACAAGCCAATGCTTGGAACTACAAGCCAATGCTTGGAACTACAAGCCAATGCTTGGAACTACAAGCCAATGCTTGGAACTACAAGCCAATGCTTGGAACTACAAGCCAATGCTTGGAACTACAAGCCAATGCTTGGAACTACAAGCCAATGCTTGGAACTACAAGCCAACGCTTGGAACTACAAGCCAACGCTTGGAACTACAAGCCAACGCTTGGAACTACAAGCCAACGCTTGGAACTACAAGCCAACGCTTGGAACTACAAGCCAACGCTTGGAACTACAAGCCAACGCTTGGAACTACAAGCCAACGCTTGGAACTACAAGCCAACGCTTGGAACTACAAGCCAACGCTTGGAACTACAAGCCAACGCTTGGAACTACAAGCCAACGCTTGGAACTACAAGCCAACGCTTGGAACTACAAGCCAACGCTTGGAACTACAAGCCAACGCTTGGAACTACAAGCCAACGCTTGGAACTACAAGCCAACGCTTGGAACTACAAGCCAACGCTTGGAACTACAAGCCAACGCTTGGAACTACAAGCCAACGCTTGGAACTACAAGCCAACGCTTGGAACTACAAGCCAACGCTTGGAACTACAAGCCAACGCTTGGAACTACAAGCCAACGCTTGGAACTACAAGCCAACGCTTGGAACATGCACCTATAATATTGCGTACGCAGCTCAGAGTCTCCTCTATTTAATTTCTGAACTTGCTTGACCCCAAGATGATTAGTACTAGTAGTAACTATAATAATATTAGTAACGGTAGTAATAGTAATGAGAAAAGGAAGAAGAATTGCTTTCATTAAAATTAAAGCGAGTAATAGAACTGTCCGTGTTAGTGTAGTATCTATCACCCCTTCTATCTCTAACTCTAACTGGACTAGTAATAAGCTAAGGTGACCTTTGACGTATTGCAATAGCGATTTTATATTCTTTTTCAAAGAGTATTTCATCACTATTTAAAAACATAAAACATGTTAGCATCAAAATGAAAAACTTTTCTGAATGTAATAAGCAAGTTTCTCTAGATTCCTACTCTGTTAAATGATCCTTTGACACCCATAATTACAAAAATGACGTTCAGTTGATGTACATAGTTTGCCTCTGTGGTTTTTTTCTTTTAGATTAATCATGTGAAGCCATCTACACTTTGATCTAATTAATAGAGCCCATTTGTCTTGTCATCCTAACTGTAAAATATAGACATAATCATAAACTCATTCCTTTTAGATTTCAAGTAACAAAAGGTCAGGTTGCTCATCTGGTTTTGCAGCATTCGTGTAGATATAGGTCTCTTCAGTTTGAGATTGTAAGATTTCAATGTGATTTTGAAGTGATAATCTTACAGGATGGGTTTGATATTTTAGTCTAGCATCCTTCAGCGTTCTAATGTCTGCTGCGGATGTCTATTGGACTTAGTAGATATTCTTATGAGAGGTTCTAATAATATTATACAGTTATATACTCTGATTTAGTCTGTACAGTGATATACTTTGATTTAATCTATGCAGTTATATACTTTGATTAGGTCTGTACAGTTATATACTTTGATTTAATCTATACAGTTATATACTTTGATTTGGTCTGTACAGTTATATACTTTGGTTTAGTCTGTACAGTTGTATACTTTGATTTAGTCTGTACAGCTATATACTTTGATTTAGTCTGTACAGTTATTACTTTGATTTAGTCTCTACATTTATATACTTTGATTTGGTCTGTACAGCTGTATACTTTGATTTAGTCTGTACAGTTATATACTTTGATTTGGTCTGTACAGTTATATACTTTGATTTAGTCTGTACAGTTATATACTTTGATTTAACCTCTACAGTTATATACTTTGATTTAGTCTCTACAGTTATATACTTCAATTTAGTATGTACAGTTACATACATTACTTTGATTTAGTCTGTACAATTATATACTTTGATTTGGTCTGTACAGTTATATACTTTGATTTAGTCTGTACAGTTATATACTTTGATTTAGTGACGCGTGTAATTCTGAAGACTGAATCTAAATATTGTTATATTTGAGTGAACGATCTACATTATAGCAGGTGATCATTTTGCGTCAACAAAACCTTTTCAAGTCTATCATGCTGTTAACTAACCTAACATATCACATGATTAGAAGCTTAACCCGACATTAAATACTGGATCAAGGTGGAATATTCTCTCCAACCATAACAAGCAGTGCATTGAAATTAGAACCACTCGTGAACTAATGTAAACTAACTTGGCAACTTGGACTTTCGGCAAAAGATTCTTTCAAATTGTTCAAACATGTATTTAGATCGACTTTTTATACAAATTTCTCGACATAACAACTGCAACACTCAACATTATCATACACAATTATAGGTAAAATTGCTTGTTAAAGTTCAGCATTGCTGTAAGCCTTCAGCAAACAGATTCGTCTTTATATTTGCAGTCGGACCTCCTCTTCTTTTCCCGGTATATTTCCAGTATATGACCTTCAGGCACGCCGTTACGAGACGCCTCTATTTGGTGAGTCATTTTCAGCGAATTGTGAGACTCCTGGGTGAAAGAGTATACCGATTATTGCTTGTGCCGATATGTCTACATTTATACATCTGTATTGTAGGAAGGTGTCCTGATGGCCTTGTTTTTCCTCAGGTTCTATCTTATGTATGCTCCTCTACTCGGTGGGATCACAGGCTGCATCCTTTACTACGAAGTCTGCCGGTGAGTTTGCTGAATACCTTTTGTCCCCAATTACTTACCTGTAACAACTTATGATTAACCTACCTGTAATAACTTATGATTGACCTACCTGTAATAACTTATGATTGACCTACCTGTTATAACTTATGATTAACGTACCTGTAATAACTTATGATTGACCTACCTGTAATAACTTATGATTAACCTACCTGTAATAACTTATGATTAACTTACCTGTAATAACTTATGATTAACCTACCTGTAATAACTTATGATTAACCTACCTGTAATAACTTATGATTAACCTACCTGTAATAACTTATGATTAACCTACCTGTAATAACTTACGATTAACCTACCTATAATAACTTATGATTAACCTACCTGTAATAACTTATGATTGACGTACCTGTAATAACTTATGATTAACCTACCTGTAATAACTTATGATTAACCTACCTGTAATAATTTATGATTAACCTACCTGTAATAACATATGATTAACCTACCTGTAATAACTTACGATTAACTTACCTATAATAACTTATGATTAACCTACCTATAATAACTTATGATTAACCTACCTGTAATAACTTATGATTGACGTACCTGTAATAACTTATGATTAACCTACCTGTAATAACTTATGATTAACGTACCTGTAATAACTTATGATTAATGTACCTGTAATAACTTACGATTAACCTACCTATAATAACTTATGATTAACCTACCCGTAATAACTTATGATTAACCTACCTGTAAAAACTTATGATTAACCTACCTGTAATAACTTATGATTAACGTACCTGTAATAACTTATGATTAACCTATCTGTAATAACTTATGATTAACCTACCTATAATAACTTATGATTAACCTATCTGTAATAACTTATGATTAACCTACCTATAATACCTTATGATTAACCTACCTATAATAACTTATGATTAACCTACCTATAATAACTTATGATTAACCTACCTGTAATAACTGATTAGAATGCACACGCATTGATAGGGAGAAAACTTTAAGTGATACAACTAAGATGGTCGATAATGCCAGTTTGGTTAGTGATGCTACATGCTAGACTAAGTTAGTGATGCTACATGCTAGATTAAGTTAGTGATGCTACATGCTAGACTAAGTTAGTGATGCTACATGCTAGACTAAGTTAGTGATGCTACATGCTAGATTAAGTTAGTGATGCTACATGCTAGACTAAGTTAGTGATGCTACATGCTAGATTAAGTTAGTGATGCTACATGCTAGACTAAGTTAGTGATGCTACATGCTAGACTAAGAATAACAAAGTGATTATTATTAGTTTATGTTTGTGTATCTTACCTATCTTATCTAAGCTAGTTTTCTAAGCGAAAACATCGACCCATGATTAGGAAATACATCTCGTGCAAAATGGTTGGAAAATTGTTTTGGATGAGAGATGAAAAATAAATGCCGGTTTAAAATATATAATTGTAAATTATATTATCTGCAACTGAATTGATTCCACGTAACAGATACAGCCGGCTACTGAGGTGGTGCAATATTGAACTTTGTGCTTTGATTGCGTACCACATACATTGCTATACAGTATGTCTGTGATAAGATAACAAGACTTCATCACTCAAGGTCACGTCGTCTAATAGGTTCCTAATAAGTTCACTTGGCTTTCACTTAACCTTCTCTAGGACAGACGGCTTCATCACAGTTACCCTCAGTATATATCTACAAAGTACTAGGGCTGGTTTCTATCAGGTGTTTTGTTAATGAGGTCTGAGGCTACATGAGCCAATGCATTTTAAAACGTGATTGGCTATTGCAAGAAGCTTATCCCAAGATTCCAATAATTTTCCGCGTCAACATTGATGCTGTTGCTAATTTAAATTTACATTCTAGTAAATAAACAGATCATTTCTTGAAGTACACGGGAGAAGCTCATCTACTTTGGTTATGAACTTCTGCTTCTTGCATCCCTGAGTTGTTACAGCAAACTATAGCAAGACATTGACCATTATGTTACTTGGTCTGCCTAGATAGTACAATGAAGGGCTCTTTTAAACAATGACACTAACTGAATATAATCTCTGAACAAACATAGATGCTGTTTGGTAAACGCCTGATAAAGAAAAGCTCGTCAGCGTGTCACATCTGACAGTCGTGGCAAATTTCGGGGAAAGAGGCCATGTACCGCGGAGTTTATGGTTCCTCCCGTAAGTCCCAGGGAGGGACCATTATTTGTTCCGGAACAAACTGAAATCGTTTACGCTAAAGGCCATTAATACAACGAATCATCGGCAGCGAACTGGTCAATGAAGGCAACTGATTTAGCTCTGGTTCATATAGTAATGTGACATAGCATCACCAGAATCAATCCATGCAACAATTTTAACTACAATCAAAACTGTTCATTACTTCATAAGAAGCTATAATTGCGATTGTTGCTTTACAGAGTGTTGGAGAGCCACTGGTTCACATGGGTCTCACAGTCAAACCATATTCCTATGAACATAGTGAATGATGAACCATCTGGTAAAGCCTGGCTTGTCTATCAGGTTGGTGAATCCCTACTACTAGTATAAGTAACTGATTGTATAATATAGTAATATTATGGTGATGAATATACTCAGTTGTAATCCCTATTACTAGTATAAGTAGCTGATTGTATAATATAGTAATATTATGGTGATGAATATACTCAGTTGTAATCCCTACTACTAGTATAAGTAGCTGATTGTATAATATAGTAATATTAGGGTGATTAATATACTCAGTTGTAATCCCTATTACTAGTATAAGTATCTGATTGTATAATATAGTAATATTATGGTGATGAATATACTCAGTTGTAATCCCTATTACTAGTATAAGTAGCTGATTGTATAATATAGTAATATTAGGGTGATGAATACACTCAGTTGTAATCCCTATTACTAGTATAAGTAGCTGATTGTATAATATAGTAATATTATGGTGATTAATATACTCAGTTGTAATCCCTATTACTAGTATAAGTAGCTGATTGTATAATATAGTAATATTATGGTGATGAATATACTCAGTTGTAATCCCTATTACTAGTATAAGTAGCTGATTGTATAATATAGTAATATTAGGGTGATGAATATAATAATACTCAGTTGTAATCCCTAGTACTAGTATAAGTAACTGATTGTATAATATAGTAATATTAGGGTGATGAATTTACTCAGTTGTAATCTCTATTACTAGTATAAGTAGCTGATTGTATAATATAGTAATATTATGGTGATGAATATACTCAGTTGTAATCCCTACTACTAGTATAAGTAACTGATTGTATAATATAGTAATATTATGGTGATGAATATACTCAGTTGTAATCCCTATTACTAGTATAAGTAACTGATTGTATAATATAGTAATATTATGGTGATGAATATACTCAGTTGTAATCCCTATTACTAGTATAAGTAACTGATTGTATAATATAGTAATATTATGGTGATGAATATACTCAGTTGTAATCCCTATTACTAGTATAAGTAACTGATTGTATAATATAGTAATATTATGGTGATGAATATACTCAGTTGTAATCCCTATTACTATTATAAGTAGCTGATTGTATAATATAATAATATTATGGTGATGAATATACTCAGTTGTAATCCCTATTACTAGTATAAGTAACTGATTGTATAATATAGTAATATTAGGGTGATGAATATAATAATACTCAGTTGTAATCCCTATTACTAGTATAAGTAACTGATTGTATAATATAGTAATATTATGGTGATGAATATACTCAGTTGTAATCCCTATTACTAGTATAAGTAACTGATTGTATAATATAGTAATATTATGGTGATGAATATACTCAGTTGTAATCCCTATTACTAGTATAAGTAGCTGATTGTATAATATAGTAATATTATGGTGATGAATATACTCAGTTGTAATCCCTATTACTAGTATAAGTAACTGATTGTATAATATAGTAATATTATGGTGATGAATATACTCAGTTGTAATCCCTATTACTAGTATAAGTATCTGATTGTATAATATAGTAATATTATGGTGATGAATATACTCAGTTGTAATCCCTATTACTAGTATAAGTAGCTGATTGTATAATATAGTAATATTAGGGTGATGAATATAATAATACTCAGTTGTAATCCCTATTACTAGTATAAGTAACTGATTGTATAATATAGTAATATTATGGTGATGAATATACTCAGTTGTAATCCCTATTACTAGTATAAGTAACTGATTGTATAATATAGTAATATTAGGGTGATGAATATAATAATACTCAGTTGTAATCCCTATTACTAGTATAAGTAACTGATTGTATAATATAGTAATATTATGGTGATGAATATACTCAGTTGTAATCCCTAGTACTAGTATAAGTAGCTGATTGCATAATATAGTAATATTATGGGGATGAATTTACTCAGTTGTAATCTCTATTACTAGTATAAGTAACTGATTGTATAATATAGTAATATTATGGTGATGAATATACTCAGTTGTAATCCCTATTACTAGTATAAGTATCTGATTGTATAATATAGTAATATTATGGTGATGAATATACTCAGTTGTAATCCCTATTACTAGTATAAGTAGCTGATTGTATAATATAGTAATATTATGGTGATGAATATACTCAGTTGTAATCCCTATTACTAGTATAAGTATCTGATTGTATAATATAGTAATATTATGGTGATGAATATACTCAGTTGTAATCCCTATTACTAGTATAAGTAACTGATTGTATAATATAGTAATATTAGGGTGATGAATATACTCAGTTGTAATCCCTATTACTAGTATAAGTAGCTGATTGTATAATATAGTAATATTATGGTGATGAATATACTCAGTTGTAATCCCTATTACTAGTATAAGTAACTGATTGTATAATATAGTAATATTAGGGTGATGAATATACTCAGTTGTAATCCCTATTACTAGTATAAGTATCTGATTGTATAATATAGTAATATTATGGTGATGAATATACTCAGTTGTAATCCCTATTACTAGTATAAGTAGCTGATTGTATAATATAGTAATATTAGGGTGATGAATATACTCAGTTGTAATCCCTATTACTAGTATAAGTAACTGATTGTATAATATAGTAATATTAGGGTGATGAATATAATAATACTCAGTTGTAATCCCTAGTACTAGTATAAGTAACTGATTGTATAATATAGTAATATTATGGTGATGAATATACTCAGTTGTAATCCCTAGTACTAGTATAAGTAGCTGATTGTATAATATAGTAATATTATGGGGATGAATTTACTCAGTTGTAATCTCTATTACTAGTATAAGTAACTGATTGTATAATATAGTAATATTATGGTGATGAATATACTCAGTTGTAATCCCTAGTATTAGTATAAGTAGCTGATTGTATAATATAGTAATATATGATGATTTTATACACTTACAAATGTAGATTGTTATGCAGATTTCATTAGTGAAATTTTGTGTTAATATTATTGCTGTAATGTTTTTAACAATCATAAGTTTCAATAATTGGTCTTCTGAACGTCTTAATCTCATATCTTTTCAGTTGTTCTTTTTATATGTAGCTAAATGCGACATGCAATGTAGAGAAATCCTTCTTCAATGACTGGTTTACTGGACATCTCAACTTCCAGATAGAACATCAGTGAGTATTCATCTATTTTATAGTTCATGTTCTTCTTCATTTTTCTCACATGTGATTTCTCCTACCTTGTTCTATGTCTCAGTCACATTTCTCCTACCTTGTTCTATGTCTCAGTCACATTTCTCCTACCTTGTTCTATGTCTCAGTCACATTTCTCCTACCTTGTTCTATGTCTCAGTCACATTTCTCTTACCTTGTTCTATGTCTCAGTCACATTTCTCTTACCTTGTTCTATGTCTCAGTCACATTCTCCTACCTTGTTCTATGTCTCAGTCACATTTTTCCTACCTTGTTCTATGTCTCAGTCACATTTCTCTCACCTTGTTCTATGTCTCAGTCACATTTCTCCTACCTTGTTCTATGTCTCAGTCACATTTCTCCTACCTTGTTCTATGTCTCAGTCACATTTCTCCTACCTTGTTCTATGTCTCAGTCACAGTTCTCCTACCTTGTTCTATGTCCCAGTCGCATTTCTCCTACCTTGTTCTATGTCCCAGTCACATTTCTCCTACCTTGTTCTATGTCTCAGTCGCATTTCTCCTACCTTGTTCTATGTCTCAGTCACATTTCTCCTACCTTGTTCTATGTCCCAGTCACATTTCTCCTACCTTGTTCTATGTCTCAGTCGCATTTCTCCTACCTTGTTCTATGTCTCAGTCACATTTCTCCTACCTTGTTCTATGTCCCAGTCACATTTCTCCTACCTTGTTCTATGTCTCAGTCGCATTTCTCCTACCTTGTTCTATGTCTCAGTCACATTTCTCCTACCTTGTTCTATGTCTCAGTCACATTTCTTCTACCTTGTTCTATGTCTCAGTCACATTTATGCTATTTTGTTACCATAGTTCCCCTCCACCATCATGCCTTATTTCGGTCTATAGTTTCCAATTCACTGAAGTATGATTCCTACCCGCAGCTGTTTTTCCAGTCTATTCTCTCATGTGTTGTTGTAATATGTACTGGTTATAGTTGGCTAATGCCATATGACTGCCCATAATTATCGTACATATTGACACTTGATTTAACTAAATGCTGTGATTTAGTTCTGTAAGTATTTCTTGTATTGACGTTATGTCCTCGCTTGCGTACACATACATTGCTATACATTATATCTGAGATAAGATAACAAGACTTTATCACTCAAGGTCACATCGTCTAATAGGTTGCTCATAAGTGCGCTTAGCTCTCAATTAACCTTCTCTAGGACAGACGACATCATCGCAGTTACCCGCAGTATGTATCTACAGAGTACTAAGACTGGTTTCTATCAGGCGTATTGTTAATGAGGTCTGAGGCTACATGAGCCAATTTTATTCTGTAGTTGAAATACCCCTGAACAAGTTGTTATTATGTTGTAGTTTATTTCCCCAAATGCCTAGACACAACTACTACAGAATTGCACCATTGGTAAAGTCCCTGTGTCAGAAGCACGGTGTCGCCTACAATGTTAAGACTATTCAACAAGCTTTTCGTGATATTGTCCGGTGAGTCAACCGTTAACAGACGACAGTTATTCTATGCCACATATTGTCATTCTGATGACTGTATCCATTCTGCATAGGCTCCATAGGCTTGTATTGTGAAACCTTTAGTCGTGTCTACGTCTTTGCTCTAGTTACCTAGTGCAACAAAGCATTTTCACATCAACACTGAGTTCTTTTTTGCATTGTCATATTCATAGATATTCAATGTATATCTCGTTGGTTTTATTTCGAAGAGAAATCCTCTTGTTTATTCTCAAACATTAGTACTAGTGAATTGCTATATTGCTAGACAATATAACGTTGCTGGCACATTTTCCCAAAGGCACACCATAGCTTAACCTGATTCTATAAATCTTATTTTCAGTTCGCTGAGAGACTCAGGAAGCCTCTGGTTGCACACCTATCAAGAACTTCACTCAACTTAGACTCATAAACATATACAGGACCATGTCCAAAATCTACCCATTTATTTTTTTGTGCTTTGCAGCTTTTCATAGCTGCATATCATGCTCTTCAAGAACAAATTTGCAATACACAGACATTCAGATGCAATATTTTTGTGGTTAGTTTGTGTCACCGCGAAAACAGTATTTATCTAGTCTCACCGGTCTGCAGTTGTTTATGGATCTCTTCATGACAACCGAAGGTTTCCTCGTTCATTGATCAATTTATAGCAAGCATCACTTTTGTGTTTTTTCGAAGTAATTTTTCACTGTTATCGCTTTTGCCAATAGTCTGTGAATTTATTACATCTGAAGTTTTAAGAGAATGAAGCAAACTCAAGTCTCTGATGCCACTCAACTGATTGTTCAACAAGTTGTAATTGAAAAATCATTCATTTATAGAAATATAACAAAGTCTCTAAAACCACCAATAATTACATCTATTTACTGTTAGAGTAGTATTACTTCTTTACTTATTATTGTGTAGTATTTTACTCTGATTAAAGGTTTAATGACCTCAGGCTACATACACAATTTTAATACTGCATATGATCATAGTTTATGTTAAATGTTTTGTGTTGATATATTGATAATGAATATATATATATATATATACATTATATATGTACATTATATATATGTTATATATACCTTGTATACAAATTTATTATATATGCATTATAAATATTCATTATATGTATACTTTTTACGTATGCATTATACATATACACATATTTATTTATATATATGATATGTACATTATATACATGTACATAATATGTATATATACATATATGTATATATACATATATATGTATATATATACGTATATACTATATATACTAGCCAAATTCCAGGTGTTGCACAGGCAATAAAACAATTACCCAATGAATTTGAGTAACTTACCTGGTGAGCAAAGGTGAGCTTATCTGCAATAAAACTATTACATGTACCCGTTCATGTACCATGTTTGCAGACGGCTTAATAAGTGTAATATTATGCGTGACTTTCAACCGTTCAAATTGGGGGCCTCAAGAGATTCGAGTGTGGTTATTTTAACCGATATAATGAATGTGATAAACATCTTAGCTATCAAAGTGTAGTGGAATAAATCGCTTGCCTGCTGACCGAGAAGTTCCGAGATTAAATCATTTGCGATGTGCATTTTTATTCCTTGATTTTAACCGCTATGACTGGACCAAAGACAAACTTTATGATATATAAATATAATATATATAAATAACTATAAGGTTGGAATAGGTTAGGCTAAAGTTACTTATCGTTTTCCAGGTTGACGTGTCTCTCTGGAGTCACGACAAGTGACTTCGTGTGACTGGTGGTGTATACAATTAAGACGCAGACTTTTGCTGTTTATTTCTCACATCAAGTACCTGTTTTCTATCAGACCACCTATTTGGTCTTCTGTGTGCCCTAAACTGTCTGCCCTAAACTGTCTGCCCTAAACTGTCTGCCCTAAACTGTCTGCCCTAAACTGTCTGCCCTAAACTGTCTGCCCTAAACTGTCTGCCCTAAACTGTCTGCCCTAAACTGACTGCCCTAAACTGTCTGCCCTAAACTGATTGCTTGCAGGGTTCATGCTGACAAGTAAAACCAAAACTAACCCCGGTGAAAGGTAAATGCTCCCTTGAAGGTGCCAAACCCTCTGAAGACCTTTAAAATTAGCAAATGGAGGATTATCGTTAAAAATGCATGATACAGATATTTAAAGAGCCTTAATACAAACACAGATAGAAGATAAGATTTGTATTTTGTCTTCAACTATGACCTCACACTCATTTCAACTTAAGCTTATTTTGTTAGCGGCTATTATGGGTGCAATTCAAATAATTTGGGCTGAAAGGTTATTTTAACTACGGTATTTGGTCTGATGTCCTTGGAGAAGGCTATAGGGAGAATACTTAATAAAGGATACCTTTAAATAACTTTAAGATTTGGCAACAAGATCATAAGATTATTATGAGACTGACTTGCGTTGGGTCGTTACGTCGGGTAGCCAACTCTCGAAATGCTGTTTAATCTATTTTATGTCTGTGGTCAACTTGAACTAAACTGGTTCATCGAAATATATTTGTATGTACAAACTTGATATATATATGATCATATACAAAAGTATAAGAAGGCCCATTAATTTTTATAATTTTCATACAGCTGAATTACAGGAATCCATAAGCCCAATATCGTCAACTTAAAAAAATTTTTTTATATCATCTTAATCTCAAAAATGTGAACTTTGCTGTGACATTGTTGTATTGTTTGCAAGTTAAAAATTTTCCTCTAGTAATTACATAACACTCTCACTCGCTGAGATATGTTCTGTACATAGATATATATACCTAGATTGGCCAATAGGGAAAAAGCCTGTCAGACTTAAATAGCATGACGTAACATCATTGTATTGTACCTCACGCTTGACTGCACTGCTGGTAACAATGAAGCTTATGAGGAGAATTTGACAAAATCACATTTATTTTCACATAAAAACCTTCTTGGATACATAATCCAGTAAACTAAAGCAATTATGTGATAATATCTGATAACCACCTTAGATTAAAACTATAAAAGTTATGAAATGTTGCACACAAATCATGAGCCATCAGGGCTGTATTTGCCACCCTCTCCTATCCCCTTTCTCTCTTTTCCCCTTCTCCAAAGAAGAAGTGAGAAGGGGAAAAGAGAGAAGGGAGAAAAGAGAGGGGGCAAATAGCCCACCCACTCAAAGATCCAGACCCTGGCTAGGTGAATAGACTAATATCATGTTAAACTGAACATGACGAAATATGATGAGCCTGTGAAGATTTGATCTGATCAGGGAAATGGAACCGACGGCTTTCTTAGCTAGAGCTGGAACGAGACCAAGGAATGCAGGGTCAACCAGACTCGGGGTCAGCAATGAGGGCCAAGATCGGGTCGGACCGGGTCAGCACGATTTTTTATTCATTCAAGGTTAAGAGATAGTTCTATAGCCTAATGTTGTTACATCAATAAACTGAGATAGAAGAAACCCTTATCACACCAATCATTATATTTTGTGGCTTGGTTTATAGATGCAATCTACAATTTATGGCTAGACATTGGTGGATCAATGCTATTCAATGGGTGATAGATTAATGGCATGATTTGGCTAGTGTTTTTATTACAGATTTTATTTTCAACTGCTATTATAATCAACAAGAGATTAGTTAAGAAATACTTTACAAATATAGAAATAGATAACCCAGCACAGTGGAAAACAAAAATCCATCACTTCCCTAAAACTTCTGGTATTAGTGAAAGAAACTAAAAATAAAATAAATTTGCTGGATTGAAGGTTCTTAGACGCGCTTTTAAATTCCTCAGGATGCCCTCGTTGTAAATGCCTCAATAGTATTGAGGTGGATTGTTCTTTGTAGCTTAAAGGTCGACTTGCAACAAAATTCACATTACAGTTATTTGGTATCAAAATATTCAGCATGTCTTACTCTGTTGTGTTGTAGGTGCCAAATACGTGGAAAGATGATTACAAGCATTTAAAAGCTCAAAAACGAAAAGCCGCCGTAGATTGGAATCTCTTTATTTCGATGACGTAGACATTACAGTTTGGTTATCACCTTGTCACGTGATGTTCTCACGTGAATTGAAAAGCCAATAAAAAGCTAAATA
Organism: Watersipora subatra; assembly: GCF_963576615.1. NCBI lineage: Eukaryota > Metazoa > Bryozoa > Gymnolaemata > Cheilostomatida > Watersiporidae > Watersipora > Watersipora subatra. Next base: position 38,945,975 of record NC_088709.1, read on the forward strand.
TAAAACTTATCGTAGCACTAGTTTATGACAAACACTTCGGGTTTTACCGAAGACCCCGTATCGAATATAGATGCTCGCTACTTTACAGTTTTGTTTCAGCATTATTCAATCGTCAAGTCGTCATCTGATCGCGTGACCCAATATTTCGAAAATAATTTTTGCAGCATTTTTCGATTATCACAGGTGACCAACAGGCTCGTCATGATTATCAGACAATGATATGTACTCCTTCGAGCTAACGTTAAAAAGTTTAACGATTTTTTATGGTAAGTTATAAGATATCAGTGCTAAAAGTGACAGCATTACAATGACGATAAAACAGACACGTAAGAACAATAGACATGGTTTTATTGAATGCGTGAAGTATATTTATAAAAATATCTTGACGAATGAGGTTGCATGAAAGTGTAAACAGAAACCATCCTGTTACAACTACGTCCTATTTGAGCCGTTTGGGAAAGCGAATCCAAACTACGGCGGTCTCGTGTGGCTGCGATTTTTGTTCGTTTTTAACTTTTAAGAGCTTGTAATCACATTTCCACATATTTGGCACCTACAACACAACAGAGTAAGACATGGTGAATCTTTTGATACCAAATAACTGTAATGTGAATTTTGTTGCAAGTCAACCTTTAAACAATAGCATGATGTTGAACCTCAGCAACTTCTCCATGGTAGCACTTAGTGCTAGCCTGGGAAAGTTTTTCACCAATCCAGCACTATTAAGCAACACTCTCGTTGCTTTCTCACTGTGGTTGCAAACCTCAATCACCACAGGCAAAGACAAATTCAAGCCACCACGATTAGGGAATTTGTTGCTTGGTTTACATCATAGTTGGTAACATCTACGATGCTAGTGATACAATCATTACATTTCAGCTTTGGTTACCTAGCCAGCTACATAGCCAGCTGGAAAATAATCATTCTGTCTCATTTTTGACTTAAGACATACTTGCATACTCATCATATTTAGTCATGTTTAGTTCAGCATGATATTAGTCTATTTACCAAGCCAGGGTCTGGCTCTTTGAGTGGGTGGGCTATTTGCCCCCCCCCATTTTCTTTCTCCCTTCTCTCTTTTTCCCTTCTCACTTCTTCTTTGGAGAAGGAGAAAGGAGAGAATAGGGATAGGAGAGGGTGGCAAATAAAGCCCTGATGGCTCATGATTTGTGTGCAACAATTCATACCTTTTATAGTTTTAATCTAAGGTGGTTATCAGATATTATCACATAATTGCTTTAGTTTACTGGATTATGTATCCAAGAAGGTTTTTATGTGAAAATAAATGTGATTTTGTCACCTTCTCCTCATAACCTTCATTGTTACCAGCAGTGCAGTCAAGCGTGAGGTACAATACAATGATGTTACGTCATGCTATTTAAGTCTGACAAGGCAACCGATAGGAATAGCTATCTAGGTTTATATATCTATGGTTCTGTATTAATGAAACATTAGCAAAAGTTAATCTTTCTTTCAATCCATTCTGTTAAATTCTTTGAAGTTTTTTCAACTGTTTGACAATTCCACGTCCCTAGCAGTATAGAGTCGAGTCAGTCATTGTGACAGTTTAGGCACTCGTTTCTCAAAATTTAGTAAAAATTTAGTAAAAAAATATTTACATTCAACACTGCTTAGCGATGTAACAGCAGAGTATTGCTTTTAATGACTCGTAGATAAAAAAGAGATAGAGGAGATTCTGAGCTTTCGAGTCATACTAAGTTTTTGTATTCTTGTAACTGTAAGACAATTTACAACTGGTTATATATATTTCACAAATACTAAATTATTGTAAGAGGCCCTATACTTTTGCAATTGACTGTAGAAGCAAAACTCCACCAGTAATGAGAACAGTCATACATGTATAAGCTACTCGTTAGCTAACCCAATAAACCAATCGGAGTAGAGCATGGCTTGACACGGCATGCAATTGTAAAAGGGTCACCAATTAAAAATTAATTTTAGCTCATAAATTCTTGTCCTTGGCTTGCTGTTCTCTTAACCGTGAAGACCATTAAAAGTTTTGACTAATATGCAAATTGACCAATCCTAATTCTTGTAACATTCTTTCCGCCAGCCTGCATCCATTATTGAAGACTTCTTTCAAAGTTTTAATGCACTAGGGTATCATCCGTTACTGATGAATTATTTTTAGAATTTATATACGTGAGGCCACGTGAGGCTACATATTATGCAACTGACACTGGCTCTTTTCAAAGCGCTGTACGTGAGTGTTTAGCTCAGCCTCTGATTGGCTGGTTACGAGATGAAGAGACTATTCAGCGGCTTTAGATGGCTGAGAATGCATAGAGCCATTGGAGTGGTTACCCATGACTGCGCATGCCGCTCGCTCGTATGATGCACTGATAGCCAATTGCTAGCTCAGTGTAAGAGGGATAGCGGGAGAGCTGAGCTAGTGGCCTCATTGAATATGGCTACAGCCAACCGCATGAAGAAGGGCACAGACTCACTGCCTAGCTACAGGTTTGTACATCCGCTAGCTAGCCACGATTGTATGCTAAGTCCTTGGGTCAGCTGGGATGGCGGAGAGCTGTTACTAGCCATTGTGTAATCTTGATTTAAAACTATTTTTTGGTGTAAGATTCTCTCAGTCATTGAGAAGTCTTATGGTTGAATGTTGTCAAAGTTTTATACGATACTGTTACAAGCTGCGTGCATACAAAAGAGAGCTGTGCCTACACTAACCAGGGGCAGCTGAATGCATGCGGAGTTGGCCCTACATCACACCTGCACGGATGAAATAAGAGGGAATGAAAACACAGAGCTAGTCGTAGAGAAGGCTCATCATGCATAAGGGTTGGCAAGTTCTCATTTACATGTTCTTGCGGGTTGCTCGCTCTTTTCTCAAAAAATGTTATCACATCATGAACCCCAATGCTGTCATTTGTCAGTCCTGTGTATGTCCCAGGGGCCAGGTTTATTGCTGAAGTTTTACCTAGAACCTTCCAAGGTTGAGATGCGTCAACACGTGTGTGTTCTATGAGCTGATTTGACTAATAAGGCTCGGCTTGCAAGTTGACGAGGAAGTAGTTAGGCTCACCGGCTATGATTGAGTTTAGTCTAATAATCTGATTTGACTTCACGGTTCAAAGTCATTCTCTAGTTGAATGTCTTAAGGAAGGCATGAGAAATTGAGACAGTCTTTTGGAGATTAAATGAAACTTTATCACTACAACATACAGTATATAAAACACAGTATATAAAACACAGTATATACAGTATATAATATATCGCATATACAGTATATAACATACAGTACACAACACACAGTACATACAGTATATAACATACAGTGTATACAGTATATAACATACAGTGTATACAGTATATAATATATCGCACATACAGTATATAATATACAGTACATACAGTATATATAACATACAGTTTATACAGTATATAACATACAGTATATAACACACAGTACATACAGTATATAATATACATAATATAGTGTTTCAGAGGTGGCTGCTGGAGTACATACTCGACTTCACTCCTACCTTAAAATTACTACCTAGGAAGTTTTAACAATGCTGTCAGCATTGCTGACGCATACACATAATTGGCTACGACTACAAAACTGTCATAGCCTTACAGTTGGTAAACGATGTCATACCTCATGTGCAGAGAAAATGGTATTCGACAGCGTTACAAAGAGTCAGTTGAGGCTGACCCAGTTGAAACTGCTAGACATCAAATGCAGTGCTTGCTGGGATAGATAGGGTCTTGTGTGAAGATGTTACCGTATCTGCCCTGTGCTACTCTAATTCCTTAGCTGTAATAAAATTGCCCTAAAATATAATATAATTTACATGTTATATATATATAGTAGACATAACACATATTATATATATTATGTATTATCTGGTCAATGTTCAACCACTCTGCCATCAGAAATATTGTCAACTTGGTATCAACATTTGTCAAACCTTTTGCACTCCGTAGTTCACATCTTTAGGAATAGAAAAGTTCTCTTCGAAGCTTAAAAAGAACAATTTAGTTTATGCAGAAGATATGTTAAACTTATTTTAAAGTTTAAAGCTCTGTAAGCTCTTTGTAATAGAAACAACCCGTTAACAGGCAGTTTACAGGCAGTTAACAGGCAGTTAACAGGCAGTTAATAGCGAACTTTTATGTCTGGATAGTTTCTTGTAGTTGGGAGGAAATAAACAAGCACTCAGAGAAGTCTAGTCGATGGATCGTCATCGACAGGGAAGTCTATGATGTGACAAACTGGTCTAAAAAGCATCCCGGTGGAAGTAGTGTCTTGGGGCACTCTGCTGGTCAAGATGCAACAGTAAGTAACACGAGTACCTATGATTACGATTGATTCAAGGTAGCCTGATTTTTATTATCTAACACAACTCAGTGCAATGTTGAAGTGAAAGTTGTTGTTCTCCTTTGCCGTGAGACTTTGAATCCTGGGTAAAATAGTTTGAGGAGTTGTTTTCCCACCTGATCCCATGCCTGAGTAAACTCGGCTGCATAGTTTCACTTTGTTTTTATTCACACTTTCAGTTCTAAATTATAACGAAATTTTGATCGCTTTGATCATAATACCTTTTAAGTATAATTTCAAAGTTTCAAATAAATTAGATTATTTTCTTTGAGATATCACTAAAATACCAAGGGCATTTGTAACTGACTGAGAAATGAAAAATGGCTGCTGACGCAGTATTACTTTCTAGTAAAACGCTGATCGAACTTCTCGGTAACGAACGATCACAAAATACAAAGCTAGAAAGTTTCTTTACCTTAGCAACAAGAGTTTTACACTAAAATTATTTGTTTCCCTATTCACAACAAATATACCCGCTCTATCAGACTTTGTGTTCTGCAATCATTATGTTTCTTCAGTTATCTCTAAAACAACACTTCGAAAGAGTGTGAAAAATCTATTTACTTTATTTGATTTCCGCTCTTTTCATGGAGTTCCACAAGCTTGGAGCTCAAATATGGTATTCAGTTAAAAGGAGTTGTGCTATCCTAAGTGCTTCCACAGTCAATGGACAGTTGTTAATACAGTCTAAAATCAGGGGACCTGCTTGAGTCTACAAAATAGGCTTAAATGTGTTAAATAAATTTGACAGTCAGAATGGCACCCTGGTTAATACATCCTGGCTTATTCTTAGTTGATAACCCTTTAGAAATGTTTGAATGGTGAATAGCCATTCACGATTCTAATTTCCAAGCATTGGTTTGTTGTTTATACAAACATATTTAACTTGTTGTGATGTCATTTGCTTTAGAATTTAAAAAAAGAAGTATCAATTTCGGTTGGCAAACTTATCAAAAGGACTTTGAGAATATTCTATATTCATGTGTAGATGTTTTTGAAATATAATAGAAGTATAATGAGAGGTAATGAGAGTTGCTTGCCACTTGTTATTAGCCTGGCACATTGCCAATGGATAATTTGAGTAGGCTTATTGATAAGAGCTAAGACTTCTCATGACGTTTCGCCATGACTTTGCATCGTGTTGCATATTTGCTCCCATATATCGACATATATTGCTTAGGGAATCTATCAAGCTCGTGTGGCTAATTTGGTAGGGCGTCGAACTAGTGAACGGGAGGTTCCGAGATCAAATCTTCTGCGATATGGGTTTTTTAATCCAACGTTTTAATAGCTATGGCTGGACATATACAATGACAAGAAACTTTGAGAAATATATATAGATACTAGATATGTATAGAGTATACTAGATATATGCACAATATACCAGATACGTGTAGAAAATACCAGATATGTGTAGAATATAACAGATACGTGTAGAATATACCAGATACGTGTAGAATATACCAGATACGCGTAGAGTATACTAAATATATATAGAGTATACTAGATATGTGTAGAGTATACTAAATATGTATAAAATGTAACAGACCTCTATAGAATATACTAGATATGCGTAGGGAATACTAGACGCTTATAAGAAGCAAAGGAAATGTGTAGAAGATATTAGACAGTAGGAGAAGTTACTAGATACTAACAGAATTTACTACAACACATGTCAGTCTCCTATGATGGTCGACTCGTAGCATCAAGACAAGACTGTACAAGATTTGCACTATCATACTTTAGTCTAAGTTACAATTGTCTACTCCTGTTTCAAATGATGACTAGCTTAAGAGAATACAAATCTTTACTAACGCCATATTCCTGATTACAACTTTATAAATAGCCGTATTTGATTAGATATAGTTGGTTATATATTAAAGACCAATGGGCCAATCATATATTTTTTTGTATTTGGCAGCTTAATCTTCAAAAAAACTGTTTTGGCATAATGATAATGGACAACATTGCATTGAGCTTTGACAAGTGTTTGCAAGGAAAAAGTTATCAGGTATCCCGCTAGTACATCCCTAGTACCTCCTAGTACCCACTAATAATATTGCTACCAGTAATAAAACACGCAAAGGGAACAAATAAGGTCATCTGTAATTGCAAACAATCACGTAGACTCAACGGCCTTCAGATTCAATGTCTTTTGTGTTTAATAACAATTTCTCTTTATGACTATCGGGTATGCTAATACAACATAAGTTAACACTAGGGACTTTGGCTCTGCTGTTTTTTATTTTTATACATTTATATATTTCAGTATTTGTTGTTCGTCTGTATGTCTGTTATCCCCTGTGTTTAGTTACAGCGATTAAAATCTAGAATGATTCTACGTGGAACTGGATTTGAACTCATGACTTTCAAATCACAGGTCTACAAACATGCGCCTAACCACTACGCTACGCTTTTTTTATTGTTCTTATATATCTTATCTATCCTTATCACAATTGTGGGTTACAAGTAAAACATGTACTTTTTACTAATAATTAATATTACTTGTTGCATTTGCTTTTCTTTTGAATGTTTTTGAAAGCCATTTTCCTTTGCCTTTTTTCAATTTGGGATTTTTAAATGTGTCATTTCAGTTTTAAATTTGCCATTCAATTTCTAGTTCTTGCTAATGACGATCACTAAATCTGTGAAAGCTATATACTTTTCATGTAGACAATGTATTATTTCAAGTAATAATTGCCTATACATTCTCTCTCTCTGTTCAGTCAAAGTACTCTTGTACACGTTTGTACCAGTATCACAAGGTACCAGGATCGTGATTCACAAATATCTTCGTATTCAAAGTTTTAATGGATAGCTTCTGCTGTAACAGTAACTTTTTTATACATATCTATATATTTTTTTCAAATTATGTGGATATGTGTGTATGTGTGTCCCTCCAGCTATAGCTATTATTAGAATAGCTGTAGCTGGACAACGCTGACGCAATGTCATGGGGTAAAGTCATTAAAAGCTTAGCGCTTATTAACTAGCTTACGTACTGGAATTTTCCATTGGCGATGTGCCAGGCTAATAGCAAGTGGTAGGCAACTCTCATCACTTCTCATTGTTTATAGGCTGGTTTTTAATACTGTTTCCATTGGCAATGTGCCAGGCTAATAACAAGTGTAGGAAACTCTCATCACTTCTCATTGTTTATAAGCTGATTTTTACAACCCGAGCAACGCCGAAAGGCACAGCTAGTACATATATAAATATATAAGTTATATGTATGTATATATTATATTTATGTATGTATATATTATATATATATACGCATTATATATTAATTCAACGCATTCATGATTTTGAGTTTGTTTTTTTTTCAGTTTGCATTGACTGTATCAATATCAAATCATTTTTCATTGTAATCATTGTAGCTAAACTTTTCTCATGAAATGGAGTTTTAAAAATTAGAACAGCAAATGCCGCAGACAAATAAATTTTTTATGCAAGGACTTTTTCATTAGTCGGACAACGTTAGACATTCACCTAGTCATGTAATAAGGCAACAATACAAATGAATGAAGATGACATAAGAATAACAGATTTTTTTGAGTAATTTTGTTACAAAACTGCTGACTAAAACTTTGTAAAACCAAGAATTATAATCTCCAAACTAGATTAGAGAAGCAAATGAAATTCTAGTTGCTAGTTGGCTGAGTGTGTGTAGTAGGGACAAAGGTCAGGCAGGTTTTTGTGGACTGTTGGTGAAGTATAGAGTGTGTTGGCCAACAGGTCTACAGTCCCTGAACTACTCATAGACTGTATTTCGTACCAACACTCTCTTTATTCTACTTTCTTTTCTTCCGAGCAGTCCTCAAATATTTGCTTATTATTAAAGCTTTTTAACAAATAGTTGCTAAGAATGCGCGCTGTGCCACCGAACATGTCGACTCAACTCTAAGAAATTGTTTCATAACCGTTACATTTGTATAGTTTGTGGCAACTTTATTATCACAAAGATCTCCACATGGAACTTTCCACTAAAATACCCCACATTTTGCGAGCTTATCTCATAATTTCCTATGATGCAAAACTTAACAAATCACAAAACATTTCAAAGCACATTTTTCTTACGTTTAGCTGTTTAATTTGACACACCTAATTTTATAGCATTAAGTACCCAGGCAGTTCAGCGCACAATGAGAAAACATCATATGTAATAACTATGTGCACAATCATTCTTCAATATGGCAAGGTGGTTGAGTGATGCAGATGCTAGTGTGCGTCTCATCATCCAGCTATGGCTTTCGCTAGACCAAAGACGAACGCACACGGCTCTTATTATAGCAACAATTAGTACTGCAGGTTGTTTTACCTAAAGAAATTTATTCTTTTTAGAAGCGATATCATTTGAAGGGTTTGTCATAATAAAAAGGTTGCGCATTAATGTATTGGTTTAGTCTTGTGACAGCAGTAGTGTGACACTTACACGACCTTGGTAGAGCAGCAATACTATGACACTTACACAACCTTGGTAGAGCAGAAGTGTGACACTTACACGACCTTGGTAGAGCAGTAGTGTGACACTCACATGACCCTCATAGGTCACATTCACATGTTATCCTCATTTGGTTATTAAAACTCTTATACTCTATGCATGTAAGGTCTGTAGAGTATTAGCCAATAGGTTGCTTGCTTAGAATATTTACCGACAGTATACATAGTTGCTTTTATGATTCTCATCAGAAGTGTGATATGAACTACCTTGCTTGTCAATATTTCAGGAAGTATTTCAAGCGATGCATAGGAACAATCTTAGCTATGTGAACAAGTTTCTCAGACCATTGAAAATAGGAAGGCTAGAGGACAGCGAGGTAGTGCCGCACATGGATATAAGGCAGGACTTTGCTAAACTTGAAAAAACGGCAGCAAAAATGGTAAGCCGGGTTTTGGAGCGTGTAACTCTTTCAAGCCCTAAAATATTGTATAGTGAAGACAAGGGCTAGGTGAGAGCGTGCCTTTCTTATCACCACCCATCGGAGTTGGAACCAGTATACCTTTCTTAGCACCATACTTATTCCATCTCAGGGTCTGGGATGGAGTAAGTATACTTTTGTTAACACCACCGAGGTTTGTGTGGGAACCGATATACCTTTCCCATCGCCACCAAGGTTCATTTAGGAATTAGTAGGACTTCACAGTCGCACCTGATCTTATATGAGGAATGAAGGTAGTGTTACAATCATACAGCTCTTGATATCTTTTTGTCTCTAGGGTCTGTTTGATGCGAGCTTCACCTTCTTTGCTATAGTATTCCTGCACATCGTTGTCTTTGACATCGCTAGCTATTTGGTACTGAGATACTATGGCTCCGGGTGGATTCCTTGGATGATCAGCATTACACTCTTCACGACTGCTCAGGTGAGTCAAAGTCGAATGCGTGGCGCTAATCTGAGCTAGAACTCGCTCAGCGAACTCATGCAGAGCGATGACGCAAGACTTTCTCTACACAACTTTATCGCTAGCGAGATGCATGTCGATTGGTTGGTTTTTACCAGAATGCAATTTTATGGCGGGTGATTATTTCTTATCGATGTTCACCAACGTACAGCAGCGACAAATTGCTATTTTGTTACGATTGAAACATTTTCAGAACGAACACTGAATTGTTCATAAATTTAATAAAGCTCTCCCAGTCCCTCTCACCATAACAAACAAAAATTACAAAAAATCCGAGTTTACAACCAACATTTAGAGTCAATCGTTGCGCAGGTTGACCATCTTGAGAATAGTAAATATTCAGTATATTAAATATAAAAAACTATTACAATATAAAATATATATAAAAATCGTAAAATACTACTGTTAAAAATTCAATAATCGTTTTTTCTTATGACTTCTTGTAGTGTAGGCAGTGTACAATCCGTAAAAGTGAGATAGGTTTAATAACAGCAGCAGAAGTTGTTTACATCGTTGCCTAAACGGCGCCATATTGATTTACCTAAATTTATGAACAACTCCGAAGAAACTAATGATACGGAATGTTATTGGCAGTTTGTGAGCGTGCCCATTATATCGTTTGCTAGTCAATCGCTCAAGTGTGTTTAAGCACACATCAGCGATATCTCCGCCCTCCTCATGACGCTTGCGATAAAATCGCCTAGTGTGTTTGGACCTTAATACTGTACATTGTAACATTTTATTGCAGATCATAACTACTAAATACACTAAAGTTACTGCGCGTAACTATATTTACGAAGGTTAACATATTATTTTGTTGCTAATTTTTAATATGTACAGTACGTATATAAAGTTTTGATGATTTTTACCGGGAGGTGTTTGCATTAGATATTTACTGTCGGCTTCTTTACCACTCTATACGATATTTTCGCCTTACGATGCCAACACTAGAACGAATTAAAATCATATGGCGAGGGTCCACTGTGTATGGAAACTCTCTTCATATTACTGCTAGATGGGAAAGATATCTTCTAGAACATTCCTATTTGTAGTACATCTAACAAAGGCAATGCTCCATTGGCTTTGAGAGAATGACCTCCTAATTGATTTACAGCTTTCAATAAACTCCTGTATTTATAAATTTCTGTATGCTGGTGTTCTATTATTTTGGGAAACTATATTCTAACCATAGATCTTGACACTTTTCTTATTAATAGCTAATAAGGTTTATAAAGTGATTCCTACTTCTCCGTGATGAGCATCTGTGATGAGACGTCTGTGCGGTGTGACAAGGAAGGGGTTGGGTGGATTATTGCAGACCGATTATAATCTGAGCTGCCCGTCTTATGTGACTACCGCAACATTCTTGTGGTTGTTAACTAGAATTTCTAGCTAGTATTGTGGTAATGTGACTGGTGATTGAAAAAAGCAATAGTGAAAAGCTAGTAGCAGTTTGTGACCTATTTGATGTGTTGTATTTGCAAATACGATGCTGTTTGGTCTTCATGGAAAATTTCATAAAGCAAATAGAATACTATGTCATAATAAAACTATCATAATATGATATAGCGCACACAAAGAAGATTTATTAAAAAAAATTTCTAATCCCATTTGCTATATAGCTATATATGTTTGCTGTATATCCACATGTTATGCTATACAGACGCTCCCCAATTTACAAACAGGATACGTTACGAACTGCCATATGTTAAGCGAGTTTGCTTGTAAGTTGTGTAAGTTCGTTATTTTGTACGAAACACTTGTTTGTTTCCCGGCTCAAACACACGAAGCTATATTTCGGGCGATATCATGCCGCGTGTTGCCAATCTGCTCTAGAACACACTCAGCGAGTTGATGCTGAGCGATAACACTAGACTTTGTCTATCAGAACTTTATCGAGCGCGAGGTTCTAGCCTGTCTTGACAAACCGTTGCTTTTGCGGAGTTGTCCCCCCGTAGAGCGGGCGAGCAACACAACAGCTTGTCACAAGACCTACTGCACCTGATGCATCAGCTGCGCTGAAAAGGAGTTGTTCTCTTCCCTCTATGCGACTTGGCTGTGATGTTATGGCGGTCGCTTCTTTGGTAATCATAACGAATGTCGCGCAAAAATTTATGTAGAAAAAATAAGATTACAACGTTTAACTAGCGACCAGTCTCTGCGGTAAACTTTAGTAGAACTTGAGAACTTAGGCAACAACAGCGACTAAACATTTTGTTATTTGTGCGCTCAGTCAGTTTTATTTCTATTTTTGTATCAGTCAGTTTTATTTGTTCTTATGGATTTTATTTTCAATTTATTTTTTTTTAAATTTTACTAACGTTTACAACCATAAACATATTAACTATACTAGACTGGGCAATGCGAAGCCACGGTGTCCTACTTAAATAGCCACATTCTTCGCGACGTAACGTCAACTCTTTGTTCACTCGCAGCTGGTCAGGCAAGCAAGTCATCATTGTTTACATTGAAAGAATGATAGAGACAGCTTTGTTGCTACATGTAATTTGACATAACTACTAAAGTACACAAGATATTGGTTTAAAATTTTAGATGCATAGCTTATACACCATGCATTTCCTACCCTGCAAATTTGTAAACATAAAGTTGAATATTTCATATGTAAAGTGCCAGTAAAACTGTATATTGATCTATTCAAAAAATATGGCATATTTATCAATTTTGTCCTATGCTATGGGCTAACATGTCAGATAGTTAGGTGTACAAACTGATTTCAAATGCATACACACTAGTAAATGGTACACTGATCGCAGTCTGCCATGAATATAAATGTTGGGTCTTAGGTGTTATGCAAACAGCATCAGAAAAATCGTAGAAAACAAACGACAAATGGTACACTTTTCTAGACATATTGTGACAGGCTACACATGACTAAAAATGACCAGTCGGCTGAGCTTTGATCTAAGATTACTCTTGTTAGCTGCTAGCTTTGTAGCCTCATGGTGAATTCTAATTCTGACATATCTGGATGTGATAGTTTTAACTAACGCTGCGCTGTGACTTGAGCATGGAAATTCCTGATGCAAATTGCTTTGTAAAACAAATAAAAGAGTCTTAGTGACTGCCAGCTTGTGTATGTCTGCAGTGATTCCTTGTAAGTCGACACACTGCCTTATGATCAGTTCTGAGCCTAGACATATCTTGTGATGACAGTATGAGGTGTAAACAGACCATCTCTATCTTTTACACTGATTAGTATCGCATCATCCCTGGTGCGTAAATCTGGACAGGAGGCTATAAAGCTGGTACAGTTATTGCAGTTGAGTTTTAAGCTCCGTACCACATAACCTGCTAAATAAATATCATATGCTAATAATATTATAAAAAGGATATGTATTAATCGTAAAATAAATTTACCTACATCTCACTGATTTGCTGCAATATTATTTCAAGCCAGTCTGCTACCTGTATATCTGTTCTATACATTAACAATAAGTGAAAGTAGCTAATACCAAAATACATGTACATACCTAAATCATGTACCACAATATGGGCAGTCATGCAGTTTAGCACATGCAGCAAGGCTGCAATGTGTGCCAGATCTCTTGTTTTGTAGAAAATTTGGAGGAATTGGTTGTATTTACCTACCGATGTACTCCACTATGTCCGAGACAGATTTTGACAGATCGATTTCCAGCCGTTCGCTTGATTCCAAATAATCATGGAAGTCATCGTCACTTTCTACATGAATTTTTCTTCGTTTAGATGAGAGAAGCAGGGAGCAGGAGCCATCTGAGCTATCACAATCAAGACAGTTAGCACTCGTGCTAGGTGTGATGTCTGTTTTCACTAGTCGAGCTTTCAGTGCAGATTTGAAGCTACGGACATCTGGATTATTGTTGAAACCTCCCTTGGCCCGAATCTTTGAGAACAGTGTTTTTATATGATCCTGTCCAAGCTTGTACAGAAGTAGATACTTGGCCTCGCGAAATGTTTGAAAAATTTAATTCCCTATTCCAAGATACAAGGTATGCTTATGTAGAGGGTCGGGAATGATCTCTTCAGATTGCTTGGCGGCTGTTGGCTCTTCATAGCAAAGTGAAGGTTCCAGGACTGGCTCATCTCGGTCTGGTGGAGATGACTTAGATAGTGTTGGTCGGTATAACAGTCGTCTATGCTTTGGTTGAGTCGGTTGTAAATATTTTGGCAGAGAATTAAATACCCTTGGTACAGCAGTAGGCTTTAGTATGGCAGCCATCATCATACCAGGAGGTCTGCAGGAGATCACTGCCGAGCGCAGAGTATTTGGAAGGCATCCAGTCCTTACGTTTCACAGCGTCTATCCACTTGTTACGTATGTCTAGGTGTTTTTCTTCCGATGGAAAGTTGTGGAAACTGAGTTAACTGTCTTTTGCTGGAGTATTAGAACAACCAAATGCACAGCAAAAATTTTTACTCCTTTTGTCCTGCAAAATAATCAGTAAATAATTTCATTCTTATGAGACCATCAAAAAGTAAAAATCTTTTCGTTGGGTTTAGCTACACTTCTAAATATAGCACAGCCATCACCATACTCATTTACAAGCCTATGTCAACCTGCCATGGTGATGAAAAACTTCATGAAATGGGCAACACTTCGTCTACTTCGCGGTTGGCACCTCTTTGTGCGAAGCAACTTTTCAAATACTAGTGCCAGCAATGAACTTTAAGAAAACATTTTGGAAAAAACTATTATTTGTATGAATATCTCGGAAAAATCCGCAAGATTTCTTGCTCTTCATATCTAGGTACCTCTCACAACCACACTTGAAAACAATTGGAGTAAAATTTACCTTCAAATAATTTCCAGTGCTGGTAGTTGCTCGACTCTCCGTGGCTTCCTACTTAAAACTATGGCCTGGACTAGGCAAAGTGAACAAAGCAACAAAGTGAACATAAACCTATTTTCTGATGCTGTTTGCATAACACCTAAGACCCAACATTTATATTCATGGCAGACTGCGATCAGTGTACCATTTACTAGTGTGTATGCATTTGAAATCAGTTTGTACACCTAACTATCTGACATGTTAGCCCATAGCATAGGGCAAAATTGATAAATATGCCATATTTTTTGAATAGATCAATATACAGTTTTACTGGCACTTTACATATGAAATATTCAACTTTATGTTTACAAATTTGCAGGGTAGGAAATGCATGGTGTATGAGCTTTGCATCTAAAATTTTAAACCAATATCTTGTGTACTTTAGTAGTTATGTCAAATTACATGTAGCAACAAAGCTGTCTCTGTCATTCTTTCAATGTAAACAATGATGACTCGCTTGCCTGACCAGCTGCGAGTGAACAAAGCGTTGACGTTACGTCGCGAAGAATGTGGCTATTTAAGTAGGACACAATGCTGAGCCGTGATGCATTGGATTGCCCAGTCTAGTATAGTTAATAGGTCTATGTTTACAACAGAGACTGATCTTTGGTTAAACGTTGTAATTTTATTTTTTTCTACATAAGTTTTTGTGCGAAATCCGTTATGATTACTAGTGGAGTGATTGCCATAACATCGCAGCCAAGCCGCATAGACGGAAGAGAACAACTCCCTTTCAGTGCAGCTGATGCATCAGGTGCAGTACGTCTTGTGACAAGCTGTTGTGTTGCTCGCTTGCTCGACGGGGGGACAACTCCGCAAAAACAACAGTTTGTCAAGACAGGCTAGCGAGGTCCCTTTCGATTGGTTGTTTTTCCCAGAATGCAATGCTCTGGTTGCTATTTGTTGCGTCAATGTTGACCAATGCAAAGCAACGACATTTTGCGATTTTGTTACAATTGAAACATCATCAAAATGAACATTGAATTGTTCATCAATTTAATAAGAGCACGTCCAGTCCTGTACGACACAACACACAAGACTACAAAGATACCCAGTTGGCAAACCAACATTTGGAAGTCAATCATTGCGGACCATCTTGAGAATGATAAATATTCATTATAATAAAAATTAAAGACCGCTATAAAGAAAATATATATAAATATCATATATTATTATCGTTAAAAATACAAGAATCATTTTTTTTCTTGTTTTCTTATAGTGTGCAATTGGTGAAAGTGAGATAGGCATGATAACAAAAGCAAAAGTTGTTTACGTGGGGCCTAGATGTTCATATCATATTTACATAAATTTTAAAACGCTGATACAATATTTTCTTGGCCATTTGTGAGCGTGCTCCCATTATCGCTCACCGGTTAATTGCTCAAGTGTGTTTAGGCACACGCCAGTGGTATCTCCATGCTAAAATCGGCTAGTGTGTCTGCCCCTTAAGGATTATATAAGTATGTTTATATAATATATTAGTTTGTATTGCATTTAAAAAACACTAAATAATAATAACAATATGCTCTATAAAGGTACAACTGGAGAGAAACAGCTCTATTGTAAAAGAAGTGCTACTGCATTTTTCAAAAGTGTTGCTGGGTGTCACGGTTACATTAGCTGTGTAATTATTTGGGACAATTGAACTGTAATCTACTGCTTATATGAAACTGTTCATTTAATAGTAGTTGCGAAAGATAAAGGAATTAAACAAAAAAGGAAGATAGAAGGAGAGAAAAAGTGAAAACTGTGAAAGTAAACTGTGAAAGTAAACTGTGAAAGTAAACCGTGAAAGCCGCACTACTTGAAAAAGATGCACTATACAAAATCTAACCTATGGCATCCCGGTACAAACATTTTTGATATATGCGCAACACCGTTCGTGTTTACCGTGTTCGTAACTTGAATGTTGTTAAGTAGGGTAGCATCTGTATAGCCACACCCCTGCTATATAGCCACACGTTTGCTATAAAGTTACATGTTTGATATATCGCCCCATGTTTGCTATATAACCACAGGATCACGATATAGCTACATGTTTGCTATAAAGCCATATTTGTTATATGGTCACATGTTTGCTATATAACCACATGTTTGCTATATAGCCACATTTTTGCTATGTAGTCACATGTTTGCTGTACAACATGTTCGCTGTAGTGAGTTTTTGCATTGTTCTTACCCTGCTGACTATTTCTTGGAATGTTGAGCTCTTGGTTGGCATTTTGAAAACTTACAAAAAATTATAAGCCAAGCAATCCTTTATCTATTTGCATAACTAACGGGATCAGTTTAAAGGGTTACCTCATTAGCTGATATCTAATCAAAGGATTTACTGATAAACTGGGACAATAAATAGCACTGTAAAACAAAGTTAGTGGAATCATCGATAAGAGAAGGAAGTCAGCCAAGTGACGTTTTTGGTTTTGGGCATCACGGTGACGCTGCCGCCACTCTCCAGATCCTTTTGAACTTTTAAGAGCTTGTAATCACATTTCCACATATTTGGCACTTATAACACAACAGAGTAAAACATGGTGAATCTTTTGATATCAAATAACTGTAATGGGAATATTGTTGCAAGTCAACCTTTAAGTTACAAGCTCCGAGATCGACCATTACTACAAATGCTAGTTGAACCTGTAGGAGTCAGGCGTGTTGGTAGAGCTATTCACTTTATGGCATGTTTTAGATGTCTGTTTATGAAAGAACTTTGTGACTTGTTCAAGAAATGCTCCAACAACCAGTTATTTATAAATGTGCTGGTTGGCACATACACTCGGAATACAGCGAGATAGACTATGTTGTACAAAGAGTTGTCCACTCTTTTCCTAATTTTGTGTTTTGTAATGAGCACTTGCTTTCAATACATTTGTGATTAACTCACTAAACTGATATGTTAGTTTACTAAAACAATTTGGTGAGCAGGTGTTAAGGTTAGCAAGGATGAAAATTTATGGTGACATGTGCTCATAATGGGCAGAAGGTGACAAATACTCAAAATGGGCATATTGTGACAAATGCTCACAATGGGCAGGTGGTGACATGTGCTCATAATGGGCAGAAGGTGACAAATGCTCAAAATGAGCCGGCGGTGACAAATGCTCAAAATGGGCCGGCGGTGACAAATTCTCAAAATGGGCAGGTGGTGACATGTGCTCAAAATGGGCAGGCGGTGACAAATGCTCAAAATGGGCAAAAGGTGACAAATGCTCAAAATGGGCAGGTGGTGACAAACGCTCAAAATGGGCAGGCGGTGACATGTGCTCATAATGGGCAGAAGGTGACATGTGCTCATAATGGGCAGATATTTAAAAACCCCAAGAGTTCTTATACAGTACAAATATGTTACAGGTACAAATGGGATGGCACCACCATGATGCAGGACATTTATCTATATTTAAGAACAACACTTTAAATAGATTTTATCACAAACTATTAATTTGCTTGATGAAGGGAACCTGCAGCCATTGGTGGAACCATCTTCACTACCAGCATCATGCTAAACCTAACGTCGTAAGTAACTAACATCTCTTTGCACCACCATAAACAATAAAGTTAGTCGCAGAGTACTGTTAATGAACTGTATCATTTTTTTGTTGACCAGAAAACATGCCTCGTGCTTTATTACACTAGTGAATACGGGTAATAGGCTTGTTGATAAAACAGGAATGCTTTTGACAGATTGGTAAGGACCCGGATGTAAGGGTCGAAGCGCTGTTCGTGGTTGGAAATGTAATGCCGGTTGAGACAGCCAAATCACAAGAGAAGGTGACAATGCCTTACAATTGGCAGCATAGATACTTCCTGATAAGTACGTATTATTGACATAGTTCTCCCAGAATTTTTAAAAGATTTAAAAGGAAACCTGTCCTACATCTGTTTGAATTCATCAGATGATTTTTTTTAACAGTATTCACTAAGCTATTAGCTGTATGTTGACTGTGATTGAGAGCCGCTTCGCTATTAGACAGACTTTCAGTAGCTCATTTTCTCCGCCACTCTTCGCTCTAGTTTTTTTTTGTTATTAAGTTATGATGCTGCCTGCTCATATGCTGCCTGCTCATATGCTGCCTGCTCATATGCTGCCTGCTCATATGCTGCCTGCTCATATGCTGCCTGCTCATATGCTGCCTGCTCATATGCTGCCTGCTCATGCTCGTATGAGGCAGTAATTTTCAGGTTTTAATACCAATTCATATCTAATACCTGATATGTTTATTTTTATGTTGTAGTCGGGCCCCCACTTCTCTTCCCCGTCTACTTTCAATTTATGAACTTCCGCCATGCTTATACTAGGAAGCTTTGGCTGGTAGGTCTTTTATACTAACTCAATTACTAGCTGCTAGCTAACTCTATGTCTCACATATGATATGATATTGCATAGGAGATCTGCATGTGATCTTTACTACAAGAGCTTTGTTCGCCCGTTCGAAGCCAGGGCTGGATGATGAGAAAAAAATTGTATGGTATGGGGTTTGAACCGGACAACTGGCTTGGCAGTCAGACACACTACCATCTGCACCCCTCAACCATCTTGCTGAATTTAAGAATAATTGTACAGTTAGTTATTACACCCGGAGATCTCTCAAGGCGCACTGAACTGCCAGATTCTAGTTACTTATGAGAATCAATGAACTGCAGTCTGACATCGTATGTTGTATGTCTTGTCACATCAAAGCCCTAACGCCCCAAGCAATATAATTGCATGTGACATTTTGTCGCACTTATAATTTTGCCCATTTCTGTCACACTTGCATGGTTTTAGGAGCTGGCTGTTATGGTTTCCTTTTATGTGAGGATATATCTTATGTATGCTCCCTTACTCGGAGGTCTATGGGGATTTCTGCTTTACTATGAGATCAACAGGTAATTATATAGATGGACATAGTGATTTGAGACAACAATAACAGCAGTTGTACAACCAGAATTACAAATGTGCCTTTTTCCGTAACATTCTATGAAGAGCTGTTTCAAATTTTCTATTTAAAATAAAATATGATAAAAACTATTTTTGCTTTGTATACCTTATATATACACGTATTTTTGATAATGCATTTTCTAAATGAAAAGTCGCATTGTATAAAAAATATACAATGTTTGCATCTTAATACAACTATAGAATCTTGGGCCAGCTTCTTCCAAAACAGAGCATTTCATATACCTCACCTCTCGGTTGAGATTTTAATGGTGTTACGCAGCCTCGAAGAACTTGACAGCACCTTGTTGAGCCACTCGATAGGTGCTTTCACAAAAGTGCTGCTATATAGCAGAGCACCCTGCACCGAAACATCTTAGGTGCACTTTTCCGCCACAATTACTGTCTAGAACTTTTAGAGATATTATTATTTTTATCATTTTGCTGCGATGCACACTGGTGGTGAAAAAGAGTTAACGCTAACCATTGTGGGAATTTGATCATGTATTTCACTATAGCAGCAGCGCTGACTTTACTGTCAGCTGATGAGTCTGAGGTTGTGCTGAGGCTGTAGCAGAGGAAAGATGCAGTCTTGAACAAGTACAATTGATCATCACTATTACTATGTTTCATATATTAATATGGAGTTGTGTACACATTGAGTTACCGAGCGATATGGATTTCTATGGACATTCGTATGTTGCGGATTAACGCGAGTGATTTGTTAAAAAAAATAGGAAATTCTATGCCATAGATTATAGCTGCGCACTTATTTCTCACTTACAGCACGCTTTTGAGATACGAACAACTGAAGTGTAGTAAATGTTTAAAATGGAATAGCTTGCACAGTATTTTTTGAACATTTTGTTGTAGTTTTCTTGATATTTGCAAATGTCGTTTTAATCGTTTGCAAACATGAAATATTTGATAAAAATTGGCAAATAACAAAACTCACTTGTCTTGCGAGTTTATGTCATTTACATCTTGCGAATGACACAAAGGATTAACTGAGGATTAACCGAGTCATGGAAACATGGTATAGAAGAGGTTCAGGTTGTTGAGCCAGCAAGTTCTTAAATCAGGTGGTAAAGCTTAAGTAAGTTGGAGTTGTTAGCACCTGCACCTACCTTGGGCGCTAGCTCAACACTAAGCACAGTGGCCATACTTATTTGTAGCAAAACCAACTTTGTAATAGTCTAACTTGGTGAATTGAGGCCAGGTTAAGGCACAATGTTGGAAAATAAATTGCTTTAAATGGGCTTGAACTCACAATTGTAGGCTTGCTACACCGACACTTTACCACATGCGTTAATCGATGTTACGCCTGTTGATTTCTCATAGCGTACTAAACTTTCAGGAAACTAGTGTTATATAATAAGATTGTCAGGATTCACAAAAAGGCAAATAATAAAAACCAGCACATTTTTATCAAATAGAATTGATGAAATTTGTGATATCACTTGTGGTTTAGTCGTAACAATGTTTGTTTACGGCAGCAGGGTCTAGTCTGATGAGCTATATGTGATGAATTATGAATGGAAATACCATGAAGCTTTCAAGTCTCCTTTTATAAATACACATAAAAGAAATTTTCAAGGAAAAATACTCGCAAATTCACAAATTGCAAAATATATACAGTCAAACATAGATAACTCGAACTTCACGGGACCGAGCGAAAGTGTTCAAATTATCAGAGCGTTCAAGTTATCAGAGCACTGTCACAAGTCTATGTATTTACTTATTTATTAGTAGATACATGTACATATACAAACTATAATATAAATCAAAAGCACAAATGGCTTGTTTTAAATTAAATGCTTCTAATGTAAAGTTTAAAACGTTTTTATCAAAAAGTATAGAGATTTTTCTATCACTTGAGATTGGTTTTTTGTTTGAGGTGATGTTATTGCTAGGACGTTTTTTAGATTGACATTGGCAAAACTTGATCGTTGGTGAAATGCTCAAAAGAAAAGACATCTTTTTCTTTTGAGCGTTTTACCTACGATCAATTTTGCCGATTTTTCTTGAAGTTTATGCAAAGAATACCTCACTTTACCTCCCTTCCAAAGGGCGATCGCTAAGCGGATGTTTGGTATAAATCAAATTTCACCAAACCTTTAGAAAAGTCGTTGAGAAAAATATTTTGCCGATGATGGTAATAACGACGCTTATGAATTACGAAAAGTTGAGGTTTACCTCTGTGGCTTGGAATAAAGTGATTTTCTAAAGCGACAACAACCGTTTCGGTAGCCGTTGGGCAAAAAACAGTTCGAGTTAACAGTGTTGAGTTCGAGTTATCTATAGCAATTTATCATTACGTGAGAACGGACCAAAGAAACCGTTCGAGATCGCTCCATGTGTTCGAGCTATCCGTGGGTGAGTTATCCATGTTTGACTGTATTTGACTACAGTTTGCGCTAATTTGCTTGAAATCCTCCAACATCCTAAACTTTAAAGGTTTTTTTGAATATTTTTTATTTTAACTTTACCGTATCTTTGTGCCTCTCTAATGCATATTTGGCCATGCTAAAATATGCTCTTTTAAACAAGTCCTTTAAAAGGCGTATGATACAATTTTGTGTCTTTACGTTCACGCTTGCCTGCAGTTATGGTGTTATGGTATCCTTTCTTGTTTTTACAGCTGCCTTGTTATCACTATTCCGATGTAGACATTAATAAATATCCAATGTTATGTTATCTGGGATCTGATGACAAAGGAAATACGTATAAAAAGTTTTTGGATGCTGGCCATTGTTGATCTGTGCCATAGGGTTCTGGAGAGCACCTGGTTCACATGGGTATCACAAACCAATCACATTCCAATGACCGTGGAAAAAGATGAATCACATTCAGCCAACACGTGGCTCACCGCTCAGGTTTGTTGCAACTGCTCTCTCTTACTCCACATCAATTCAGGCCGTCCAAAATATTGAAGAATGTTTTAAGATGTGAAAACCCTTGCAAAATGAAACTTTACATACGCAGTGCATATGTTTACCTACGCAGTGCATATGTTTACCTACGCAGTGCATATGTCTACCTACGCAGTGCATATGTCTACCTTCGCAGTGCATATGTCTACCTACGCAGTGCATATGTCTACCTACGCAGTGCATATGTCTACCTACGCAGTGCATATGTCTACCTACGCAGTGCATATGTCTACCTACGCAGTGCATATGTCTACCTACGCAGTGCATATGTCTACCTACGCTGTGCATATGTCTACCTACGCTGTGCATATGTCTACAACGCTGTGCATATGTCTACCTACGCTGTGCATATGTCTACACATTTGCACAGTTGAGGCAATCTATCTCAGCTCTCATAAGCAGCTTGTATTAATTGACACTCATTCTTGTCATTTTAAAAGCGAGTGACACAAACAACTTGATTACAGTCATAGGTAAAGAACAGAGGCACAGGTTAAGGTCATAAGTAAAGGCTAAGGTCGACGGTATAGGTTAAGGTCGTCAGTAAAAGTTGAGGTCATAGGTAAAAGTATAATGTTCTTAATGGTTGAGCCACTAAGAGCAATCTTTAATAGAGTCAATAAAGTATCATGGATTCATTACGCTAGTACCTTGGCATGATAGAATACTAAAATTTGTAAAACTCATCTACAAAACTTGGAGTTATCTGCTCATTGAGAGAACTCAATTTATTTCTTTTGACCATTTCACCTGCTCTTTATTGACAGAATGACTAAACTGTTATCTTCCTTAATAATTGGCATGAATGTTATCTGCCACACAACATAGTTAGTCGTATTAACTATAAACTGGGTCACTAATAGCCCTTAAATGTGTTTGGTTTCAACTAAAGGTGCTGATAATCACATCGCGACTATAACAGTATTATTGTACTGCATGCTGTTCAAAGAGATGGTCTTTCCAAATTCTCACATCTTCTCACTTTACCTGCTAAGTGTTTATTGGACATCAATTTAATGTTTCAAGATCTTTCATGGTTTGTGCCCTCATTTCTCACAGAACAATTACAAGTTTCCAACTCATTTTGACTGATTTAATATGAAGAAATTTCATACCTCTAACAATTAATTTGAAAATATTGTTGTTGGCTGCTTTAACAATCCTCCACTTTATATTCCTCCTCTTAGGGAAGAAAGGTATTTTAAATGCTATATAGCAAACTATTTATTTTATTATATTGAGTGCTTGGTGCCCTTTTTGTCTTAAGATTCTTGTATGGCGTAATTTAGAAAACATTCCTGTTTAAAATGAAATTATTGTCAATCTATATATATATTTCTCAAAGTCCGTGTGTTGGAAATCCATCTGTTGGAATTCCGGCTATAGCTATTATTAGAACAGCTGAGCTGGACAACAATACAGACTCAAAGTCATGGCTTACCGTCATTGGAAGCCTAACCTTATTTACTAGCTTAGTGGAGTTTTCCATTGGCAATATGCCAGGCTACTAGCTTGAAAGGTACAGTTGTTTGACAAAGTTTTAAAACCTTTACAGTTGTTTTTATTTTTCTCTTAATTTTATTCAACTGCACGACACACTTCTCTCATAATATGTACTTTGAAAGTTATAATGGCAAATGTTGTTATATGTTAAATACAAATCAATTTTCTGTCCAAAGACTCTTCTATCACACGGGCAAGGCCGGGTGGCACAGCTAGTAGAGTAGTAAATATATACATTCTCATCCAAAATTAGCTTTCTATCAAGTTTGCATGCAACAAGCTTACCCTGCATCTGAAAGACATGCATCACCTTCAGTACTTTCCTAGCTTTTAAACATGTACCACAACCCATTGCCCAAATGTATTTATATTTAACTGTTAGATGCCTTAAAACTGTAAAACCTCTTTATTTTAATTCATAAAAACTAGTAGTTACACTCTGCCAACTTGCTGTAAACTTTTCAAGCTTTGCAACAAAACAATATAATAGAAAATATACAAAACCAATTACAGTCAAACATGGATAACTCGAACTTCAAGGGACCGAGCAAAAGTGTTCGAATTATCAGAGCGTTCAAGTTATCAGAGCACTGTCACAAGTCCATATATTTACTTATTTATTAGTAGATACATGTACATATACAAACTATAATATAAATCAAAAGCACAAATGGCTTGTTTCAAATTAAATGCTTCTAATGTAAAGTTTAAAACGTTTTCATGAAAAAGTATAAAGATTTTTCTATCACTTGAGATTGGTTTGTTGTTTGAGGTGATGTTATTGCCAGGACGTTTTTCAGATTGGCATTGGCAAAACTTGATCGTTGTTGAAATGCTCAAAAGAAAAGACATTTTTTTCTTTTGGGGTTTTACCCACGATCAATTTTGCCGTTTTTTCTTGAAGTTTATGCAGATTACCTTACTTTACCTGAGATTCGTTAAGAGCAACACTCCGAGGCAGTTCAATTAGAAGTTTTACGAGGTTTTACGGTACATTCTATATCACTCACGCTTTTTTAATAGATACTTATTGAATGTACACACGTATTCTGTGTTTAGGTCAAACGATGAATAGTTTTTTTGTAGCTCAGACAACGTATACGTTTAATTACAAGAATTTTTAAGACGATTTAAACATTCAACATTCCGACGTTGATTCAACACGGAATCAACGTCGGAAAACTATTCATCACGGGCTAGCTGGGTTACGCCACGCACTCAAGGATTTTCGCCACGCACATACAAAACAAAAACAACATGCGATTTTTGTTTTGTATGTGCGTGGCGAAAATCCTTGCACGCGTGACCCAGCTAGCCCGTGCTATTCATCGTATCGCAGTATAAATCAAATTTCACCAAACTTTTAGAAAAGCCGTTGACAAAAATATTTTGCCGATGGTGGTAATAACGACGCTTATGAATTACGAAAAGATGAAGTTTACCTCTATGGCTTTGAATAAAGTGATTTTCTAAAGCGATAACAACCGTTTCGGTAGCCGTTGGGCAAAAAAACAGTTCGAATTAACAGTGTTGAGTTCGAGTTATCTATAGCAATTTATCATTACGTGGGAACGGACCAAAGGAAATGTTCGAATTAACCATGTGTTCGAGCTATCCGTGGACGAGTTATCCATGTTTGACTGTATATAACAATTACGACAAGCTTAAAAAAGCTTGAGAAATACCAAATATAATTAAGAAATTAATAAGAAATTATATGATGCAATAAACATAAATATCACTATCATACTCTTTTTCTCTCTGTCTCTTTGTTCTCTAATCTTGTCTTACCACAAATCATTAAAGTTGAAATTTATCTTATATACTGTTTCAGCTAAAGGCAACATGTAATGTAGAGAAATCCTTCTTCAATGACTGGTTTACTGGGCATCTTAACTTCCAGATAGAGCATCAGTGAGTATTTACTCAATTTACTTCTCCTAGGTAAAGCAAAGCTGCTTGTAGTATCCGAGCTGAGATGTTTGTAATATGGTGCATTGTTACATTGCAGCTTGTTCCCCCAAATGCCCAGACACAATCTTTATAAGATTGCCCCTCTAGTGAAGTCACTGTGTGAAAAGCACGATGTCACCTACAAGGTGAAGTCTTTGAAGGCTGGATTCTTGGACGTAATCAGGTAATCAATCATATTTTCTTTCTATGATTCTTTACAAAGAGGGTAAAAACACACAGTAAGTCTGTCTGTCTGTCTTCCAATAAAAAGGGTCAAAACAATAATTTAGTGGTAAGGTCTTTTAGCGCCTGTGAGACAAACATTGACCACCTAGTTGAATTTTGAACAGTGTAAGTACAATCTATGTCATCACTTAGTGTAAGTACTAGCCATGTCATCATTTAGTGTAAGTACTAGCCATGTCATCATTTAGTGTAAGTACTAGCCATGTCATCATTTAATGTAAGTATTAGCTATGTCATCACTTAGTGTAAGTACTAGCCATGTCATCATTTAGTGTAAGTACTAGCCATGTCCTCACCTAATGTAAGGATTAGCTATGTCATCACTTAGTGTAAGTACTAGCTATGTCATCATTTAGTGTAAGTACTAGCCATGTCCTCACCTAGTGTAAGGATTAGCTATGTCATCACTTAGTGTAAGTACTAGCTATGTCATCACCTAGTGTAAGTACTAGCTAGGTCATCACTTAGTGTAGGTATTAACTAGGTCATCATTTGGTGTAGGTATTAACTAGGTCATCACTTAATGTAGGTACTAGCTAAGTTATCATCAAGCCCAGAGGCTTAAGCTTAACCTAACAAGTTTAAAATGTTTAAGATGTAAATTATATAGTATTTTATCTTAGCACTACAATACTAAAATTGTTTAGCTAGAAACCTCTTATGTACATTTTGTCTGCACTTTGCTTTGTTGTTCAGTGAAAGTGATTAAACTAAAAGCAAATCTTGACTTAAATCTTAACACACATATTTTTCAACATGAACCAAAATTGGAGCGAGCACAAACCATATACAAAGTAATTTCTGACATACAAAGTAATTTTCAACATACAACATTCAAAGTTTCTCAAAAGAATGCTGCTACACAAATGAGTAGATACACACACAATTCTTCTTCACAGGGTTTAGTTGTTGAATTCTATCTTAAGGCTTTGAGGCCTAACCTTGTGAAGACAAGTGGGTCCCTTGATCCCAGACCATATTAACAACTTGTAAAGACAAGCGGGTACCCTGATCCCAGACCCTATTAAAATGTTCCATTGACTGTGCAAGTACTGAGAATAGCACAACTCATTTAAAACTGAATATAACTATGAAGCTCCAAGCTTCTACAGCTCAATGGAAGAAACAGAAAAACATGGAGTACATAGTTTTTTTCATACTTTTTTAAAGAAGGGATGTTTTAGAGGTATCTGAAGAGACATAATGATTGCAGAACACGAAGTCTGATAGAATGTGTATATTTGTTGTGAATAGGGAAACAAATAATTTTAGTGTAAAGATTTTGTTGCTGAGGAGAAGAAGCTTTCTAGCTTTGTCAATTTTTAATCCTTCGTTACCAAAAGCTTCAATTGGTGTGTCAATCATTAGGTACTAAGGCTCTGTCACCAGCCAATTTTCATTTCTTAGCCAGTTAGAAGTGTCCTTGGTATTTTAACGATATTCTAAAAAATAATTGTCCAATTGAATTGATACTTCAAAATTATGCTGCAAACATATTACTCACAAATCGAGCCAAATTTTGTATTCTTAAATAAATCAGAAGGGCAAAAAAACAATGTGAAACTGCGCAGCCGAGTTTACTTGGACTTAGGATCAGGTGGGAAGACAACTTTCTGTATTATTTCGAGGAATTGTTATTTCTTCAGGCTTCAGAGTCATAGACTGTGCTTCATGATTTCCTTCTATAGTGTTAAAAGCATGGATCACAGGAAGATCAATAGAAGTAGTAATAACGGCAGTGTTCTATGGTAGGATTAGACCACCAATAATAGAGAAGATCAGAAAATGGAGAATAATTCCTTAAAAATAAACTTCACAAAATTGTGGTAGATTTTACCAGAAAGTATCAGTATCTTTTTGTTATTTATGATTGTTTTTTATGTTTGAGGCGATCTTACTGTTAGGATGTTTTAAGATTGAAATCGACAAGACTTGATGGTGGTTAAAACACTCAGGTTCTAGCGAAAGTGTGATTATGACGTCTATAGTTGCGCTTCAGCGAAAAGACTGACAGAATAAAGACACACAGCCCTGCAACTTGAACGCTTTAGCCGATATTAATAACTAGAAACAGGCAGCCGTGCAACTAGTTATGTCAGTTTGACCTGTATTTTTCTTCGAAGCGTTCTAATCACAATCAAACTCTGCAAATTTTAATTTCGAAACACCCTGGCAGTCAGATCTCCTCAAGCATCAAAAACAATCGCAAATAATAAAAAAATGTCGATACTTTTTGATAAAATCTACTACAATTTTGTGTAGGTTAATCTTTAATCTTGAAGGTTAATCTTTAATCTTGTAGGTTAATCTTTAATCAAGAAAAGAGCTTAAAATGAGCGAAAGTGATTAAAGATATGTGAAAGGTATTTAACATAAAAACGAAAAGTTGAAGAAGTTTTTGTTAGACTAACTTCACTGCTCTATCGGCACCTCTACCTATGCACCCTCCGTCTCTTAAATAGTCAAGGCTACACCTCAAATATCTTGATTCTCATGCCAAATTAAAGCAAGGATAGAAACCTTTTCTTATTGGCTATTTCTTGGTGATTTGCTGGCTCCTAATTCAGCATTTTATATAATGTGTAAACATGGAATTATGGAGTCCATCATTTGAGCTGAGAAATAAATTCTCTAAACAAATGGTATTCTTATGGCAATATTCGCTTCAACATGTGATGATGGTTTTGACATACAAAGGTATTCTTATAACAATACTTGCTTCAACGTGTGATGATGGTTTTGACATACAAAGCAAATATTGGAAAAGATAATCCTTACGTTTCAAGGCTATTCTTGTAATAAATTATCACAACTTGCAAGCAATTTACAAAGACAACGATTAAACGATTTGCTATAGAATGTGTTCAGCACTTTTATCTGCTCGCAAATGTGCTCTCGCTTCTGGCATCATTGACTAGAAATATTCTTGTGTGCCACACAATGTTTCGAGCTAAAAACTATAGTTATTCTATCAAGCTGAACAGGCTAATGGTTGCTTTGTTACTTTGTTTCCTTTTGCCGCCTCATTGATGCTACAAATATTTTTCTTTTTAGCTCCTTGAAGAAGTCTGGAGAGTTGTGGCTGCATACCTACAATGAGTTTCATCCTATGTAAGGAGGGCGGCTCCAGCAGTCCTTCGCGCAAGTGACTTATGACATGGTTATTTTAGGAACCAATATAGAGTCAATATAGAGACACATTCAAGACATAGGAAATTGTATATCATCCTACAGATCACAGCTCATAGTAATGATGCTTATAAGTTTTCACACACATTACCAATAAAACAATCTCTTACTTTGTAAACTCTTTTTGTTTGAACTGAAACTAGAAGGTATGTGATGCTCATGCAACTAATACATAGGAGTAAGTGCGGCGGTGACCGTGTTGAGGATAAATGAGAGACTTCAACTAGAGTCCAAACAAACTTAATACATGTACTTCAATTGCACGCATCGTCAAAGATGTCACACCTGTTACACCTGTCACAAGTGCGACACCTGCAACAGTTGTGACACCTGTTACACTTGCCACTCTCCTGCCACTACTGCCTCTAATCTTCTCTTGCTAAGTTTTAGTAGCTTCATCTGGCAAGTTCAAAAAAGCTTTTCGAAGCACAAAGCAAAGGTACCTATTTATCACCATTTTTCTTTGCTATGAAATGCTTTATTCGCATCCTGTAGAAGTCGTCTCACCGCATCCCACTTTAAATTTAAACATGTTTTGGTTATTTTTTGGAACTTGGAGTGTCATGCAATTAGGTTTTGGAAAGCATCTGGTTCGCATGGATATGACAGGTCAATCACATTGCAATGACTGTTCAGGTTTGTTGTAACAGTTTTCTCCGACTCCACACTTGAGACAGTCCAAAACGCTGAAGAATGTTTTGAAATGCTAAAGACTGAAATTTTACCCACAAAGTTCACATGTCTACACAATTGCACAGTTAAGGCACTGTAGCTCAGCTCTCATAAGTGGCGTGTACAAGTTGACACTCAATCTTGTCAGTTTCAAAAGCAAGTAACACAAATATTTTGGTTGAGGTGGTAGGTTAAGGTCATAGTTAAAGGTCAAATGTTCTTATTTGTTGTGAGACCATGAGCATGACAGTAAAGTATCATAATTATGTTTAGGCTAGCATCTTGGCATTATAAAATACTTAGCCTTGATGTAACACTCTGTGTTTGGGATGCCAGAACAAACATCACTTGCTTTGTGATCCCAAACACACAGCCATTCTATCAGACCAGGAAAACTTTCATCTATCTATATCTCAAAGTTGGTCGTCGTATGTGTAGCTTTGATTGTCAGGCTATAGATCTTACAATAAAGATTCCATAGCGAAGAAGATTCAATCTTGGACCCTGCCGTTCACCAGTCCAACACCCTACCCACTAGACTACAGAGACATAAGTGCTGGCAAGCCAATATAAGTCATTATATCAGAGCGAATACCCAACGGATTTGCGTATGACGCGGATCATAGTATAACGTCACGAGAAGCTGTTCGCTCACATTATTAAACGTACTGGCTAATAGCCCGCAGGATAATAGCGAGCAACTTTCGCTCCTCATTGTTTATAAGACAAAACATTTTTCTCATGATACATGTATGTAGTTTGAAAGTTAGAATGGCCAATGTTGTTATATGTTAAAGACAAATCAAGTTTCTGTCCAAAGACTTTTCTATTACCCAGGCAACGCCGGGTAGCACAGCTAGTATATATATATTTCTCAAATTTGGTCGTATGTTTATTCGTAGGTTTGATTGTCCAGCTATAGATCTTAAAATCTTGGAATAAAGATTCCAATAAAAGATTCGAACTCGGACCCTGCCGCTCGCCAACTCCAGTTGTACAACTCGAGTTGCTGTTAAAGAACTCGGCCTGGGTTTTTGATGAACTCGAGGTGTGTTACGCAAAACTAACCCGAGTTTGTAAAAAAACAAAGTGAGTAATTGGATGTCTCATTTACAGAACTGCATTTGTGCATATTGTATAAAATTTAATAATTGATTGATAATAATAATTTAAATATATATATATACATATTTGAAGTATATATGTTGGCGATTTTTGCGCATATTTATTTCTATAAATATAACGAGACAAAAACAATTGTAGAATGTAAAAAGCAAACTAAAAAAAACAATCTATGTGGGAGCCGGACAACTTCTTTTTCAATGATGATGAACTCTTTATTGATTAAAAATAATACAAAAACAGAAAAATACCCCTTTTTGCGGGCCAAGATGAAAGGTTAATATTTGAGAGTGTATAAATACAATTTACAGAGTAATTGTTTCTGTATAGACTTTTACAGTGTTATAATGGTATAAAATTTACAGAATGATACTTGAAAATAAAGATTGTGTGAGTATTAGACTGGCAATATTTGAGGTTTATATTCTATCATCTGAATTGAGTATTGTTAGAACATCAGTCTTTTCGTGAGACTAAGGAACGAGATGACTGATTCCCAGTTTCCTGTCGAGGGGTTAGCATGGGCTCTGGCGACATCATAGTCTGCACAGAGGTTCGTGTAGTGATTCGCTGTTTCTTCTATCAAACATGTGCATATCGGGGTGTATGTTAGATTTAACCTGTATTGGAAGGAAAGGAGCCTGCTATGGCCAGTTAGTAGGTCACACAGTGCCCCAACATCCTTTCTGTCACCATTCAATTCTTTTTCAAATGAAAAAAGAGTTATCTCTCTAGAACCTGACAAGAAACTGAATGAACACCGAAAATGAACATAGAAATTATTTCAACGGCGTTTAATGATGCACCAAAAGAAATTCCATATAGAAAATATAGCTAGAGAAAATAAAATGATGAGATGAGATGTTCTCAAGCCGAGTTGTTGAACTCGAGTTGCTGTTGAAAAACTCAGCCTGGATTTTTGATGAACTCGAGTTGTGTAACTTGAGTTGTACGACTTGAGTTATATTTACAAACTCAAGTTGGTAAATATAACTCGAGTTGTACAACTCGAGTGTCAAACTCGGGACACTATAATTTGCCATTAGCTCTAGTTTTACAGTACATACATGTAGTTTAATTTCTATTAGCTAACTGGTGCCTATTGATGTACCATTGTTAATATAACCAGATCTATGGTTATGCTACCGTAATACCAATATATTGCACTTTACTTTTACAAAGTTGTATTGCGTGTTCACAACTCGAGTTGTGAACACGCAACGCGACGCACTATCAGGCGCCATATAGCGTGCCAATATAAATCATTATATGAGGAGCAAATACTAAACGGCTTTGTTTATGCGTATGACACGGGTCATAGTATAACGTCACGAGAAGCTGTTCGCTAACATTATTAAGCGTACTGGCTGATAGCTCTATTTTTATTCAGATTTATTTATTTAGATAATTTATCTATTTCACAGACTGCATTTAGTGAAGTATTTTGAGATTGTATACTTAATTTTGAAATTATGGATATATATACTTTTTAAAAATTATACCCCCATGGTAGTGTTATAATACAAAACATTTTATGTGCAACTGTGGTATAATCCCATATACTTTCTGAGCTTGTGGATTTATTGATCAGTATAACTGTGCAATCATCTGAATCAATTGCATACATGCGCATATGCATATTGCGCAAGTATGCTTGTAATTGCATAATTAGTATTCGTAGAAGTGCATTGATTCATTGTAGCTATTTCTCCAAAAAATTAATGTTGCAATTTTAAAAAGTGGCGCTTTTGGATCCTTGGTAACTTAACAGCCTCTAGAATATTTGTTTATATAATTGTTGAGATTCAACTCTCAAATTTGCAGATCGATATTGTAGTAAGAGCTTTCAAAAATAAATTAAAATCAATAAAATTCATTTCATAAATAGTTTATTCAGTAATGAATGATCTGTTAAATTTAATTTATGGCATAATTCATAGTATTAAGAACAGCTTTAATACTAGTTAAACGATAACAACTATCACCAAACTCTGTTGGAGAATAAAACAAAATATAGTAAAATTACCAGACTCAAAGTCTATCAAATGTTCGTGTTTGATTTTTGGCTGCCTCAAAGTGATAAACTTTGAAAATAAAATTGTTTTGTTCCATAAATTTTGTAATTCTTCATTTCCATATTTCTATATTTTGTGTCTGTTTTCTTAGTTGCTGCTCATTTTCTAACATTTGTGCTACATAGTTTATATTTTCCACTTCATTATGTACGACGGACAAAAGTAAATACATATTAGGGTGTGGATGCGGTTGCAGCTTATTTAGTTTTTCGTGCCATTTTTCCCAGACATTGTTGGTTCTAATTTCTAAACAATAAACACACCCTTTTGGGCCCCACCCTTGATTATTGTCACTTTACCAAAATCTTTCAAAGTAGTCCAGTAAGCTGAACATTCTATAGTCCTGTTCCTCTGTCTCTTTCTGCTCTATTACAGATATAATTAAACACCTCTTTTACACTGTTGGCTGGTACCAGCGCTAAGGCATACAACATTGTGACCAGTTCTCTCACTTTACCATTCTTATTACGATAACTTTTTGAAAGTCCGTAGTTTTTCATATTCCGGTGGATAGATTGGCAAAAGTGCAAGTGGCAACCTTTCATCTTGAGCTCTTTCCCAAATACTTCATGGACTGCTTTCCACGGGGCTAAAATGGAGAAACATATTATTCTATTTATTTGTATTGAGAATAACCATTGTTACCATTGACTAAACCCAAATCGTTGTACTAATCACAGATGCGTCCAGTTACGCAGCGGCGATATTGAGACAGCTTAATGTTTTACAAAATTTAATATTTGAAATTGTGTCCATAATATTTTGAAGTAGGGCATATAACCCCTTAATTTTTGTGACGAATTTAGTTTGGAACATAGCAAACCTATTTTACATCATCAAACATATTCCAATGTGAACGTCTGTGTAATTTAATGTTCATTCCTGATATTAGTGTTAGAAAATACTTTCTTGCCTAACTCATAGTCAGCCATTGCATATTTTGCATTCAAACCAGATGCTAGCCATTCTTTAATGACTTTCAATGATTGAAAAAAAATTATGACGCTGATAGCATAATGAAATGGCGTTAAAAAGGGAGTTTTGGGTGAAAAATGGCTCTTGTAATACAAATATTCTATAAAGATTTGTACCTGTTCACATAATCCAATTTTCTTCTTTTTGACATTAATACGGATTAAAGTGGCACTTTTTTGCTGAAGTATCCCTGTCTTATAAAGGCATTAATCGCTAGCAGCTGCTCAAAAGGCCTTTTCACGCACTTGAAGGTTCCATCTTCAAGTGGAAGGAAGGAGTTTGGCTAAGGCATAGCAGCCCAAAATCGAATTATAGATAAAAATTTTTTACCTCAGATAGCTTTAGTATGAAAAGCTTCAGCCAAACATTACATTAAATAAGTTGTGAGAATTATTAATGAGATGGAGTGCCTCTAACATTACTTCTCTTACCTTTGTTATTAAAGCGGTTTGCTCTGGCAGGTATTCTTGTGACAAACATGTGTGTAGGCAGGAAGCCTTGTGTGCAGATTTAAGACTGTCGCTCTGGGTAACCTTGGCTCTGCATTCTCTTCGTTTGCTAGAAATCTATTGGACTGCCTTTCTACCATCCATTTTTTGTAAGTTTTTTGATGACATAGCTGTACCCA
Organism: Watersipora subatra; assembly: GCF_963576615.1. Classification (NCBI taxonomy): domain Eukaryota; kingdom Metazoa; phylum Bryozoa; class Gymnolaemata; order Cheilostomatida; family Watersiporidae; genus Watersipora; species Watersipora subatra. The sequence goes on from NC_088709.1 coordinate 38,980,778, forward strand.
TTTGATGACACGAGTATATCTCCTTGCTGCCTGCTGGATAAATCTTGTACTTCACCACACTAGAAAATATATTTTAGTTATGGTTATCTTTCTATAAACCAACACCAGATTCTCAAACATGTGAGACGAGACAACTACATGTACATTACATTACCGCCATGAACATATAACACATGTAAATGGTACATGTTGTTTTTATTTTTGTTTCAGTTCTGCTCTCTGTTGACTTTTCGGATGTTTTTGGTACCACCTGATAGCACGACTACGTAGATGTTCCTTTCAATCGATGCTGGAAAATAATTCCATAGTTTGAACCGATCTAAAAATTTTGTACCTTTAGACATCAAATTTGTATTTTCTTTTATATATAATTGAAGTGAATCCTACATATATTATTGTGTAGTTAGTATATGAAAACCACACATCGTTGTAATGATAATTTATTTGAGAAGCAATAGATTTTTTTGTCATATTTATTGTATGGTTATTGCTAATAATAATTATATTTATCTAGACTTATGTATCATCAATGTCACTGTTGTCAAAGTCATCAGGCCCTGGATCGAAATGCATAATTGATGACGAGGAATTTCCCCAGCTATAAACAAAATGATATTATACTATTGTATGCTGTGCTATCAATACACACATTGATGATTATGAAAGAGAGATGCTTAATAACTTTATTAACAAACTTCTATCTATAAGATGAAAATTAATGTGTAACTTGTGCCGAAGGTCCTATGCTTTTGATACAGTGTTTTTACACTTTTATAGCTCAACTTCATGTGATATGTAATAAAAGAAACGTATGCTTTCTAGGTGGGCTACTTTCACTCCAAAATTTATAGCGCTGATCTATAGTGTCATGCATGTCATGTCTGATGCATAGTCATCTCAAGGTTTTCATTTTCCCCTATTTGAGCAACAATCAATGCTCAATTACCCTTAACACTTTCTCTATATTTATCTTTTGCACGAACTATAAACATGTGTCAGGTGTTTGTTAAATGAAAACAATAGAGTTGAAGTATACAAAGTTTCAATTGCAATATTTACACTGCTTGCAAACTCTGAATAAAAATGATACACACTATCGAGTTACTCAGTTTCGGTGATTTTCAGAACAGCAGCCTTAAATGAAGTATAACATATACATGTATACGTTTTATTGTTTGACTGTAATTTTAACTGAATTTATCTCAAATTTTGTGAGCTACCATTGAAATACATTATTTTTACAAAGTTTATGTTGACGGAAATCAGCAAATGAAGTCTCAAAGATTTTCTGCTTAAGGCTGCGGACATGACTACCTTACAGCCTCGATGTCGCACCCACATGTATGGGATGTTTTAATGTACATTTTATACATATTATAAAATATATTTGTATTTATATTCTGGTAATATAATCTTGTACTGTGAAGTCAAATGACGCATATATAATAGTTACCGTTGTGGCCATTACAAAAAAACTATAATGGTGCATTGATAAGTCATCACAGATGACAAGATGTAAAATGTGTTGCAATAAATCATTGTCTAAATATATATGTAGTTGCATTAACAGTGCAGTAGTGAGCGTGCCACGATTATGCAGTGTATATTCATTGTGTACTTTTACTACTGCAGCGTACATAGAGTAGGCCTACAACTGCTGGCATTTCCTAATGTGCAGTAAGTAGTATTGATGCAAGGGAGAATCACCTACTGCACATTGTGCAGCTTTAGATGCAACGAGAGTGTTGCTAGTACACATTGAATCAGCACAATTTCAATGAGCCACAACCCTGATAATAGTATCAACTAGCAACTACCAAAATCAGAAGATATGGCAGTACTGTAACTGCAAATGGCTTATTGGTACTTATGCGCTGAGTTATGCTCTCTTAAATAAATAACATTTTCGCGTAGATGTTCAAATACTTCGACCAATAGTCTTAAATTTCGACTAATAGTCTATGAGTCTGACCAATAGTCTTAAATTTCGATGAAGAGTCCATGAATTCGACAAATAGTCTTAAATTTCGAGTAATAGTCTACGAATTCGACAAATAGCTTGTCGGCAACAACGGTTTCGATTACTAGTTTTTCGACCAAATGACTATTTACCAGTAGGTCTCCCTAGTAAGATACCCAGTATTTAACGGTGAAGGTCTCACTAGTAAGGTACTCAATATGTAATAGGTAGTAGAGGTCTAACTAGTAAGATACCGAGTATGTAATGGTAGAAGGTCTCACTAGTAAGATACCGAAAATGTAATGGTAGAAGGTCTTACTAGTAAGGTACTCAGTTTGTAATGGTAGAAGGTCTCACTAGTAAGATATCCAGTATGCAACGGTAAAAGATTTCGCTAGCACTTTGCAATAAACTTTAGTACAACTCGAGCTAGTTAAAAAACTACCAATTTATAAGCTGTTTAAGGTAAAAACCATTTGCTAAACAATAGATTGCACACCTGTGTTTCCTGAAGGATACACAGGTGAATAGTTTTTAAAAATTGTGTTGTTGTTTACCAAGTGGGCTCCAACCATTTTTAGGTATTATAATGCAGCCAATGGAATGTTTTACTTATAGACGATATGTAGTTATTATAAAAACCGACACCGTATGCAGACTAGATGACGCCTCCTTCTGTGGTTCCTTTTATTCCTACACTTCCCATGCATGATTGATTATCCTTCCAACACTGCTGTTGTGTTCAACAACACTATTAAACACCTTTTTAGAACTTGGATAAACTTTTTTCCTTTACTTACATTCATATCCGAAGGCATAACTGATATTCTGAACCATATTTGTAGTTAAAACAGTATCAAATACACCAGAAGCTTTTTTACGAATGACTGCAAACCCTATTGCTAGCGAGAGCCTAAACTGGGTGCCCTAAACCTTACTCTTTCCTTATCTATTGATTTACATTATGATTGAGACAATGATTTACCATCTTGTCTTCAATCACAGTGTCATCTTTTTGCCGATGATGCAATACTGTATAACATGAGTGACAAATTAACGCTTTTAAAACAAGACCATTCTGCATTAGAGGCTTGGGCTTCTAAGTGGCAAATGAAATTTAATGTTGACAAGTGCACATTCTTACAAATTGGTAAAAACATTAATAGCCACCCTGGATATACTTTCTGTGGACAAAATCTAAATAAAGTGTCTTCTGTTCCTTATCTCGGATTACAACTACAAGCAGATCTAAAATGGAATGAACACATAGACAAAATAACAACTAAGTCTACACAGAAGTTGGCAATGATCAGAAGGGTGCTAAAATCTGCAGATACCCCTACAAAAAAGATTGCCTTTTTTTCTTTAGTAAGGTCAACACTAGAATATGCCTCACAAATCTGGGATCCCTATCAAAATAAACATGTCAAACAGCTTGAAAAGTTGCAAAATAAAGCACTACGATTTATTTTTAATATTAAGGGCCAGATAAGTTTTACAAAATTACGAGAAGATACAAGTGTTGAGTCCTTACAGGAGAGAAGAAGAGAGGGTAGGCATAAACTGTTTGTAAGATGTGCTGCCGAGGGCATAGAACCACCATTCAAATGCGAAAACATAGGATACAATACCCGCCAAAAATCAAACACCTATATTCCATATATAAGAACTAATGTATTCTATCAGTCCTTTTGGCCCCGTACACTAAGAGAGTTAAGATCTTGATAAATAGAAAAACACAATATAATTAAAAAAAATCTTATTTTGAAATCACTTATTAGTGTAAACACACCGTGTTCCCACGCCCCTTACGCACCTGCTGTGCGGTCTAAGTGGGAAAATATAATAATAATATTATTAATAATCTATAGCTGCTACAATATCTTTTAGGATTTACCCTCATATTTTCCAGAATTCAACCGACAGTAAGCTACATACCGGTTACACAGGTGGACAATTATACGGTAGATCAGGAAAATCGGTGTTTTCAATTACAATAAAATTTAGTCGGGTCGCTAAAAAACGAAAAACCCAAACTGATGTTGTTTGCGTGTTTGCGCTTAAGTTCCATCATCTACATGTAGTACGGTTACTACGTGTATTACGGCTAATAGTCTCCTACAGTCCTACTATATCTAATTCTACCATCAAACTAAACCTTTCCAGTATCCATGAATGTATATACTCCTGACCATATGGCTCGTTAGCTTAAGTAGAAGATGAGTGAAGAAGAGAAAGATGTAAGATGAGTACAATTTCAGGCCTATATTTCGGCAGGGCGGCTCAGTCGCCCTGCCGCCCTAGGGAATACGCGCCTATGCAGGGAAGGTGCATCAGTGTCGTATTGGGACACTATACGATCCCTATACGACACTGAGGTGCATCACTGGTTTATAATCGTTGTCAACACAACACGTAGTATCTATATAACAATGACAGCACAATAAATCAGCGAGTCAAACAGGAAACTCACTCTATCGGAAACATCGATTTTCCAATAGGATCTAGGTATAATTTTCCTACCGCAAGCGTAGTCTTACTAGCTGTATTAACCGAATAGGCGTATGGCACTATCTAATACTAGTCAAACCCCAATAATGGTAAGTCTGGTTAACTAGTACTTCATCAAATTAACTAGTTAATTGTGCTGAAAATCTGGCCAACCTCAATTGAGTTAAATCACTTTTCACGCTTCCTTTTGGCTTTTTCCTGTTTAAAGTGCAATCGATATCCGTGTTAGTGGGTTATGCCGATCTGGTCACCTTTGTGTTTGTTTTTTTTATGCATGATTTGCTGCTTAGAAAAAACGTCGCTGTGAAGTATAGAGGCCACATTGAAAAAACAATTTGTTATGACAATGACAATGACAAAACGAAATGTTTATCCCATGTAATTAGGTTTACGGTAATTCAATGCGTAGACTGGACAGTTTCTTAGATATTGAAATCTAATTAATTTGCTGCAGCTAGATAACTCAGAAGCTTGACATGTATATGAAGCTTCTTAATGTTATGTACAACCAATACCATAAATACGGGAAGTGTTGATAAGTGTTAGTGCAGTGTCCGAAGCTTCATGTGACAAACTGGTAATAGTTACGCCCGCCCCATGTACAATACAAAATTGTGGAAATGTTTGCTTACGCTGAATTTCAATGCCAATACTGACGCTCTACCGATAAATTATAGTTCCTGTCCTAAAGGTCCTGGGCCTGCGGTATACAGTATACACGTTATATATCCCATTTTCATTGTAAGTCTCACAACAACCACTTTTCATTAACCAAGAAAATGATGAATTACTTATTATCATTAAATGATTGTTATTTATTATTTTCTCAACTAAGTACTCGCAGGATGGGCACAACAGTATTTTATTAGCTGTTGTATATGAGGGACACATTTTAGTGCCATGCAGATCATCGTCACATTTTACTAACACATTTTACTAAAGCTTGCATATTAAAAGTGCCAGAAATACTCTAAGCAGGCTGCCGTACTAGTGCATTACATGCCACACATAGGCAAAAGGTCATACAAACAACAATATTATTTCAAAACTGACTTTAGGAGTTAATTTCGTCTTAATTAATTGAGACGAAATTAGCTTAAAAATTTAAATTAATTTTTTGGGGGCTGCATGTCAGGTCTTATTCTTGTACAGCGAACCCTTGCCATACGACGTTAATTCATTCCATTGTAAGCATCGTAAGGCGAAAATGTCATATAAAGGGGTATAAAAACCCATAGTAATTATCTAATGCAGACACCCCTGGTAAAAACACCAAACTTTTATATACATACTGTGCTTGTTAAAAATTAGTAACCGAATAGTATGGTAACCTTAGTAACTATAGTTGTGTTCAGTAACTTAAGTGTATTTAGTGGTTATGATGTGCAATAAAATGTAACATTACAATGTACCAATGATATACAGCCCCTGTATATCATTGAATGTACTATGTGCAGTACATACCGTAAGGAGTTCTTACTTTCGAGACTGATGTATAACATAAAGATTGAATTTAACTTTAATGAATTTAGCTTACTAAACACATACTTAAAGCTAAGTTTTAGTATGTATTTTACTAAACTAAACTCCAACTTTGTCATTGGCTAAAATTTTGCTTTCCTGTTATGTTGGCTAAAGCAAGCATTGATTATATGTGGCCTCTATCCCTAGATTTGCGATGAACTGATGACCTCTGCAGCCTTTTGCTCTTTTCATTCGAATTTAAAAAGCGACATGCAGGAAGATCGCTGTAGTTTTTGCATTGAGTGTGGTGCACAATGGTGCGGCATAACCGATTCAGTAAAGATGCATAGGTCATAAATAAACACATGAATGTCGATGTATCACCAAGCCTTTCTTAATATTTTTGTAATTTTTGAATATTTATAGCTTGCAGTGACTGAATACTTGCTTTATAACGAATGCTGGCATCATACCCTAAAATATCCTGTTGGATTCGCTAGATGGTCATCGATAGAGTAATTGCCTGTTTTGGTCATGTAGCTTATTGGTGAAGGGAGTGTTAACTCCCAGTTTATAGATAAACACAGAAATAGACGACTGCTGTTTCATGTCGTTTGTTTATTTCAACATTGCATCATATCATACTGTCATGAAATATCTAAAAAGACCCTAAGAATTTAGTAAGCAGAGGTTTTGCAACAGTTGTTCCGAGTGCACTTAAAGCTTAACGGACAGCAGGAAATATTGTTGCATTGACATTAGGTAGCAGACAACATTACAGATATTAGTTTGAATAATATTTTATTGTGATTTGACCCAAAAACCCAAGTTTTATCAACATTTTTAAAATGGAAAATTAATAGAATGATTTGCGATTGCTGCAAAGTATTGACCTGGAAGCAGCTGCGGACACTATATAATTATAATAAAATCAATCAATTTCAGAACGAGATTATATGAAAATTATCTGTCCAAATACCTTATCCATGAAAGCAGAGCATGCATTAGAAGGTTTTAAAGAGATGACTTCTGAAAATAGCTGATTTTTATGGACTAACTTTTAAATTTCCAATTTGTGTAGAGGACAAATTTTCTGCTTTCGCACTCTAAAAAATGATACATACGAGCCGTTTGGTATAATTATAAAACCACCATTGTAAAAATAATGCGGGATGTATAACTACGACACCGATTTTTTTGGTATTGTATAATTGGTCTCGATCTTCCGTATCTGCCAGATTCAGTATCCAAAAGGTAGTAGAGTTATGATTAGAAGGATGGCCAACAAAACTGCTGTTTCTCACATTCAAGCATTAGCTAATTATCAGCGTTTGTAATTTGTGTCTATGTTTTGCTGACAAATAACCTTGTCACAGCTTGGAGCATGCGTCACGAGTGTTTTTGTCTCCAAAACTGGCTCCTTGTTCTTCTAACATCAAAATCATTCTTGCTGAGAAATGAAATGTCAGTATGATGTTGTTGTTAATAACGGCCTGTCAACCTTTGAAGCAGAATGTCTGTCATTTCTCTCTCGCCTTACAATGCATTATTCACATAAATTTTCTCATTCACCACTTTTCTATGCGCTATAATAGTCTCAAAGTCCTCGATGCTTATCTCATCTCTTATCTCACCTAATTGAAGAGGCAATAGACTTCTTCTCTTAGTGCAACTATGCCATAGAAAAGTTTGTTTGTCTGTGTTGGCTTTGAGAAAATATTATAGCTATTTGCAGCGCTGCCAGATGTACTTCATAGTCACTGTTACCAGCTGAACTAGGAGTTCAGGGTAATTCTTTGAGCCTCTGGTTGGAGTTTGAACATTTCCTAGTGTTCATGCAAATAGTGCTTCACAGGGATATACATTTATGTTGCTGGACAAAAGAATTATTGATAGCTAGTTAAGCCTGGTTCCCATATCGATTGCTAGACTCCGGCAGTAACATGCACAGTAAAACGATTGCGACGCTAGGCTCTGCGGGATATGTTCACATAAGCCACATCGTTAATAATATCGTAAACATAATTGCGTAATCAAATAAAATTTTCGCCTGATGCGATTAGTCCACTAGTTTTCCTGAGTCCACTAGTTTCCCTGAGTCCACTAGTTTCCCTGATGCGATTAGTCCACTAGTTTCCCTGAGTCCACTAGTTTCCCTGAGTCCACTAGTTTCCCTGATGTGATTAGTCCACTAGTTTCCCTGAGTCTACTAGTTTCCCTGAGTCCACTAGTTTCCCTGATGCGATTAGTCCACTAGTTTCCCTAAGTCCACTAGTTTCCCTGAGTCCACTAGTTTCCCTGATGCGATTAGTCCACTAGTTTCCCTGAGTCCACTAGTTTGGATCATCCACAAAATGGAAATGGCAAAATCCCGCAAGTCAAACTAGTTTTTTTATGCGAAAATTTTTGTTTCATGCTTTGAAAGATGGAAACGGCACCTGTGAATGATGCTCAAAGATTCTGCTCAAACTATTCCATTTTAAACATTTTTTCATACTTTGGTCATTCCTATTTCAATTTGACGAGACAGGAGTGCGCCACTACTACCTCCGACATGGAAATCCTTATCTTTTTTAACAAAGGGTCCACGTTAATCGGCAACACACAAATGTCCATTAAAACTAGTGCTGGGCACGGGTAGTAATACTCGTTGAACTCGCGGGTTTATCTTCTCTCGAGTATCGGGTAATAGAGATTTCGGGTATTCCGGTCCTTCGGGTTCGGGTTTTTACTTTCGAGTTCGGGTTTTGACTTTCGAGTTCGGGTTTTGGTACACAGATCCGTCGGGTAGTGTGAACAAAAACATGGTCTATTGCACCCTGCGCTCTTAGTCTGGGCCCACAGGGCATATCTGTGTCATTTTTGCTAAGGAGGCACGACAATGGGGTAGAACGAGTCTTTAATTTAATACATAGAATAAAGCATCTCATACCTTATTTACCATACCTATCGGAGATATTGTAGTCAAGCAGTGATTACTTGTCATTAAAAGGTGAGTAGAAATACTTAAATCAAATTTTATTTGCGCAATTAGCCAAATCGGCTTCGTAAACAAATCTATGCCTTTTTTAATACGACGCGTGTTTGCTTTCACCGATATCACATAGGTCCTTAGTCTGTTTCCGCTATTGCCTTGTTAGAAACTGCCATCAGCTTCGCGGTAGTGGCAGTGAAAATTTAATAACTCTGTTTAAATTGATTACCACAGCTAGCTATTATGGATTACATAATTCATTATAACCAAGTTTTACTAAGCCAACAAGCCTTACTAACGGAAAAAGCCGATAATGTAAAGTTTTTTATGAGATTTGGAGCACCATCTACAAAAAATCAGAGAGGTCCATAGAACATGCTTAAGTATTAAGCTACCATAGACCCTATCTTCTGCCACCTGTTGACACGAAAATTCCCTGTGGCCCCAGACTATCTTGACTGTTTAACAATCCGCCTGTTAACGCTGCGAGTACGAATGTCAGTCGATTAAAACTGTGAAAAATGATAAATAAATTGAAAAGAAATATAATTGCTTTGTAAATTTGAAAATATCTGTTTAGAAAATTTAAACATAAAATCCATATCAACAAACCCGATACCCGAAAAACCCATAGGCAAATAAATACCCGAGCCTAGCACTACTAGCTACCCGATACTCGAAAAACCCGAACAAAAGGGGGCGGGTCTAAACCCGTTGACCAAGAAGTATTCGTGCCCAGCACTAATTAAAACACTTATAACATGGTAGCTCAAGGTGCACACAATTCCAAATTTCATTATGCGCACAATGGAAGGGTGCAGATCTGATAATTAATATAGACAATCAGCGAACATGAATGTCCTTTCATGTACTATATGCAATTGCTTGAATCATTTCTGCTCTGAAATAAATTGAACAAAATACCCTGTGCATAAAGCGATTATTTCAAAGCAATATATAAGGAAATGTCAAAAAGACACTTTGAAGCCTAGAACGGAGATATTCCGGGGAGTTGTTTTCTTTCTGACTCTGACCGAGTAAACTCGGCAGGGTAGTTTACGTAGGATTACAATCGTTTTGTCAGTACATAATGCCTTAATGTACATTAATAAGTTCTGAGACGGAGCTCATATGTCAATTCAATAGTTTCTCAAATCAATTTTTCCTATGTAGCAGATGCTCTTATAATGTATACCTCCTATTATGTAAACTCCACATAACAAAGAATTTCAAGAATGTTTCTGCTTTGTACTACATAAAAATTCCATTTAGGGTAAAGCGTTAAATCGTAGAACAAAATTACATCTTTACTGTAATAAGAGCGGTGGTTGTCCGTTTGAAGTCAGGATGTTAGTTAGTAGTATAGTTATAATTGTTATATGTATAGTTAGTATGTATGTTATAGTTAGTATACATTGTTGGTTTTAATGAGACAGCAACACGTGACATTGAGCTTGGAATACTGAAACTCTAGCATCTGCACCAATCAACCGAATTTAAGTATTTCTGACTAGCTGTGCAGTTACCGTAAAACCTCTATTTGAAAGCCACCTTTATTTGATGCCACCTCTAATATAAGGCCACCTCAAATAGAATGTCACTTCAAATAGAACGTCACCATAGAAGAAGCGTTAAAAAATACAATGCCACCTCTTTAATTGAACGCTACAAACTAGCCAATAGACCGCCACATTGACATTAATTATGTTTGGTCTTTATGAATTCATAATAGAAAGTGACTAAGAGAAAAGAGTCTACAAAATAGTACTAATAATGACTCGATTACATCGATAAAAATTAGTTTTTCCGTTGTTGCTGTAGTGGTTGCCATGGTGTTAGTGACGATGTACCTGAGAAGATCGATCGTCACAATCATCAGAACTATACACTCTGATTCAAAGTCACAGTCAAAGGTCTAAATCCGATCCATTGTTCTCGGATTCATCCATAATATGGTTGATGAATAATTCTGACGAATGATAAGAATACTCTTCTGTATGATGTAATAGCAGCCATTGTTATGGCGTATTCGAATTTTAAAAATGTCTTTAAAGGTTGAATTGCAACAAAATTCACATTACAGTTATTTGGTATCAAAAGATTCACCATGTCTTACTCTGCTGTGTTGTAGGTGCAAAATATGTGGAAATGTGATTACAAGCTCTTAAAAGCTCAAAAACAAACAGTTAATCGCCGCCATTATGAAACCGCCGTAGATCGGAATCAGTTTATTTCTCTGACGTACTAAATCCATTTGGTTATTGTTTTGACACGTGATGTTCTCACGTGAATTGAAAGGCCAATAAAAGGCTCAATATAAAACTTCTCGTAGCACTAGTTTATGACAAACACTTCGGGTTTTACTGAAGAGCCTTTACCAAATATAGATGCTTGCTAGTTTACAGTTTTGTTTCGGCTTGGTCTAATCGTCTAGTCCTAATCTGATCATATGACTCATATTTCCTGCCAAACAGCACGAATAATTTCTGCAGCATTTTTCGACTATCACAGGTGACCAACAGGCTCGTCATGTTTATCAGAGAATGATATGCACTCCTTCGAGCAAAGGTTAAAAAATTAAACGAATTTTTACGGTAGGTTTTGAGATATCAATACTCAAAGTGACAGCATTACAATGACGATGAAATAGACGCATAAAAACAATAGACATTGTTTTATTGAATGCGTGAAGTATATTTGTGAAAATATTTCGACGAATGAGGTTGCATGAAAGTGTAAATAGAACCCATCTTGTTCAAGTAAGTCCCATTTGATCCGTTTTGGAAAGATTCTAATCTACGACAGTTTCGTGATGGTGGTGATTAACTGTTAGTTTTAGAGCTTTTAAGAGCTTGTAATCACATTCCCACATATTTTGCACCTACAACATAGCAGAGTAAGACATGGTGAATCTTTTGATACCAAATAACTGGAAGGCAAATTTTGTTGCAGGTCAACCTTTAAAAATTAAAAACATTATGCCCTATTTTTAACTCCAAAGCTACATTTCTTAAGCTTTGAAATCGGCGCTATTAAAATACCTAATAACAGCATCACGCCAATATTTTCAAAGTATTCCTTTTTAAACTTACTCTGATGCTTTGACATATATGAAAAACATTTTGGAAAAAAATGCTGACGTTGTCAGCATTAATGTCGAGTGCTAACCTCGTACATGCATGTTGCGCAATAGTTAAAAAGCTGACGTAGTATTGCGCAATCCATGGTTGAATCATACTATTTCTTTATTAACACAGTTCATTTACTTAGTTATTACGCAATATTCTATTTTTAGCAACTGACTAATAATGCTGTTTTTCTGGAAATTACTGGAATAATGTTTTTAGTATATAAGGACTGACATGCTGCCGGCTTGATGGATTCGTTATTCACTTGCAATAAAGACAATATCTAATGAAAAGTTTGAATCTTCTCTTGATAGACCCGCACAAGGGGTCGTATATAAAAACTTGGGGTGTCACCACATCTACTGTGTGACATCAAGTCGCCTGACGGTGTGTAAAATATTGGTGACATTAGCATCGCTTCATCTGTAAAAGGGTTAAATTTATTGTCCAAAAAATCTGACTAGTTACTTGAAAAATACAGCGCCACCCTTTATTTCAACGGCACCCCGAATTAAACGCCACTATAAGGAAAGGGTTGAAAAATAGAGCGCCGTGGCGTTCAAATAGAGGTTTTACAGCACTTATTCTCTGTACTTTATGGGCACACCTGATGATCTTTCATGTCGCACTAGACTGTTGGGGTACTAGTATTTATAATAGAGTACTCTATTAGCACTTACTAGTATTTATAGTAGAGTACTAGTATCTATAGTGGAGTACTAGTATCTATGATAGAGTATTAGTATCTGTAATAGAGTACTAGCTTCTATAATAGCGTACTAGTATCTATAATAGAGTACTAGTATCTATAATAGAGTACTAGTATCTATAATAGAGATACCTGCACATGTTGTTTTCTCTCCCGAGCCCGGTAAGAAAAAAAAAATTATTTTAAAGCTATGGGACTCTCGTTATTCAAATATAATTTAAGAACATGCACCGACTTGACGCTTTACATTGTATGGAAAATGTTACGTAATACGACACAGAAGCGTTACACAAATTATTTTGGTTAAGTGGAATTTATGTAAAAGGTTAATGTTACAGGTGCTTCTACTGTATCGAAAAAGATAACCTTAACAATGCTTGTCGAGAGTTGACTGCTGCTCTAGTGGTTTACAATAATAGAGGCCTTAAGAATCTTTTGGTATTCTGTACTCAAGTTTCAATGATGGAATACTTAGCGCTGAACATACTTGAGTGGGAACTTGTTCCTTGTTCGTGATGAAATGAAGCTAAGCCTACAGGGAGTCAATCTTTTATGCGGAGTTATTTTACTGGAATAATTACCAAACAGTCAAATTTAAACTCAGACTTACCTATGGTTATTCGGGTTACAGAGTTTATAAGATATAGATTTAAGCTAAATAGCCGATAATCAAATATGTTTTTATTATCTTGTGTTGGATTACAGCCGTATTCAAAAAAAGTATCGATTGCTATGTACTGCTCCCAGCATGCCTTCTTGCACAAGACATTGTCTGCTTCTCCTGTACAGCTCCCAGCATAGCCTCTTGTCAGCTCACCCTCATATACACACTGTCAACTCACCCTGTATACACACTGTCAGTTCACCCCAAATACACACTGTCAACTCACCCTGATATACACACTGTCAACTCACCCTGTATACACACTGTCAGCTCACCCCAAATACACACTGTCAGCTCACCCTCATATACACACTGTCAATTCACCCTGTATACACACTGTCAACTCATCCTGTATACACACTGTCAACTCACCCTGTATACACACTGTCAACTCACCCTGTATACACACTGTCAGCTCACCCTGTATACACACTGTCAACTCACCCTGTATACACACTGTCAGCTCACTCTGTATACACACTGTCAGCTCACCCTCATATATACACTGTCAGCTCACCCTGTATACACACCGTCAGCTCACCCTCATGTTCAGTGACCCTGATTAGCTAATCACTAGTGGGGATTAAGGTTAACATCATGCAGTCAATCGATTTAAGGTGGCTTTTTATCTGAAGCTTGTCCGAATGATGCTTAATCACTGTTTCCATGATGCGCAGTACTTCGGAGTTGCGCCCTCTCCGAATCATGGAAAAGGCGTCTTCGCACTGAAATCACTGCGGACTGATCCGTGCGAAGCCAGTGCAAATTCGCAGCAAGGAAACAGCATTGTGCAGTGGCTGCGCATAGCTCTCTTGCTGTGGAGGCCGATTCATGGAGGGCCATGAACTAGTACAAAAGTTATCCCGCTAATATTGTTTTTTTCTATTCTTCCAATCTTCTTTCACTTAAATTTAATTATGGTTTGCACCCACGAGGATGATGAGGTAATTACTTTCCTAGACTTTGTTATCGATGCCAACACTTTTCGAAAAATAAATGGTAAGTCCTATAGTAACATTTAAATAATATATTACTTAAAAATACTTATTAAAAATATATTACTTTGTAAAAGTTGTGTTAAGGTTTGTAAAACCATGCGAATGTGTATTGTAAATAAAAGTATAATGACAACAGAAGCATAAAACGACTGTTTCTGATGTTCGGTATCCATGATCGATTCTATTTCTCCATCAGGCGATTCAATTATACAATTTCTCTTTTCTGGCTTATTTGCTGAAAACCACTGCGCAGCATGTAAACGTACAATCCCCTCGACTTCGGAGGGGGCTGCATCGCAGTACTGCGCATCATGGAAACATAGTGAATGTGATGTGATAATTTATACTGCACAGGTTCAGCGTATGGTACAGGTTCAGTGTAGGGTACAGGGTCAGTGTAGGGTACAGGGTCAGTGTATAATATAGGGTCAGTGTATAGTGTAGGGTCAGTGTAGGGTACAGGGTCAGTGTAGGGTACAGGGTCAGTGTATAATATAGGGTCAGTGTAGAGTATAGGGTCAGTGTATAGTATAGGGTCAGTGTAGGGTATAGGGTCAGCTTATGGTACAGGGTCAGTGTATAGTATAGGGTCAGTGTAGGGTACAGGGTCAGTGTAAAGTATAGGGTCAATGTAGGGTATAGGGTCAGCTTATGGTACAGGGTCGGTGTAGGGTACCTGGTCAGTGTAGGGTATTGGGTCAGTGTATAGTATAGGGTCAGTGTAGGGTATAGGGTCAGTGTAGGGTACAGGGTCAGTGTAAAGTATAGGGTCAGTTTATGGTACAGGGTCAGTGTAGGGTACAGGGTCAGTCTATGGCACAGGGTCAGTGTATGGTACAGGGTCAGTGTAGGGTACAGGGTCAATGTATGGTACAGGGTCAGTGTATAGTAAAGGGTCAGTGTAGAGTATAGGGTCAGTGTATAGTATAGGGTCAGTGTAGGGTACAGGGTCAGTGTATAGTATAGGGTCAGTGTAGGGTACAGGGTCAGTGTAAAGTATAGGGTCAGTGTAGGGTATAGGGTCAGCTTATGGTACAGGGTCGGTGTAGGGTTCAGGGTCAGTGTAGGGTACAGGGTCAGTGTATAGTATAGGGTCAGTGTAGGGTATAGGGTCAGCTTATGGTACAGGGTCAGTGTATAGTATAGGGTCAGTGTAGGGTACAGGGTCAGCGTATGGTACAGGGTCAGTGTAGGGTACAGGGTCAGTGTAGGGTACAGGGTCAGTGTATAGTATAGGGTCAGTGTAGGGTATAGGGTCAGTGTAGGGTACAGGGTCAGCATATGGTACAGGGTCAGTGTATGGCACAGGGTCAGTGTAGGGTACAGGGTCAGTGTATAGTATAGGGTCAGTGTAGGGTATAGGGTCAGTGTAGGGTACAGGGTCAGTGTAAAGTATAGGGTCAGTGTAGGGTATAGGGTCAGCTTATGGTAGAGGGTCAGTGTAGGGTACAGGGTCAGTGTAGGGTACAGGGTCAGTGTATAGTATAGGGTCAGTGTAGGGTATAGGGTCAGCTTATGGTACAGGGTCAATGTAGGGTACAGGGTCAGTGTAGGGTACAAGGTCAGTGTATAGTATAGGGTCAGTGTAGGGTATAGGGTCAGTGTAGGGTGCAGGGTCAGCGTATGGTACAGGGTCAGTGTATGGCACAGGGTCAGTGTATGGTACAAGGTCAGCGTATGGTACAGGGTCAGTGTATGGTACAGGGTCAGTGTGTTGTACAGGGTCAGTGTATGGCACAGGGTCAGTGTATGGTACAGGGTCATTGTAGGGTACAGGGTCAATGTTTGGTACAGGGTCAGTGTATAGTATAGGGTCAGTGTAGGGTATTGGGTCAGTGTATAGTATAGGGTCAGTGTAGGGTATAGGGTCAGGGTAGGGTACAGGGTCAGCGTATGGTACAGGGTCAGTGTATGGTACAAGGTCAGCGTATGGTACAGGGTCAGCTTATGGTACAGGGCCAGTGTATGGCACAGGGTCAGTGTATGGTACAGGGTCAGTGTAGGGTACAGGGTCAATGTATGGTACAGTGCATATGCGCACTGATAGTGCAGCTGTTGAACATTGCGTGTCGTGTGACTTGTTTCAAAAGTTTGCCTGTCATCTGATTATATCCTCAATGTATTTGATATAATAAATGTTATATTAATGGTTCCGTAATTTATTTGCGTGATTTCCTAGTAGCAATAGCAATGCAGGATGCGGTAGTAAAATTAGCAATGCTGTTTAGATGCTAATTGCTAGTTTACCAAAGGTTATGCAAATCTTCTCCATAGAATAGAAAAACATCGGCTTGGTAGGCTTATCGTTCGCACTGCTCTATTACCCAGCCATCTTCATCTACAGTCATGGCTGTGAACATTATGAAAGAATCAATGCTACGCATTGGTAATTACTCATTGATGAGCAGATGTAAAACGCATTACCTACAGTTACAGTAAGTTGTTGTATGGATATATATGTACACGAAGTTGCATTAACAGTTGCAGTGGTAAGCATGTCACACCTATACATTATTTCATTGTGTACTTTTGCTACTGCGCAATATGCAGTATACATGCAGTACAACTATTTTTTATTGTGTAGTAAGCAGTATTAATGCAATGGCGGTATTGCCTACTACACATTGTGCAGTGCTGGGTGCAGTGCTGGGTGCAGTGCTGGGTGCAGTGCTGGGTGCAGTGCTGGGTGCAGTGCTGGGTGCAGTGCTGGGTGCAGTGCTGGGTGCAGTAGGAGTGTTTCTAGTCATAGGGATGTTCCGTTATAGGAACAGTAAAGTACATGTAAATTGCCTAATCCGTTCCAAGACCTTTCTAAACTCACCCGTTGGGCCATAAAACAATGAAATAAACTAGACTCAACTTTATAATTTGTGGACTGTATCGTAACTGCAGTATTATTGGTTTGCATCGACAACTTGTCTTATTTTTGATCAATCTCACTGGTTTATATATAGGCCATGACTGCGGTAATTTTACAATAAGTTGACGGGAGCGCTCATCTTCGATGTTCATTGACAACGATTTGCTTATTTTTTCTAAACAGCAAAGTCTATTCTGCAAAGTAGAGCTAATAACAAATATTTAGATAGATTAGTAGACCGACTTTGTAACGCTTTCACCAATCGATCACCTTTCGGTATTTATGAACAATTGCGCAGCTACCTATTCTCTGTTTCGTCGACACATCTGATAATCTCAAGTAACGAACTAGAATGTCACGGAAGTTGTATATATAATAGATAGAAGGCTATACAAATGTCGTTTTTCCCCTCGCAAATGGGGCTATACAGATTACCATTCAAATCAAATTTGAGAAATCGCCTAATTTGAAACTTTACATTATGTGGAATGTTTTACATAGTACGAAGTAAAAACTTCACATAAATTCTTTACGTTATCTGGAATTTTTGTTATAGGAGCGTCTACTGTATTTTGCTGTGCTTAATGAATAAGAACGTTTGCATTACACTGGACTTACATGCACAGCACATTTTCATGAAAACCCATAACAATATGAAGTATTGAGCTGATGTTGGCGTTACCAAAACACAATCGTAGGATAAGAATGCTGTTACAACCTGAGTATGAATGGGGAAATAGATTGATCACAATTAGCATGTTGTACATTGTATATGGTTGAAATGAGGATCTATTATGGCTTTAATATATAATGCAAATAAAAATACCACACAAATGCCACAAGTTTATCGATCAGACAGGGGATAATGCTTGACTCCTTAGTCTAAAATAATATGCTAGTTACAGCGTAAGTTCATGAGTTTGCTAAACATGTCATATGACAGTTTTATACAAACAGACGCTCGGAAAGCCAGCTGTGTCAGGTGATCCACACTGTGAACTTAACACAAATGCGCAGTTGCAGTACACAAGCAGTTTCAAGCTTTGAAGAATGCGCATTCACAGTATGCCTGAGTTGCTAGGTTTCAAGTAAGCGTCATGTAAGTACATGAGCGGTAGATCAGAGTGTAAGTATATGAGTGGTAGATCGGAGTGGGCAATTTGTTGTAGGAATGCAGTTACAGTAGCAGTAAACATCTACTGTACACAAGAAAGGTGTAATGCACTCTAAAACTACCGTAATTACTGTAAAATATATGGTGTATATCTTTTTATAAATATAAAATCAACCAGTTTCAATGTAAAGATCTTGTCGCTGAAGAGAAGAAGCTATCTAGCTTTCTGTCTAATTCTGAGCATTCATTAGTAAGCACTTCCAGCAGTGTATCACTAGAAACTAATGTCCTGTCTGCAGTTGCTCTATTTGTCAGTTAGAAATGTTGTCAGTGGTTTGGCTATATTTCAGCAACTAATACTTCAATCGAATTGAAACATTGGAATTCTACTTAAAACATATCACTCAAAAGGCGGACAAAATCTCGTAATCTTACCTAAACCGTATATGGGAGAATACAAAACGGAATTACGCAGATCAGTTTTCTCCCGGGGAACATCTGGTAAAAAAACATCCTGAATTATCTCTGGCTCTGGTCTGAGTGTTAATTAGCATTAATTATTAATTCAAAGTGTTAATTAAAACATTTTTTCTCTCCTTGTTTATACAGGTTTGCTGTTGAATATTCAATTTTTTATTCCAACTTTCGGTACTCTGTGCTAAAGATCTGTGATAAACGCAAATATACTTCGGGTTACGATGTCCCTGTTTTATGGTTTTTTTCACCTTACGATGTGGAACACGATGTTTTCCATCCCTTTATTACGACATTTTTTCCGCCATACGACATCAACAAAAATTTCTTTTGAAATTCCAATTTGGTGGTCGGTATACCGACATATATGGTGGTCGGTATATCGAGCATATATGCTCGATACGTCGGAATAACGAAGATGCCGATATGCTATATGTTGGAATAACGAATACGCCGATATGCTATATGTCGGAATAACGAAGACGCCGATATGCTATATGTCGGAATAACGAAGATGCCGATATGCTATATGTCGGAATAACGAATACGCCGACATGCTATATGTCGGAATAACGAAGATGCCGATATGCTATATGTCGGAATAACGAATACGCCGATATGCTATATGTCGGAATAACGAATACGCCGATATGCTATATGTCGGAATAACGAATACGCCGATATGCTATATGTCGGAATAACGAAGATGCCGATATGCTATATGTCGGAATAACGAATACGCCGATATGCTATATGTCGGAATAACGAAGATGCCGATATGCTATATGCCGAAATTCCTCTCACAACGCCTGAAAAAGATACTACTCTTTCTTTCAAT